>NC_134502.1:5162080-5519580 GCF_040206685.1 Ascaphus truei | reverse complement strand
AAACAGTCAAAAATATTCACATTAACTTAAAATATAAGATCTCGGGGAGACTATTTATTAATTCTGACCCATGTTCCACGGAGATTATTATCCTGTATATTACTCACCTGCACTGGTGTCTGGGTGAATTTGCCCCTGTTGAATGTCCTGTTCCCCTCTCTCATCCTCTCTCTGTTCTTTAATTGATACAATATCTAGATTTTCATAGTGGAAGCCTGTTAGTTCCAATAGAGGATTAAACAGATGTGTATACATTTACACCACACATTATAGCAGTTTAAAGATATTGTAAAAATGTATATTCATTCTTAAGAATCTTTTATGGATTTGTCCCATCTCAAAATTAATTGACCCTATCTTCATAGTATTCACATATAAATTAAGATAGAAAAACATTTTAATTAAGAGTTTTTAACCCACAAGGGTTACGTCGCCATTTAAATACACTTGGGACGGTGTTCTGCTAACACAGAAGAGAGAGAGACTGCAAACTTGTGTCTCTGCTGATAATATCTTTTACGTAATTGGCATCAGCCCAGAGTAGGATATTTTGGTTAAAGTCCATAACAAACAAAACATAATTCTATACAAGTATATAACTATTCAACTAAATATTAAATTACAGATGCAGCCACAAGCATTAGAACTCTTGCCTTGGAAATTCTGGGGCAGTCTCACAGTAAATGCCTCAACATTTCTGTGAGATTCTTAATGGCCCATAGCATTAACACCCCAGGGATCCATCAGTTTGAATGAAACTGCAGGGACCCCCCGCTGTGCTAATCATATGGGCCATTAAGAATCTCACAGAAATGTTGAGGCAATGTTGAAGAATTTACTGTGAGATTGCCCCAGAATCTCCCAGGTACAAGTGTTCTAATACTCGTGACTGCACCTGCATTAATATTGAAAAAAAGTATATATGATATAAATATATTATGCTGGTGAATGTATGTAAAACATCTATAAAAACTCTAAGAAAACACAGCTAAATAAAACAACAATTGATAGCTTTAAAGGAATAAATCACCTGGTGTAGCAACTCAATATCCATCCTCAGCTGGAGGGTAAGCAAATAAGTCCAAAAAAGTTCATAAGAGATCATAGCTTCCAGCTGGATTTAGTAGAAGTAGTGCAATCCTGTGGCTTCCCTGATGAAGCCGAGTACCCCAGCGAAATGCGTAGGATGGAGATAGCCGCGTAAACAGAAGACATTTCCCAGCCCCCATTGACTTTCCTGGACGAGAAGGACTGAGTGCGCATGTGCAACCACACGCCGACGGAGCATCTCGACAAGTAGGTTTGAGGGTGGAATGCAAACTACACTATAGGAAAGCTGTGTCTGCAGCCTGAGCGACCCTAGAGGATTTGTGCAGGAAAGTGATCGAGGGGGGAGCTAAAGGAGAGACTCCTCAAATGCTAAATGCTTA
This sequence comes from Ascaphus truei, assembly GCF_040206685.1. Taxonomy (NCBI): domain Eukaryota; kingdom Metazoa; phylum Chordata; class Amphibia; order Anura; family Ascaphidae; genus Ascaphus; species Ascaphus truei. The sequence goes on along the minus strand of NC_134502.1, from coordinate 5,518,150 downwards.
AAAGAATTTCCCAAACGTGAGTGCAACCATTGGATGTTAGTTAATACACCGATTAACTTTTGGAAACAAATTGCACTATTGTTTCTTTTTTGTTCTCGTCCATTTTTTATCGCTACCATTTTTGTTTTACACGTGAGTTCGTCTGTATGTCACTTCTATTGAATCTAGCAGGAAGCTATGAAATTTTTTAAAAGTTTTACTAACTGTGTCTTGGAGTTAGTATCACCTGGCAGCCTAGTTAAAATATTTTGTGCAGGGTCACATATCACATACACTGTATTGTTATTTTTAACATCTTTTAGCGCTATTTACACCAATTTTTTTCTTATAGTTCTACCTGAACTCCTGTTTAATGGGATTCCCACATTTTTGAGGGACTTGTAATTCTCCACCATTACGTCCTTGTAAAGCCCCTTGTGTCCTTCTATATAGTCCCACTCCTCCATAGAGAAATAGACAGCAACATCCTCACACCTTATAGGTACCTGAGACAGAGAGAATCCCATTCAGCGTTCACATAGAGCAATTTATTCTGTAATTACTTATAAAGAGACAGTAAAACAAGAACATGCAGAGAATCAGAGAGATGATATAATAATACACACAGGTCCAGACAGAGCGTGGTCAATAAAGGGTAACTACTTTACTGGCTCTAATTTGGTATGTTCCAAGACCCCTGGCTGATGGTTTCTCCTTGACATATTTCCTGCTTGAACAGGCAAGCATACTGTCTCTTGCAGCCAGCAGCCATCTTGAGACGTCACCTCACCTATCTACTCTGGTAAAGTTCATATAATTCACTTCTCCCTTATATTTGTTACCTGCCCAGCCCATCCCCCCTTTTTGTTACTGTTGTTCTACAATAGAGATTACAGAAGAAAATAAGGACTCTGTGTGCATCAACAGGGAGTGAGTTAAGCTGCCTGCCTCTACTCACTTGCCACAGTGAGCTTGGGACAGAACAGTCATGAATCTGGTATAATGTAACATTCACCAGCAGTGCTCACCTCTCCAGTTAGCAGGTGGATGCTGCTGTGGGGGGAATTCTTCCTCACATTTATGTATTCCTACAGAATGAAAGAGAGTTATGTATGAGGTGAGAGATGAGGAGAGGGGATATGAGACGGGGAGAGGGGATATGAGACGGGGAGAGGGGATATGAGATGAGAGGAAATTAAGGCATGATTTATTTAAAAAACCCATATAAAATTTGGCACATTTTGCTTTTTTTTTTTTTAAATGTTGTATTATGCAAGTATTTTTATGTATTTGTATTCACATTTATATTGTATAACGATACCGATTTAATAAAGATTTTTCTCATGCGGATTTGGATTAAATCAGGCAGGGTGGGCCACACTAATATCATAGATGAAAAGGGGGGCTCGCGCGTAAAAAGTTTGCTCACCTGTCACGGGAGACAAGGTTAATCAACACCTTTTTATACCGGGATCATTGATTGAGCAAAGCAAGGAGGTAAAATAAATTGTCATGTATTTCAGGAAAAGGCATACACACAATGTAACACAATTTACAGGGTTAACACACTTACTGGGAACGGGGCTAATGAATAAAATAGTCCTTTAAACGAAATTCACAAAAATGACCTCTGTAGGAGACCTTTCCAATGGCCGGGAGGTACTCACAAACTCCTGGAACTGATTTCGGCATGCAATGCCAGCCGCGACCGCTACGTTCTCAAAAAGTGGGACTTGAAACATTTTCTCACTCAAAATCTTTGAAGCCGGCTCGCGTCTATTCAGCACAGAGCACCTTTGAATTTGCTGCTGTTGGTTTGGCGCTTGGAATTTGCCCCTCTGATTGGCTGCAAGGCTCCTTATGGGTTTCAGTGTCCCATTCACAAACCTCTACAGCCTATCAGAGCGTGGGCATTTCCCTGCCAGCCAATCAGCGATTTGCCGGTATTGTAAAGCTGGGTGGGCAACTTTTTTAGTCTGCAAAGGGGCATGCGCCAACCTGGCACCTCTGCCCCTTTGCATACTGAGCCCACCTGCAGTACAGGCTCCACAGAGTTTGGGTTCTGGCAAATGGTGGCTGGATAGCCCTGTGTTAGCCTAGGATGCAGGTACTCAAGCAGAACTGCAGTACCCCTCTGGTTCCAACACCTTGACATCCCTGGGGCTTTCAAGTCCTGACTCCGCACAGACCCATAGGCACCAAGCTTGGTATCTATCTGGTCCCTCGGCATCCATGACTTGGAAATCCCACAGTTCATTCACAGGTTATCAGTACATATACTTATTAAATATAACTCTTTAATAAAATATACTGTGTCCTATATTCTTGTGTGATAAAAATGTGTAAGTCCCAGTTCTGGTGTCAGGGATGGGAGTGAGGGTATATATTGCCTATACTCACTAGCCTCATTCTTGGCACACTCTACAAATAACTTTTAAACCTTTTACACACAAGAAATCACTCTCACATTTATCCTATAGCTGGAGCATCCCCTGAACCCCAATACCAGGTTCAGGGTACCTGGGCATTAATCTGGGCACCCTTCCTTATACTAGGTACCCCTCTTTATACTAGGGACCCCGTGTATGATTGCAGGTATACATTAACCCCTTCATGCCCGTTTACCTTGTCTGGATGATGCTGCAGCAGGAATCCTGGCGGTGAGTCGTAAGTACGTTTTCAGAGTCAGAGTTTGCCTGAAGCAATGTGCTTGGCTGCATCCAAGAATCTCACTCGATTCCCAGATCCAACTTTTGGGGTATCCCAGAACTCTGGAACCCCGATACATAGACACATTCTGTAAAGACTTTCTCCGGCAAACCCCCGCTAAAACTTACAGCCTAGAAATCTCTCGGTCCCAGCACCCCAGGAAAGGCAAAACAAATAAATCTTTAGTGTCGGATAATTTGTACACAGTCACAGTAATGCATTTTTGACATCTGGGTCCAAGAGCTGACACTCTAGGACCTCGACACACGGATCCGGGGTAACCAAGTGGGCTTAACCTTTATTAGTGAGCCTGGTTACCCCCTCACCGTCACACCCTCCTGACGCCAGGAAGAGGAAGGAGTTCCCTGAGTCGCCCGCAATACAGATCGTGTTTGCTAGGAACCACAAGCTGCAATCTTGAGTTGCCGGAGAGACATTTACCAGGTGACACCAGCAGCAGTGAGGTTTTACAAGGATACACACAGTGTGACGGAGCAAACAGACGGTGATTTGGCTACATGTTGGCGCATGGGCTTGCCCATACAACGCTTTTTATTCGGTGACAAATTGTGAGTGTGCATTTGTCATGATTCATGTCATTAAAACTTTGTATTTGGATTTTACACAAGGATTGGGCACTTTTCCTCTTCTTGTTTTTCTAATAGGTATCTGTTGGGAGGTTGTTGACCTCAAAGAAGAAGCAGCCCGGACCCCAAAACTATCCATACCAGGTTTACCCAGCATTGGGTTAAAGGACTTTATAGTTTCATTTGAACTTTAACATTTATATTTTACCACTTTTACTTTTTAATATTGTTTTACCATATATTAGTGACATCTCACATTTTACCCACCATCAGAGCCATCACCACCAAACAAAATGTGCACAATTTAGTGGTTATTATACATAATCTGTGCTGGCTAGGATATTTGGTGTTTTGTTGTGATTCTGGGGGACCACGATTCAGGTAATCACCTTAACAGGCCCTGTTTATTCATTTATATCTATATATATCTATATATATTTATATATTTCTGTTTCAGGGTTACTGAGGCTTAATAAATTGAGACAGGCAGATAATGATTCTTTATTTCATACAAAATGGAGTCTTTGAACTTTTGATGTTTTTATTGTAGGAACATGAACAGAAATGAGGCAATGGAGTATCTCAGTTCTGGATTTCCAAAGACGGCTCAAATCACAAGGCTTGACAAAGCACCTACGACGTACGAAACATGTTAGAGAACTTGCAAGCACCAATCAATAAACATTCTTCTTGGTCACCACGGCCAGCGTTACCTTTTTTTGTCTGTGCACCGTCTTTTTCCTGTTTGAATCCCTCCCCCTCCTTCCTAACGCAGATTAACATTCCTAGAAGAATATTTGTTAAGTCTGGTCCAGTAATGAGAACATAGTTTAAGGAGACTCCTTGGAATTGAACACTTGAATCAAATACCACCTGGATTTGACAAGTCTGGTCCAGTAATGAGAACATAGTTTAAGGAGACTCCTTGGAATTGAACACTTGAATCAAATACCACCTGGATTTGACCAGGAATTGAACACTTGAATCAAATACCACCTGGATTTGACCAGGTTTATGAAAACGCAAAATAATGGTGGAACCAGCATTCTTCGCCTTCCTTCAGTGGAGGAGTGGGTTCTGCTAAACACGGTCGAATATCTTCTGCCTGAAGTCCATAAAGTGGCGCTTGTCTCTGGCTTCCTTTCCAAGTTGTAACGCAGCAAAGCAAGTCTAGAGAGGGCCTGTTCTCTGTTGTTTGGGAGACATCCTCTGGGTGAATTAAATGGAAGCAGGTCACCAAACTGTTTGATTCGTCTGTAAAAAGGTCTTTATCCATCATCCTCAGTAAATCTGTCTTCCATTGATGGAGCTGGTTTATCATTGTCTTTTGTTGTCTGCAATGCTGTACATCTTAGACCATTTCCACACTTCTCTCATGTAAAGATATCTCTGTAAGTTTCAGTAATATGCCTTTGTTTCTCCTTGTTGCCAAGCCCTACTTTTATGTCGAAGTGGCTAGGCCTTGGTTTGAAGAGAGATGCACGTCCATTATCCAATGTTTGTTTATAGGGCATCGACGTTATCAGGTCTGTGCACTTTGGCAATGCATACGTCACACACAATTACCCATTCACAGGTCAAGACTTTGGGAATATGGGGTGTTATGGGATCCATTGCACTGTTTGCAGACTTTGTATACCCTCAAGATATACCTGACAAGCAGTAGTAAGACCTGGGTCTCTTGGTCTAACAGTGGGACACGATCAGCTATTCTTCTGAGGTGAGGGTGATGACGTGCCATGTCTGGTGTGGGAATTTAGCTATCTGGCATCTGACAACACTCGTATAGAGTAGGGAGTGGTATCTTTATTCTACCATCTATGGCACACGTGATGTAGCCATTTTCTCTACTACCTGTTGTCTCCATCAGTCCTGCGCATGTTCTGAGTGTGTAGGGGGAAGCATTGTCTCATATGTTGTACAAGTCAAAGATCTCTGACTTAACTAAAGATAAGTTGCTTTGATCATCAATGCTTGTGAACACTCTTATAGCCCTTTCAGGTTGTCACTCGGGGTGTACTACAAGACATATTTTAGAGCAGGATCTCGCATCACGTCCTTCTCCACAAACCTTGGTGCACTTGGATGTGACTGATGGTGGTGTTATTTTCTCTTCTCTCTCTCTCCGCCATACTTTGAAACAGGGTTGGGGGCCTTGAGTCAGTTAGGTTTACATGTCTCTGGATATAAAGCTGCTACATGTCACTGTCACACTCTGTATATTTGATAGCGTCTTTACAGTCTCTGCAGAGGTGACTTGTGGAAGCACAGCATTTGAAGCAAACTCCAAGTTCCTTGAATAGGCGCCTGGGTTCCTCTATGGTAGTGTTGTATCTGGTACCCAGAAATTACCCAGGGGGCTGTGACCCGGTGTCCAGTAATTTCAATTCTGCTCTGCTCTCTCAGTCCTCCTCTTGGAGAATGGCAGGAGCAGACCAGCAGAAGAGACTTACCTGTAGCCAGCGGTGGAGGGTGATGAGGACCGCTGCGAAGGATAAGGAGCTGGCTGTCCAATATTAATGCTCCTGCTCCGGTAACGTTCCCCGGCTCCCACAGGCACTGTCTGTGATAGGATGTGTTCCGCTGCTCCCACTAGTCCAACAATGATGTTCTCTGCTGCCACCGCCACCAGGATGTCTGCCGTTGCTCCCACAATGTTACCGTGGTCCTCCTCACCCTCTGCTGCCGGCTGCAGGTAATTCAAAGCTGTCTGGCCCGCCTTGCAAATTTTCAATTTATCCACCGGATACCCGGCAATTTTCAGGAAAAACGACTCTGTTGGCGTCACATGTGTCATATGGACTGAGATAGGTGTTCTAGTATTATTGTATCTTGTGACTGGTCTTTCGTTTCTTTAAATAGCTTGTACTAGATACGGTTGGTGTACCTAGGGCTGAAGATGTGGGCTGTTGTAGTTGGGTATGTTACTCTGTCCATCATATTGGTTCACAACATTGAACGTAAGGTGGAGAAGGGTTTATTGGATGCCTTTGGTGTGTGTGTGTTGGGCATGCGTTATGTGCAATAGTCCTTGCTGAGGGGAACCCTGCAGTCATCTCTTACGTGCAGTGGATGTAATGTGACTGTGTGTAAGTATGAGCAAGGGTGTTCTCTGTGTTAACCTGATTGCGGGCTTGGTGTAGTGCATCCGTACACATGTGTGGTTCACTCTGGTAGATGTAGCTTATGCTTGAAGATGCTGTTCCTCTAATTCATGTTGAGTCTCCATAGCTTTGGCATCTGTAATACCCTCCTCATCGGGTAGAGATGGTGTTCTGGCGTTCATACTGGCTTTATTTATTAAATAGTCTCTGGTGTGCTGGATCTTCTAAAGCTATTGGATTTCTCCTGTGCTCCCCGCCATCTTGTCTTCCGGCTTCTTCAAAGATCTCACCTTGGGCTTCAGCAGCGACTGCTTCCTTTTCTACATGTAAACCTCTAAGTTTGCTTCCAAATTGTTGTTCTAACGTGCAGAGGCAGCGGTGGATGCAGCCGTGACCCTTTGCTCCTCCTCTTCAATATGGGCTCTCTCAAATTTCATGGCTCTTTTCGACAGTAATTGACCCTTACAAGTGTTGTCTTGTTTAAAGACCTCTTTGAATGTCTGGATGCGCCAGAGCTCTGTGAGGTCCTTTCTCTGTCTTTTAGCTTCCGTGATTGCACGCTACATGCGGCCGTCGCATTCCAGATCGATTGTTTTTTGTAGGTCTCGCCTCTTGCAGGCTTTCCACAATTATTGGTTCTCGTCAAGTAGGTGATATATGTTTCTGACAGTATTTGGTAACGTGGCTGGTCGGTCCTTCATTTCATCTCCCACAAAAGCCAATCAATGGGACTATCCGCTCACTAGCAAAATCCACTATTGAGTCCAAAATCATGGTTGATCAACTTTATCTGTTCTCTCCTTTTACCTAGTCATGTCCCTTTATTATCTTGTGCTCTCCCTATGCTAAGTTGTCTTGTCTGTCCCAGGCTCTGTCATTGAATAACTGAATCTGTCCCTGGACATCGGTTCTCAAAGTAACACACATACGCACTATGACACTATTAAATTATACAGATGCAGCGGCCGTCATTCGAACAAATCACGGAGCCGTTTTCATGTGCACTGCTGTACTCCACGCGGCATTAACGCGGCCATTCGCCCCCCAGGCACACACGCCTATCACGGTTGCTTTGTTTGTGCATGGATTCTGTTTCTTTTTGTGCAATGAAATGTAATGTGTACAGTACTGTGCTACTGTGTCAATTTCAGTGTTTAACACAGTTTAAAACTAAACTACAATTTTCTGCACTCGAGTACTAAGGAGGGAAGGGGCGGTACAGTTGGAAGAAATCCCGCGCCATGACATGCGTATTCCGAGGTATACAATGCGTGAAGTGTTCGAATAACGGCCGCTGCATCTGTACAGCAGCTCTCACCTCTCCAGACAGCAGGTAGATGATCTCCTGGGTGTGATTCAAGATCCTCTCAGTCATCTTCTCATTATTAATTGTGTTCATCATCAGCAAGTCAGTCAGATGCTCCAAGAATGGTCTCTGAGACAAAAGATAACATTGGAGTTGTCAGAAGTACAGATATAGGGAATAAGGGCATTTTCTGTCTGTGTCACTGTGCATTTTGAAGTACAGAGAAGAAAGACTATGGGGCATATCTATCTGTGTCTCTTTGCAGTGGGAGGGACAGATATGAGGGAGTCATCAGCTCCTTGTACATTTTCAACATCACTGAGTTACTTAGGAACTCCAAGAATGAGCTCTGGTCCTTGTGGGAGTGTTTCTCCACTTGATGACCTCTGCAGTTAGGAATAGTGACTGTACTTGTCCTATCACATCAATAATAGGAGAGAGACAAACCTCAAATACTATGAGGAAAGTTACCACATTTCAGGAAGCCTCAAACAGAACACTATCCTGCACTAAAATATAATCTGTGCTACTTTATTTAGAAGATAATACTATTGTGGTTCACAGTTATTGTGGATATTTTTGTGCTTTTCAACAAACATGGGGTTTCAGTGGGAGGTACAGATGTAATTTCAAAGAAACATAGATGCACTGCAGGGTCCTTATATACAGAAGGAGATACGAGGGGTGTCATTATGACCTTCTGTAGAAGCCCTCACCTCTCCAGTCAGCAGGTAGATGATGTTTAGGGTGTGATTCAAGATTCCCTCAGCTATCTGCTTCTTGTCCATCATCATCACCGAGTTAGTCAGATGCTCCATGGTGGGCTCTGGAAGCAAACTGAATGGGTAAGATCTACAGATCTCAAGCAATAAGGGCTTTTCCTGTCTGTGTCACTGTGAGGTACAGAAGAGAAAGACTATGGGTCCTCTCTATCTGTGACACTTTACAATGGGAGAGACAGATGTGAGGAAGTGATCTGCTTCTTGTCATTGTTCATCACCAACGAGTTATTCAGATACTCTAACAATGCTTCTGGTTCCTGTGGAAGCGTTTCAGCACATGGTGGTGACCTCTGCAGTTAGGGACATGACTGTACTTGTCCTTACAGCCATATCAAGAAGTGAGAGGTAGGCAGAGACAGAGACCAACTTGGGAGACTATGGAGAAAGCTAGAAATCTCAAACACAACAGGATCATGCACTAGCACAGGGGAACGCAAACTTTTCTCTCTGCACCCCCTGCCTGCTTCCCACCCACTCTCCGTTCAGCTCCAGCATCAAATGACACTACAGGTCATTTGATGCCTGGTTTCCGTAGCGATGTGTTGCTGGAATGCATGATAAGTGAAGTTACAGCAGCCTCACGCGATCCCCGGTATTTAATTTAAATGTCTTCAGGGAAGCGCGAGGCCTTTGTAACTGCCACCCACCCCAGAAATGATTGTGCACCCCTACACCAACATGTAAAAAAAAAAGCTGTGTGTGCTGTGCACGCGCATAGTAAGTGAAACTTCTTTGACTTTTGTCACAGAAATTGACTTATAACGCGCGTGCTCGGCACACATGTGTCAGTCAGTGTATGTGTCAGTCAGTGAGTATGTATGTGTGTCAGTCAGAGTATGTATGTGTGTTTGTTTGTGTGTGTGTGTCAGTCAGTGTATGTATCTGTGCCGGTCAGTGTGTGTATGTGTCGGTCAGTGTGTGTATGTGTGTCGGTCAGTGTGTGCATGTGTGTCAGTGTGTGCATGTGTGTCAGTCAGTGTGTGCATGTGTGTCAGTCAGTGTGTGCATGTGTGTCAGTCAGTGTGTGCCAGTCAGTGTGTGCGTGTGTGTGTGAGTGTGTCAGTCAATGTGTGTGTGTGTCAATGTGTGTGTCAGTCAATGTGTGTTTGTGTGTGTCAGTGTATGTCTCTCTCTCTGTGTTGTGTGAATGTCTCTCTGTGTCGGTCAGTGAGTGTATGTGTGTCAGTCAGTGTGCGTGTGTATGTGTGTCAGTCAGTGTGCGTGTGTGTGTCAGTCAGTGTGCGTGTGTGTGTGTCAGTCAGTGTGTGTGTGTGTGTCAGTCAGTGTGTGTGTGTGTGTGTCAGTCAGTGTGTGTGTGTGTGTGTGTGTGTCAGTCAGTGTGTGTGTGTGTCAGTCAATGTGTGTGTCAGTCAGTGTGTGTCAGTCAGTGTGTGTATGTGTGTCAGTCAGTGTGTGTATGTGTGTCAGTCAGTGTGTGTATGTGTATCAGTCAGTGTGTGTGTGTCAGTCAGTGTGTGTATGTGTGTCAGTGTATCTGTGTCTCTCTTTCTGTGTCCTGCCCCCTCTCTCCTGACTCCCCCCACCCCAGGCAGAGCTGCGGACCCGCGGCGGCTCTGTCTGAGTCTCTCCTCCCCCCCACCCCCATCCCCAGGGAGACGCGGCCGCACCGGGCCCGGCGTATGTGAGGGGCAGATACCGTGATTGAGAGCCCCCCCCCCCCCCCTCGGCAGTGCTGCGTTGGAAGCGGCACACTCAAACCCCCGCTTCCCGCGTTACCGGAGCCGTGAGAGGTGAGAGGCGAGCACCCCCCGTGCTGTGCTGTCCTGTCCTCGTTCAATCGCGTGGATCGGGGAGGGATGGGGACAGCTGAATCTCCACTCTCGGCGCCGCTTCCGCTTCAGCCTCCGACGCTGCTACGAGGGGCGGGCGACTCTGCGCATGCGCTGCCTCGCATCAACGGATGCAGATAGCTTCATGGCCTGAGGGACCCGGCGGTCAAATCTGCGCATGCGCCTCAACCTCCCATGTCTGTGTGGACGTATGGGGGGAATGGCGGCTCTCCTCCTCCGGCCCCGGTGGCGCTCAGTCAGCGGGACACAGGGAAGGGGAAGCGGAGTTAGGGAGGAGAGAGGCTGAGCAGCGGCTCCTCCTCTCACAGCCGGAGGACTTGCGGGGCTTCCGCCATCTAACTGCACCCACACCCGCAGCACCGGAAGCTCTGCGCCAGCCATCTTTGTACACCCATGGCAGCGGACGTGTGGGGTTAACGGCGGCCATTAGGAGCGGCCACAGCGGGTGCATGGGGGGAACGGTGGCCGTTAGGAGCGGCGCCGGCGACGGTATGTCACAGCAGGAATGTGGGGGGGAGGGATGGGGGAGCTGTGACGTCACTTCCGTTTCACATTTGTCCCCCATCTCTCCCGTTTTACCCCATCAGAATAGGTGCCACTAAAGAAGTTTCACTTCAAAAAGTTCTGTGAAAAAGAAAGTACACCCTCTTTGAATTCTATGGTTTTACATATCAGGTCATAATAACAATCGTCTGTTCCTTAGCATTTCTTAAAATTAGGTAAATACAACCTCAGTTGAACAACACATGACATATTACACCGTGTCATAATTTATTTAACCAAAATAAAGCCAACATGGAGAAGCCATGTGTGAAAAACTAAGTACACCCTTACTGCTTCCATAGGAATTAAGATGCTAAGTAGCAGACAGGTGCTGCTAATCAAATGCCCTTGATTAATTGATCATCAGCAAGTGTGAACATCTGTATAAAAGCTGGCGTTTTTGCAGTTTGCTGGTCAGGAACATTCAGGTGTGTTAAACCAATGCCAAGGAGGAAAGACATCAGCAATGATCTCAGAGAAGCAATTGATGCTGCCCATCAATCTGGGAAGGGTTATAAGGCCATTTTCAAACAATTTAAAGTCCATCATTCTACAATGAGAAAGATTATTCAAAAGTGGGAAACATTAAAGACAGTTGCCAAGTGGAGATGTTTGTCCATAATGCACAGCGCCACGTTTGGCAAAAACTAAACACAGCATATCAGCACAAAACACCTCATACCAACTGTCAAGCACGGTGGTGGAGGAGTGATAATTTGGCCTTGTTTTGCAGCCACAGGACCTGGAAACCTTGCAGTCATTGAGTCGACCATGAACTCCTCTGTATACCAAAGTATTCTAGAGTCAAATATGAGGCCATCTGTCTGACAGCTAAAGCTTGGCTGAAATTGGGTCATGCAACAGGACAATGATCCCAAGCATACCAGCAAATCTACAACAGAATGGCTGAAAAAGAAAAGAATCAAGGTGTTGCAATGGCCCAGTCAAAGTCCAGACCTCAACCCGATTGAAATGCTGTGGCTGAACCTTAAGAGAGCTGTGCATAAACAAATGCCCACAAACCTCAATGAAATGAAGCAATGTTGTAAAGAAGAGTGGGCCAAAATTCCTCCACAACGATGTGAGAGACTGATAAAGTCATACAGAAAACGATTACTTCAAGTTATTGCTGCTAAAGATGGTTCTACAAGCTATTGAACCATAAGGTATACTTAGTTTTTCACACATGGCTTCTCCATTTTGGCTTTATTTTTGTTAAATAAATCATGACATGGTGTAATATGTCATGTGTTGTTCATCTGAGGTTGTATTTACCTAATTTTTAGACCTGCTAAGGAACAGACGATTGTTATTATGTACTGATATGTAAAACCATAGAATTCAAAGAGGGTGTACTTTCTTTTTCACACAACTGTATTACATGTTGGTGCAGGGGTGCACAATAATTTCTGGGGGGGTGTGGCAGTTACAGAGGCCTCCCGCTACATACAAGTGTAAGTGCTACATTATATAAGAATGAGTGATGGGAGAGGTGTGATAAAAACCAGTAGAGCCGACCGAGTGTGTCTGCGAGTGTGTGTGTCAGAGCCGAGCGTGTCTAGAGAGGGGGGGGGGGGGTGTTGGGGGAGAGGGGGTTGAAGAAATGGTGGGTGCGGGGAAAGGTGTGGCTAGTAGTGAGGGGGAGTGTGTGGGGGTGCAGTCTGCCTGAGGGGGGGGGCAGTCTGCGTGAGGGGGGCCAGTCTGCATCAGGGGGGGGGCAGTCTGAGTGAGGGGGGGCAGTCTGCATGAGGGGGGGCAGTCTGCGTGAGGGGGGGGCACTGAGGGGGGGGCACTGAGGGGGGGTCACTGAGGGGGGGGGGCACTCTGCGTGAGGGGGGGGCACTCTGCGTGAGGGGGGGGCACTCTGCGTGAGGGGGGGGCACTCTGCGTGAGGGGGGGCACTCTGCGTGAGGGGGGGCACTCTGCGTGAGGGGGGGCACTCTGCGTGAGGGGGGGGGCAGTCTGCGTGAGGGGGGGCAGTCTGCTTGAGGGGGGGAAGTCTGCGTGAGGGGGGGCAGTCTGTGTGAGGGCCAACATCCATTGCAATCAGATATCACAACTCTGTATATAATATTCTCTGTTTCTGTATCTTGTATACTATTATCGAAAGCACTGTATGTTTGTCTGCATCTTATATACTATTAGCGAAAGCACTGTATGTTTGTCTGCATCTTCCTGTGTCCCTAGGGGAAATCCCATTGGTCCCTTGGGCCGCCCGCCCCCGCAAACCTCTCATTGGCCTGAGGCGGAGTGACGACACACACATACACACACACCCTCCAAGTCATCGTGACCCGCGCGCACCTCCTCCTCTCCCCGTGTCTCCCTGTTTTCCCTGCTTTCACCCCCCCCCCCCCCCCCCAGGCGCCGCTACAGTCAGCGGGGGAGCGGAGCGAGCGCCCGGGACACCCCCCACGGCTCTCAAGCACGCGCCGCGCGCCCTCCTCCTCTCCCCGTGTCAGCTCCCCCCTGGTGCTCCGCTCACCTCTCCCCCCCGGAGCTCCGCTCAGCTCTCCCCCCCCGGTGCTCCGCTCACCTCCCCCCCGGTGCTCCGACAGGCAGTGGACACGCGGCGCCTAAGATGGCGGCGCCCGGAAGGACCCCCTTTCTCCCTCGCGGAGTAAGATGGTGGCGGACGGAAGGAGAGGTGACGTGTGTGTGTGTGTCACTGTGTGTGTGTGTGTGTGACACTGTGTGTGTGTGACACTGTGTGTGTGCGTGTTACACTGCCTCTTACTCCTGTCTGTGTGTGTGTGTGACACTGTGTGTGTGTGTGTGTGTGTGTGTGTGTGTGTGTGTGTGTGTGTGTCAGTCTGTGGTGGGGGCCGGGGGGTGATGTGGTGGGGGCCGGGGGGTGATGTGGTGGGGGCCGGGGGGTGATGCAGAGGGGGGGCAGTAATGTGAGGTGCAAGGGGGGGGGACAGTCATGTGAGGTGCAAGGGGCGGAGAGTGATGTGATGTGCAAGGCCGGGGACACTGATGTGGGGGCCAGGAGGGGTGGAGAGTGATGTGGGGTGCAGGGAGGGTAGACCGCAGATGTGAAGGAGGGGGGGGGGGACGGAGCTGTGAAGGGGAACGGAGTTGTGAACGTGGGGGCCAGCCAGCTGTGAAGGGGGGTAAATCACGGGCAACGCCGGGTATATCAGCTAGTTTCTTATAAACCTTTAAAAGCTTGTAACATGCCCCCTGTGTATTGGTGCAATAACAGGTCTCATACCCCCTTCCATGTATGTTACACACACAGCTTCCCCCCTTCTCTGCCCCTCACCCAGTAAGAATATTTAGCAGCAGCCATTCCCATGTGAGGTGGGTGCATGAAGCCCCCATGTAATAGTCAGGTCTCTGCACACAGTGTAACAGGAGATTAATGTAATCAGAGCCTCTGTGTAACTATATTACATACACATAAGAAACACATCACCTCCTACCTGGGGGCAGCTGCAGCATGGGGGGGGGGCTCTGTGCTCTGATTGGCTGCGCTCTGAGTGATGTCATGAGCTCCCAAGGGATCCTGGGATTTGTAGTCCTGCTGCCTTCAGAATTACAAAATAGGATCAGAAGCAGGACTACAACTCCCAGAAGCCCCTGCTGAGAAGGAAAGGAATCAAAAGCCAGATATCAGGCAATACGTGAAGAGGCTCAGGGTGTCAGTATTCATTGGCTGCTGTGTGCCATGTGATCTCTTTCCTTGTTCCCAATTGCTTCAGGAATACACCTCACAGAAGCCAATGGGGACAAGGAAAGAGATCACATGGCACACAGCAGCCAATGACTGCTGACACCCTGAGCTTCTGCACGAATTGGCTGCTATCTGGCTTTGATTCCTTTCCTTCTCAGCAGGGGATTCTGGGAGTTGTAGTCCAGCTTCTGATCCTTTGTTGTAACTCTGAAGGCAGCAGGACCACAAATCCCAGAATCCCTTGAGAGCCTATGACATCACTCAGAGCGCAGCCAATCAGAGCAGGGAGTCCCTCCCCCACATGCTGCGGCTGCCCCCAGGTAGGAGGTGATGTGTTTCTTATGTGTATGTAATATAGTTACACAGAGGCTCTGATTACATTAATCTCCTGTTACACTGTGTGCAGAGACCTGACTATTACATGGGGGCTTCATGCACCCACCTCACATGGGAATGGCTGCTGCTAAATATTCTCACTGGGTGAGGGGCAGAGAAGGGGGGAAGCTGTGTGTGTAACATACATGGAAGGGGGTATGAGACCTGTTATTGCACCAATACACAGGGGACATGTTACAAGCTTTTAAAGGTTTATAAGAAATACAGAAACAGAGAATATTATATACAGAGTTGTGATATCTGATTGCAATGGATGTTGGCCCTCACACAGACTGCCCTCCCCTCACACAGACTGCCCCCCCTCACATAGACTCCCCCCCCCTCACACAAACTGCCCTCCCCTCACACAGACTGCCCCCCCCTCACGCAGACTGCCCCCCCTCACGCAGACTGCCCCTCCTCACGCAGACTGCCCCCCCTCACACAGACTGCCCCCCTCACACAGACTGCCCACCCTCACACAGACTGCCCCCTCCTCACACAGACTGCCCCCTCCTCACACAGACTGCCCCCTCCTCACACAGACTGCCCCCCCCTCACGCAGACTGCTCCCACCCCCCTCACGCAGCCTTCCCCCCTCACAAACTCCCCCTCTCCCCATCACACACCCCATCTAGACGCGCTCAGCTCTGACGCACACACTCGCAGACACGCCCGGTCGGCTCTACTGGTTTTTATCACACCTCTCCCATCTCTCATTATTCCTATATAATGTAGCACTTACAGTTGTGTGAATAAGAAAGTTCACACTCTTTGAATTCTATGGTGTCACTGTGAGGTACAGAAGAGAAAGACTATGGTTCCTCTCTATCTGTGACACTTTACAATGGGAGAGACAGATGTGAGGAAGTGATCTGCTTCTTGTCATTTTTCAAAACCAACGAGTTATTCAGATACTCTAACAATGCTTCTGGTTCCTGTGGAAGTGTTTCAGCACGTGGTGGTGACCTCTGCAGTTAGGGACATGACTTTACTTGTCCTTACAGTCATATCAAGAAGTGAGAGGTAGGCAGAGACAGAGACCAACTTGGGAGACCATGGAGAAAGCTAGAAATCTCAAACAGGACAGGATCATGCACTAGCACAGGGAAGCGCAAACTTTTCTCCCTGCACCCCCCTGCCTGCTCCCCCCCCCCCCCCCCACTCTCCCTTCAGCTCCAGTGTCAAATGACGCCTCTGGTTATTTGATGCCTGATTGCCGTAGCGATGTGTCGCTGGAATGCAAGATAAGTGAAGTTACAGCGGCCTCATGCGATTCCCGGCTTTAATTTAAATGACTTTGGGGAAGCGTGAGGCCATTGTAACTGCCACCCCCTTGTGACGGTAGTGAGGGTTTGGCCCGGGGTTAACGGGGTTACACCCCAAGGGCCCCCCTCTAACCTCGCCAGGGAGACAAGGGGTTAACTGGGCTGAGGCCCAGAAATGTGATTTTACCCTTGTTATAACCTGTAAATGTATTCTCCCCTGTTTCCCTGTCCCATTGTAATGTCTGGGTTAATCAGTACCCACATATTGAAAGTATAACTTTGTCATAAGGGGGACATATATTTTGATAAAGTGACTTTTTGCAGTTTTTGGAAATGTCCAGAAACCAAATGGTTTGCCTCATCTGAGTCTAGTCACTTGCCTATGCACGCTTCCTCTCTGAAAGTGCATATCCAAAGGGAGGTGTGAATTGGCCAGTTGGATGCTAAATAGGATATCCTGCCAGACTTGAGCCTGGCTTCACAGGGGAATTGTTTATGCGAGCTACGTCAAAAGGTTTTATTGATGGGGCCAGGGGGGGGGGCTACCCCCAACAGCAAATCAAAGTGAGTAACTTTATTAAATATAAGAATATTATGAGATGTCCTGGGCGGAAAAGGATAAGAGTTACATATGTGTATCCGTTGGATGTAGCCCATCGTTTTGAGGCTAAACATTGTACATTTACCCGTTACGAAATGCCAGATATTAATATCTCTATTAATTTTCATATTACAATGTAATGTTGGGTCTCTCTGCGAACGTCAGGTGTCACAGAATGCAGTAATATATCTCACTTGACTGTATGTTTTACTGAACTCAAGTTATGAGGTAATTTGCAGTAAATATGAAACTTTGGTTGAGTTCTGAGGAACCCCTGTTGTGATGAGCAGGAAAGGAGAATTTACAAACCTGGTCATCAAAGGCTAATTGCTAATTGTTATGCGTGGCCTAGGGACCAAGGGAAGTGGATGTTTTTGTAACTGTGGTAATTCACACTTCAATGGAAGCCAAAAGAGCTTCAAAGACTTTTTACTAGACGGCACGGAGCCGTAAACTGGGAAAGAGGGGGTTAAAATGATATATAAGTCAGAACCACCTTTTACCCATTGTTGTTCATGTTCATTGTTCTTCATGCAAATGATCTTCATGCATGCATGTGTCCTGCCTGTTTTGCTGTGATGTCAACTGAACTATGGAAGAAGTGGCCAGTCTGTAATCCTGCTGGCTTTCTTGCCATAATCTTTACGTAAGTGTCTATATTTTGCCTGTTATTTGTACATTATTGTGTGTTCACCTTTATCAAGGAATAAAATCACTTTATTATATCTTAAGTCTCGTCCCAGTTCAAACCCAGGTATATATATATTTATATATAGTTTTGGTGTAAATTACAGCCTGTCGCAAGCTCTCGTGACACCCCTTCCCCCAGAAATTATTGTGCACCCCTGCACCAACATGTAAAACAGTTCTGTGAAAGAAAGTACACCCTCTTTGAATTCTATGGTTTTACATATCAGGACATAATAACAATCGTCTGTTCCTTAGCAGGTCTAAAAATTAGGTTAATAAAACCTCAGATGAACAACAACACATGACAAATTACACCGTGTCATGATTTATTTAACAAAAATAAAGCCAAAATGGAGAAGCCATGTGTGAAAAACTAAGTATACCTTATGGTTCAATAGCTTGTAGAACCATCTTTAGCAGCAATAACTTGAAGTAATCGTTTTCTGTATGACTTTATCAGTCTCTCACATCGTTGTGGAGGAATTTTGGCCCACTCTTCTTTACAACATTGCTTCAGTTCATTGAGGTTTGTGGGCATTTGTTTATGCACAGCTCTCTTAAGGTCCAGCCACAGCATTTCAATCGGGTTGAGGTCTGGACTTTGACTGGGCCATTGCAACACCTTGATTCTTTTCTTTTTCAGCCATTCTGTTGTAGATTTGCTGGTGTGCTTGGGATCAATGTTCTGTTGCATGACCCAATTTTGGCCAAGCAGCTGTCGAACAGATGGCCTCACATTTGACTGTAGAATACTTTGGTATACAGAGGAGTTCATGGTCGACTCAATGTCTGCAAGGTTTCCAGGTCCTGTGGCTGCAAAACAAGGCCAAATCATCACCCCTCCACCACCATACTTGACAGTTGATATGAGATGTTTGTGCTGATATGCTGTGTTTGGTTTTCACCAAACGTGGCTTTGTGCATTATGGACAAACATCTCCAGTTTGGTCTCGTCTGTCCAAAGGACATTGTTCCAGAAGTCTTGTGGTTTGTTCAGATGCAACTTTGCAAACCTAAGCCGTGCTGCCATGTTCTTTTTAGAGAGAAGAGGCTTTCTCCTGGCAACCCATCCAAACAAACCATACTTGTTCAGTCTTTTTCTAATTGTACTGTGATGAACTTTAACATGCTAACTGAGGCCTGTAGAGTCTGAGATGTAACTCTTAGGTTTTTTGCAATTTCATTGATCATTGACTTTGGGGTGAATTTGCTGGGACGTCTACTCCTGGGAAGATTGGCAATTGTCTTGAATGTTTCCCACTTTTGAATAATCTTTCTCATTGTAGAATGATGGACTTTAAATTGTTTGGAAATGGCCTTATAACCCTTCCCAGATGGATGGGCAGCAACAATTTCTTCTCTAAGATCATTGCTGATGTCTTTCCTCCTTGGCATTGTGTTAACACACACCTGAATGCTCCAGACCAGCAAACTGCTAAAACGTCGTCTTTTTTTAAATCAGGTGGTCACACTTGCTGATGATCAATTAATCAAGGACATTTGATTAGCAGCACCTGTCTGCTACTTAGCATCTTATTTCCTATGGAAGCAGTAAGGGTGTACTTAGTTTTTCACACATGGCTTCTCCATTTTGGCTTTATTTTTGTTAAATAAATCATGACACGGTGTAATATGTCATGTGTTGTTCATCTGAGGTTGTATTTACCTAATTTTTAGACCTGCTAAGGAACAGACGATTGTTATTATGTCCTGATATGTAAAACCATAGAATTCAAAGAGGGTGTACTTTATTTTTCACACAACTGTATTACATGTTGGTGCAGGGGTGCACAATCATTTCTGGAGTGAGGGGGGGGGGGGGTTGGCAGTTAGGCTTTGCCCCCGCTGCCTACTACAGCGTCCTCTGTGGCGGACGCTGCACGGACGAGAGCCCTCCCCTCAATGGCGCCGGGCCCGCTGCGAGGGGGGGCCGCAGTGCTCGGGCGAGAGTTGCTCCTGCTCTCAATAGAATTGAGAGCAGGACTCGCGTCGAGCGATTAGGCACGCCCCCCGGCGGTTCAGCCAATGAGGGCGAACCTGCCGGGTAACGTCATGGCCGCGCCCCTGTCACTACCCCGCCACGCCCCCCCCCCCGGTCTCTCTTCCTGCAGTGAGCTGCAGACCGGGGAATCGGCTGAACGTGCCGCCAATCTCGTGGGCGCGCGTTACAGCGGCGTAACCGGGGCCTTAGCCTTAGAGGCGAAAACATTTAAATTAAATGCCGGGAATCGTGTGAGGCCGCTGTAACTTCACTTATGTTGCATCCCAGCGACACATCGCCATGGCAACCAGGCATCAAATGACCTGTCATTTGACGCTGGAGCTGAACGGAGGGGTGAGGGAGCAGGTAGGGGGGTTCGGGGAGATAAGTTTGCGCTCCCCTGTGCTAGTGCATGATCCTGTCCTGTTTGAGATTTCTAGCTTTCTCCATTGTCTCCCAAGCTGGTCTCTGTCTCTGCCTACCTCTCACTTCTTGATATTGCTGTGAAGGACAAGTACAGTCATATCCCTAACTGCAGAGGTCACCACCATGTGTTGAAACCACCACCTCAGGAACCAGAAGCATTTTTAGAGTATCTGAATAACTCGTTGGTGATGAACAATGACAAGAAGCAGATCACTTCCTCACATCTGTCCCTCCCACTATAAGGTTTCACAGATAGAGAGGACCCATAGTCTTTCTCTTCTGTTCCTCACAGTGACACAAACAGAAAAAGCCCTTATTGCTTGAGATCTGTAAATCTTACCCATTATGTTTGCTTCCAGAGCCCACCATGGAGCATCTGACTAACTCGATTATGATGGACAAGAAGCAGCTAGCTGAAGGAATCGTGAATCACATCTTAGACATCATCTACCTGCTGACTGGAGAGGTGAGGGCTTCTACAGAAGGTCATAATGGCACCCCTCGTATTATGTTTTAAATAAAGTAGCACAGATTGTATTTTTGTGCGGGATAGTGTCTTGTTTAAGGATGTTACGCCGGTGCTGCCCGCAGACCAGACCTGTCCCCTGAGCTGAAGGGGGAAGTGGTAATACACGCACCCGCAGCAAAGGGAGCATGTCCGGAGTGTGGTATGAAGCGTTGCCAGGCCAGGTGTAGTAAGGTAGACAATACTTGCCGGTACCGGTTGTACCGACAGAGTGAAGGATGCCTTGCCGAAGTCAGGGAGTGGAGAGTGGAGATAGGTCGTAGTCCAAGCCGTGTTCAAGGGGTTACCAGAGTGAGCGTTGTCCAAGGAGTGCCGAGATCGAGAGCCAGAGGGGGTAGTCGTACAAGCTGCGTCAGAACCTCAGAAAACACAGAGAATCCAGAAGTACTTCCATACAGAGACTTTGTCGAGCAAAGACTGAAAGCAGAGAGGAGCTAGATAAAGCAGGAAGGTCCAATTAGGAACGGAGGCGGGACAGGAAGAGCTACAGGGAGACACTGCAGATTGGTGCAGGCATAACAGGCCAGGTGAGTCTTGTTGGTAAACTGAGTATGCCCGTGCAGTGTGCGGGGGCAGAGCCTGAGGTCCGGGGGACGGGAAGAAGAGTGTGCAGACTGAGCGTGCTCCGTAACTCGTGTACGCGCGTGAACCGAGCCAGTGGATGGTGCAGGTGTGCGTGCAGGAGGGCGTGGGCGCGCCCGGCGCTGAGCAGAGGAATTGCCGAGGGGAGTGATCCCGCGACGGCGGCAGGGGCGGGGAGCCGTGGAGGCCGGTAAGGCAGGATTGTTTTGTGTGTCCAGGGGCTCCCTGCGGGGAGGGAGTGCTCTGTGTGGGGAGCGTGGAGAACGCCGATTCCTGACAGTACCCCCCTCTTCAGGAACGGCCTCAGGACGGTCCAAGAACGGTTTCTCTGGAAACGTTTTCCTGAAGGACTTAAGAAGGGCCGGGGCATGAATGTCCTTTGAAGGTACCCAGGATCTCTCTTCAGGGCCAAAGCCCTTCCACTGCACCAAGAACTGGAGCTGACCCCTGGATAGGCGAGAATCCAAAAGAGAGTGAACTTCGTATTCCTCGTTATTTTGTACAGTAATGGGATCTGGTTTACGAGTCTGATCCGGAAAGAAGTGACTGGAGATAAATGGTTTTAAGAGGGACACATGAAAGGCATTGGGAATCTTCATACTAGGTGGTAGTTGGAGCCGGAATGTCACGGGATTGATTTGTTCACAAATAGGGAAGGGACCCAGGAACTTAGGTGCCAGTTTAGGAGATGGTACCTTGAGGTGGATATTCTTAGAGGAGAGCCATAAAATCCCCTGGTTTGTAACTGGGCGCCGAACGACGACGACGATCGGCCTGTAGTTTCGATCTGCGGGAGGAGTGAGAAGGGTAGACTGAATCCTGGACCATGCGGTTTGGAGGGAAGAAATGCATTCATCTACGGCTGGTACTCCAGAAGGGATGTTGGGGATGGGAAGACAGGGAGGGTGGAACCCATAATTTATAAAGAAGGGCGACTCCCGGGTGGACTCGTTTTTGGCAGAATTGACAGCATACTCTGCCCAAGAGAGGAGTTGAGCCCAATCATCCTGGAAATCAGATATGAAACATCTCAGGTACTTCTCCAGGGATTGATTGATTCTCTCCGTTTGTCCATTGGACTGAGGATGATAGGCGGAAGAGAAAGAAGAAGAGATGCCCAATCTCTTCGTGAAAGCTCTCCAAAATTTGGATACGAACTGAGAACCTCTGTCAGAAACAATGGACGAAGGGATCCCATGAATCCGGAAAATCTGCTCCGTAAAGATATCAGCAAGGGCGGGGGAGGTGGGTAATCCTTTAAGTGGAATGAAATGGGACATCTTTGAGAACCTGTCCACGACCACCAAGATAGTGTTCATTCCTCTGGACCTGGGCAACTCCACGATGAAGTCCATTGAAATGTGGGACCAGGGGCGGTTGGGTACTGGAAGAGGTAACAGAAAACCCTGAGGCTTTTGACGGAGAGTCTTGCTTTGAGCGCACGTGGGGCAGGCGCGGGTAAACTCCAGAATATCTTGAGACATCCTTGGCCACCAGAAATTCCGACGAATGAGATCAGTAGTCTTCTTAAAACCTGGATGACCTGCAGATTTAGAGGAGTGACCCCAAGACAGGACTTCTGGAACAAATTTGGAAGGTACAAAGAGTTTGTTGTCGGGAACGACCAAGTCCTTGGGAATGCGTCTCTGGGAGTGCAAAATCTTGTCAAGATTCTTGAAAGACGACATGGCGAGAATCCTCTCATGCGGAAGGATAGTCTCCAAAGATTCCTCTGGCCTCTCTTCAGAAGAATGTATTCGGGAGAGTGCGTCTGCCTTTACGTTCTTGGTCCCGGGGATATAGGAAAGGTGAAAATCGAATCGAGATAAAAAAAGAGCCCAACGAGCCTGTCGTGGACCAAGGCGTCGAGCGTTTTCTATGTAAAGAAGGTTCTTGTGGTCCGTGAGAATAGTAAACGGCTCTTTCGACCCCTCTAGCAGGTGTCTCCACTCTTGAAGAGCCATCTTCACAGCCAGAAGTTCCCTGTTACCCACGTCATAGTTCCTCTCGGCAGACGAGAATTTCTTGGAAAAATATGCACAAGGATGTAACTTATCTTGGGGCGTGGGTCTCTGAGAAAGAACGGCACCAGCACCGCACCGCAATCAGAAGCGTCGACCTCCAGGACGAAGGGGAGTTCAATGTTGGGATGACGGAGAATAGGTGCGGATATAACGGCTTCCTTGAGTGTCTCGAAGGCGGAGATGGCCTCGGATGACTAAGCAGAAGGATCAGCTCCTTTTTTGGTGAGCACAGTAAGGGGTGCCACAATGGTGGAAAAACTCCGTATAAACTTACGATAATAATTAGCGAACCCTAAAAAACATTGTATGGCCTTGAGAGAGTTGGGTCTTGGCCATTCAGTGACTGCTTGAAGTTTACCGGAGTCCATCATAAACCCCTCATCGGAAATGATGTACCCCAGGAATGGAGTAGAGGTCTGATGAAAGGTGCACTTCTCCAGTTTGGCGTACAAATGGTGTTCACGGAGACGGGAAAGGACGTAGGAGGTGTGGCGTATATGGTCCTGGAGATCTTTGGAAAAAATCAGGATATCATCCAAGTATACAATAACAAAAATATTGAGTACCTTACGAAAGACATCGTTGATGAAATCCTGGAAGACAGCGGGAGCATTACATAAGCCGATAGGCATTACCAGATATTCGTAGTGTCCACTACGCGTGTTGAAGGCCGTCTTCCATTCATCCCCCTTCCTGATGCGCACCAGGTTATAGGCACCACGTAGATCCAACTTGGAAAAAATCTTGGCCCCCTGTAATTTATCGAACAGTTCGGTAATAAGGGGAAGGGGGTAACGATTTTTAATAGTTATGTGGTTTAAACCCCTGTAGTCGATGCAAGGCCTCAACGACCCGTCCTTTTTCTTGACGAAGAAAAACCCAGCTCCTGCTGGGGAATTGGAGTGACGAATAAAGCCTTTCTTGAAATTCTCCTGGATATATTCATCCATAGCGTGAGATTCTGGTAACGACAAGGGGTAGGTCTTGGACTTGGGTAGCGAGTAACCTGGAACTAGATCGATCGGACAATCGTAAGTCCTGTGTGGTGGCAAGAGGTCTGACTGTACCTTATTGAAAACGTCCCGGAATTGATGGTAAACGGAAGGTAGAATAACTTCGGGAACAGCGGTATTGGCCAGCAGTTGATGAGTCTCGTCTGACCTCAGCCTCCAGGAAATGGGAGCAGAGGAAGTCCAGTCAATGAGAGGATTGTTAAGCTGTAGCCAAGGAAGACCAAGGGTGATGGGTATCCCAGGAGCGTGAATGGCATCGAGAACTAAGATCTCCTTGTGCAGATGTGAGGACAGAAGCAAGGGAGCCGTCTCTAAGGAGATGTGGGCCAGGGTAAGAGGGCGTCCATCGATACCGACGAGTGCGATGGGAACCTTCTTTCTCACTAGTGGTATGCGGTTTAACCTGGCGAATTCAAGATCCACGAAGTTTCCTCCAGCTTCTGAGTCAATGAAAGCGGCGGTAGAAGTCTTGAACTTATCGCCTGAAAGGGAGACTGGAAATGTAAGTTTTTTAGGGAGTTAACCTTTAGAAAGGGGACGTGGAGACATTACACCCAGAGAGAGCCCCTCTGTACTCACTGGGTGTTCCCGTTTCCCGGACGCAGTGGACACTCCCGAACCAGATGTTCCATGGATCCGCAGTAGAAACACAATCCCCCGGCGTGGCGGAACTGCCGTATCGGTGTACGGATGCGTTGTACCCCCAATTGCATTGGCTCTGGCAACTCCAGTGCAGGACGAAGAGGTATGGTAGCACTTGGGGAGCAGGAGTGTTGCTGGGAGTACTGGAGAATGGAAGCGAGTGCGCTGACGCTCTGAGCGGCGTACCTGGATACGTTGATCCACTCGGACAGCCAAATCAATGAGGACCTCCAATTGATCCGGCCTGGATTGGCGAGAGAGTTCGTCCTTGATGGGATCTGCCAGGCCTTGCCAGAATACGGAGACGAGAGCCTCTTGTCCCCAGTTAGTCTCGGCTGCTAGAGTCCGGAATTCCACAGCATACTGTGTCACCATTCGCCGTCCCTGAGTGATCTGGAGGAGAGAAACAGATGCCATCTCCCGACAGCGGGAGAATAGAATACTCGTTGAAACAAGGGCTTTAAATGCCGGGTAATCTTGGGTAAGGTCAGAACGTCGCTCCCAAACCGGGGAAGTCCAAGCCAGGGCGCTGCCAGTGAGGAGGTTATAAATGTAGGCTACCTTCTTGCGATCAGTATTGTAGAGATGGGGGGCCATTTCAAACTGCACCTCACACTGGTTTAGGAAACCCCTACAATCTTGCGGTTCACCTGCATAAGGCTTGGGGGGAGGAATCCTTACATCTGAGCTGCTAACTGCACTTGCGGAGTGGGGGCTTACATCTGGCGGGGTCGCGGTTGGTACCCTGTCTGAGAGTACTGCGACCTGGCATGTAAGTGCCACAATTTGATCCGCCATGGCCTGGTTTTGCTGAAGCAGATTGGAGAGAAACTGTTGAAGTTCGGTCTGGTCTGCGTCTTGTGGGCTCGACATAATGTTACGCTGGTGCTGCCCGCAGACCAGACCCGTCCCCTGAGCTGAAGGGGGAAGTGGTAATACACGCACCCGCATTAAAGGGAGCATGTCCGGAGTGTGGTATGAAGCGTTGTCAGGCCAGGTGTAGTAAGGTAGACAATACTTGCCGGTACCGGTTGTAGAGATAGTGAAGGATGCCTTGCCGAAGTCAGGGAGTGGAGAGTGGAGATAGGTCGTAGTCCAAGCCGTGTTCAAGGGGTTACCAGAGTGAGCGTTGTCCAAGGAGTGCCGAGATCGAGAGCCAGAGGGTGTAGTCGTACGAGCTGCGTCAGAACCTGTGAAAACACTGAGAGAATCCAGAAGTACTTCCATGCAGAGACTATGTCGAGCAAAGACTGAGAGCAGAGAGGAGCTAGATAAAGCAGGAAGGTCCAATTAGGAACGGAGGCGGGACAGGAAGAGCTACAGGGAGACACTGCAGATTGGTGCAGGCATAAAAGGCCAGGTGAGTCTTGTTGGTAACCTGAGTATGCCCGTGCAGTGTGCGGGGGCGGAGCCTGATGTCCGGGGGACGGGAAGAAGAGTGTGCAGACTGAGCAAGCTCCGTAACTCGTGTACGCGTGTGAACCGAGCCACTGGATGGTGCAGGTGTACGTGCAGGAGGGCGTGGGTGCGCCCGGCGCTGAGCAGAGGAACTGCCGAGGGGAGTGATCCCGCGACGGCGGCAGGGGCGGGGAGCCGTGGAGGCCGGTAAGGCAGGATTATTTTGTGTGTCCAGGGGCTCCCTGCGGGGAGGGAGTGCTCTGTGTGGGGAGCGTGGAGAACGCCGATTCCTGACAAAGGATTACTGAAATATGGTACCTTTCCACATAGTATTTCAGGTTGGTCTCTCTCCTATTATTGATGTGATAGGACAAGTACAGTCACTATTCCTAACTACAGAGGTCACCAAGTGGAGAAACACTCCCACAAGGACCAGACCTCATTCTTGGAGTTCCTAAGTAATTCACTGATGATGAAAAAGTACAAGGAGCTGATGACTTCCTCATAACTGTCCCTCTCGCTGCAAAGAGACACAGATAGATATGCCCCATTGTCTTTCTTCTCTGTACTTCAAAATGCACAGTGACACAGAGAGAAAATGCCCTTATTCCCTATATCTGTACTTCTGACATCTCCCATGTTATCTTTTGTCTCAGAGACCTTTCTTGGAGCATCTGACTGACTCTCTGATGATGAACAAAATTAATAATGAGGAGATGACTGAGAGGATCTTGAATCACACCCAGGAGATCATCTACCTGCTGTCTGGAGAGGTGAGAGCTGCTGTACAGATGCAGCTGCCGTTATTCGAATACTTCACACGTTGTATACCTCGGAATACCCATGTCATGGCGCGGGATTTCTTCCAACTGTACCGCCACTTCCCGCCTTAAGACGCGAGTGCAAAAAATGGCATTTTAGTGTTAAACAGTGTTAAACACTGAAATTGACACAGTTGCACAGTAGCACTGTTCTGTACACATTACATTTCATTGCACAAATAGAAACAGAATCCACGCAACAAAGCAACCGCGATAAACACTTGTACAGCAGCGCACACGAAAACGGTTCTGTGATTTGTTCGAATAACGGCCACTGCATCTGTATAATGTCATAGTGCATATGTGTGTTACTTTGAGAATCGATGTCCAGGGACAGATGCAGTTATACAATGACAGAGCCTGGGACAGACAAGACAACATAGCGCATAGGGAGAGCACAAGATAATAAAGGGACATGACTAGGTAGAAGGAGAGAACAGATATAGTTGATCAACCATGAGTTTGGACACAATAGAGGATTTTGCTACTGAGCGGATAGTCCCAATTGATTGGCTTTTGTCAGAGATGAAATGAAGGACCGACCAGCCACGTTACCAAATACTGTCAGAAACATATATCACCTACTTGACGAGAACCAATAATTGTGGAAAGCCTGCAAGAGGCGAGACCTACAGTACAAAAAACAATTGATCTGGAATGCGTCGGCCGCATTTAGAGTACAATCACGGAAGCTAAAAGTTGGAGAAAGGACCTCGCAGAGCTCCGGCACATCCAGACATTGAACAAGGTCTTTAAACAAGACAACACGTGCAAGGGCCAATTACTGTCGAAAAGAGCCATGAAATTTGAGAGAGCCCATATTGAAGAGAAGGAAAGGGACACTGCTGCATCCACCGCTGCCTCTGCACGTTGAAACACCAATTTGGAAGCAAACTTAGAGGTTTACATGTAGAAAAGGAAGCCGTCGCTGCTGAAGCCCAAGCCGAGATCTTTGAAGCAGCCGGAAGACAAGATGGCGGGGAGCACTGGAGAAATCCAATAGCTTTAGAAGATCCAGCACACCAGAGACTATTTAATAAGTCATGCCAGTATGAACGCCAGTTCACCATCTCTACCCGATGAGGAGGGTATTACAGATGCCAAAGCTATGGAGACTCCACATGAATTAGAGGAACAGCATCTTCAAGCATACGCTACATGGGGTGGCTACAGCTACCACAGTGAACCACACACTCACATGTGTACGGATGCACTACACCAAGCTCGCAATCCAGGTACGTTAAAACAGAGGACACCCTTTCTCATACTTACACACAATCACCTTACATCCACTGCACGTAAGACATGACTGCAGGGTTCCCCTCAGCAAGGACTATTGCACATAACGCATACCCAACACGTACACCAAAGGCATCCAATAAACCCTTCTCCACCTTATGTTCAATGTTGTGAACCAATATGATGGACAGAGCAACATACCCAACTACAACAGCCCACATCTTCAGCCCTAGGTACACCAACCGTATCTAGTACTAGCTATTTAAAGAAACGAAAGACCAGTCACAAGATACAATAATACTAGAACACCTTTCTCGGTCCATATGACACACGTGACACCCATAGAGTAGTGTTTTACCAAGTCCTGAAAATTACCGGGTAATGGGTGCCCAGTGGAAAAATAGAAAATTTGCAAGGCCGGGTACCAAGTACCCGGGCCAGGCAGCTTTGAATTACCTGCAGAGGGTGAGGACGACCACGGTAACATTGTGGGAGCAACGGCAGACATCCTGGTGGCGGTGGCAGCAGAGAACATCATTGTTGAACTAGTGGGAGCAGCGGAACACATCCTATCACAGCCAGTACCGGTGGGAGCCGGGGAACGTTACCGGAGCAGGAGCATTAATATTGGTCAGCCAGCTCCTTATCCTTCGCAGCGGTCCTCATCACCCTCCACCGCTGGCTACAGGTAAGTCTCTTCTGCTGGTCTGCTCCTGCCATTCTCCAAGAGGAGGACTGAGGGAGCAGAGCAGAACGGAAATTAACAGACACCGGGTCACAGCCCCCTGGGTAATTTCTGGATACCCAGTACATCACTACCATAGAGGAAACCAGGAGCCTATTCAAGGAACTTGGAGTTTGCTTCAAATGCTGCGCTTCCACAAGTCACCTCTTCAGAAACTGTAAAGACGCTATCAAATATACAGAGTGTGACAGTGACATGTAGCAGCTTTATATCCAGAGACAATTAAACCTAACTGACTCAAGGCCCCCAACCCTGTTTCAAAGTATGGTGGAGAGGAAGAAGAGAAAATAACACCACCGTCAGTCACATCCAAGTGCACCAAGATTTGTGGAGAAGAACGTGATGCGAGATCCTGCTCTAAAATGTCTTGTAGTACACCCAGAGTGACAACCTGAAAGGGCTATAAGAGTGTACACCATCATTGATGATCAAAGCAACTGATCTTTAGTTAAGTCAGAGTTCTTTGACTTGTACAATATATGAGACAATGCTTCCCCCTACACACTCAGAACATGCGCAGGAATGATGGAGACAACAGGTAGTAGAGCAAATGGCTACATCACGAGTTCCATAGATTGTAGAATAAAGATACCACTCCCTACACTATACGAGTGTAGTCAGATGCCAGAGAATAGCTAAATTCCCACACCAGACATGGCACGTCATCACCCTCACCTCAGAAGAATTGCTGATCGTGTCCCACTGTTAGACCAAGAGACCCAGGTCTTACTACTGCTTGGCAGGTATATCTTTAGGGTATACAAAGTCCGCAAACAGTGCAACGGTTCCCATAACACCCCATATTCCTAAAAACTTGACCTGGGGTGGGTAATTGTGTGTGACATATGCATTGACAAAGTGCACAAACCTGACAACATCGATGCCGTATAAACAAACATTGGATAATGGACGTGTTCATCTCTCTTCAAACCATGTCCTAACCACTTCAACATAAAAGTAGGACTTGGCAACAAGGAGAAACAAAGGCATATCACTGAAACTTACAGAGATATCTTTACATGAGAGAAGTGTGGAAATGGTCTAGGATGTACAGCATTGCAGACAACAAAAGACAATGATAAACCAGCTCCATCAATGGAAGGCAGATTTACTGAGGATGATGGATAAAGACCTCTTTACAGATGAATCAAACAGTTTGGTGACTCAACTTCCATTTCATTCACCCAGAGGACGTCTCCCAAACAACAGAGAACAGGCCCTCTCTAGACTTGCTTTGCTGCGTTGCAACTTAGAAAGGAAGCCAGAAACAAAGCGTCACTTTATGGACTTCAAGCAGAAGATATTCGACAGTGGTTAGCAGAACCCACTCCTCCACTGAAGGAAGGCGAAGAATGCTGGTACCACCATTATTTGGCGTTTACCACCCACATAAACCTGGTCAAATCCGGGTGGTATTTGATTCAAGTGTTCAATTCCTTGGAGTCTCCTTAAACTATGTTCTCATTACTGGACCAGACTTAACTAGTAGTTTTCTAGGAGTGTTAATCTGCTTTAGGAAGGAGGGGGAAGGATCCAAACAGGGAAAAAACGGTGCAGAGACAAAAAAGGTAACGCTGGACGTGATGACCAAGAACAATGTTTATTGATTCAAATCCAAAAACGTTTTGCTTGCAAGTTCTCTAAGGCCTGGGACATGGTAATCCAAACAGCGCTGAGCAACGCTGACGCTCATGCTCTCCTGCTTAAGCAGGAGCTTTTTTGTGTCGCTGCATGAGCGTCAGCGTGCACGCTTGTGAGCCGGGTGGGAAGCGGGGCGGAGGCGAGGCGGGTCTAACGCGCTTCGTGACGGCACCGACGTCACTGACTGCCATTGGCTTTTGGCAGTCACGTGACCTGCCCTCCGCTTGCCTCAGCGGGAAAACTTAAACTTCACTGTCTGCTGCAATTCCACACGCCTCCGCACACCTGCGGAAGCGTGAGGAAGCGCTGTCTAAAGCCGTGCACATAGGTATGATGTTTCCCCTCAGCGCTGCTCAGCACGGTCTTTTTGACCATGGCCCTGCCCTTACTTGTTTCGTACGGCGTAGGTGCTTTGTCATGCCTTGGGATTTTAGCCGTCTGTGGAAACCCAGGACTGAGATACTCCATTGTGTCATTTCTGTTCATGTTCCTACAATAAAGCATAAAAAATTCAAAGACTCCATTTTGTATGAAATAAGGAATCATTATCTGCCTGTCTCAATTTATTAAGCCTCAGTAAGCCGGAGACAGAACATATACATATATATATATATACTTAGTTAAGTTATGGTGAGTTAAAAAAGTGACAACCCTCCACAGCAAAGCATATAGCAAATGGAAATATACTGTATGCTCATTTGCATGTCTTAGGCAGGTCCGCAACCCCGCCTTTCACCATTATTACCCAGCACACAGCATTTCCACTGCAGCAAGGGATTCTGAGAAATGACATGCAAATGAGCGCACAGTGCCACTTTTTGCTTCAAAAACCTTTTTAAACATGGTTCCCTATAGGCTTAAGCTTGCTGCATGGTCACAGCTTTGAGCACAGCCAGGGTTAAGATGCATAGCCAGAAAACCCGTGTTGCAGACCTGCCTAAGACATGCAAATGAACATACAGTATATTTCCATTTGATATATATATATAATTCTAAGTTGGATTCCGTTTTCCATTTTTTTGTATGTCAGAAGCATCGATATCTCACAAACGGCACCATGTAGCACCACAAAACTTTCACGGTACATTCTGCTGCGGATTTGTAGGTCAACGCAACTATTTTGAGCTTCCAATGTCACTCACCTCCCAAGTTATGGACATTCTAAGTTTCACTCGGCTGGACAGCAGTAATGTTAGAGCGAGAGTAAGGGGCGGGGACCGTGGCTACTAAGGGAGGGGGCGTGGCTACTAAGGGAGGGGACGTGTCCTTGCCTTGATAGGGCTGTGTGTGTGTTAGTGATTCTCAGCCGGGGCTCCGCGGAGCAGTCCCAGGGGTTCCGCCTGGCCACCTGCACTCACTGCTGCCCCTGCACCTCCCCCTTCCGCTCCCCTCCTCCTCCCCTCCCTCCTCTCCTCCCCTCCCTCCTCTCTCCTCCTCCTTCTCTTGACTGGACATTCTGCTACGGATTTGTAGGTCAATGCAACTTTTTTGAGCTTCCAATGTCACTCACCTCCCAAGTTATGGACATTATAAGTTTCACTCGCCTGTAATGCAATAATGTTAGAGCAGAAGCAGGGGGACGGGGCGTACCTACTTAGGGAGGGGCGTGTCCTTACCGGCTTCTGTGTTTTGTGTGTCTGAAGTGAGATGTGTGGGGGAGTTGTGCCGGGGGGGGGGAGAAAACGGAGTGGAGGTGGAGAGAAAACATTGAGGGGGGGAAGAAAACTGAGTGAGGGGGGAAGAAATCTGAGTGAGGGGAGGGGAAGAAAACGGCGTGCATCAAGGGAGGGGAGAGAACGGAGTGAGGGGGGGGAAACGGAGTGAGTGAGGGGGGGAAACGGAGTGAGTGAGGGGGGGAAACGGAGTGAGTGAGGGGGGAAACGGAGTGAGTGAGGGGGGAAACGGAGTGAGTGAGGGGGGCGGGGAGATATATTCCCCGGGTGAAGCCGGGTACAAAAGCTAGTGTGTGTGTGTGTGTGTGTGTGTGTGTGTATATATATATATATATATATATATATATATATATATATATATATACACACACACACACACACACACACACACACACAGTGTTCGACAAACCTATACATTTGCTCGCCCCGGGCGAGTAAATATTGGCCCAAGCAGCACACGTTTGGTACTAGGTGGCGAGTAGATTTCTTTGTGTGGCGAGTAGATTTTTTGGTGATTTGTCAACCACTGTGTGTGTGTGTGTGTGCTGTATTAGCTCAGGTCGCATGTTCGGGATACGCTACACGTCATTGACTCCATCTCCAGTGTTAAATGGAAATCTACCTACCTTTGGGCCACATGCGATGTGGCCTCTCTCTATACAGGTAAACCCCGTTATAGCGCAACCTGTTATAACGCGAAATCGGTTACAACGCGGTTTTCACGTGGCTCTCGTGTTTTTTTTTTGCACACGGCACACACGGCACACACCACACTCTCACTGCACACACACTCACTGCACACACTCACTGCACACACTCTCACTGCACACACTCTCACTGCACACACTCTCACTGCACACACTCTCACTGCACACACTCTCACTGCACACACTCTCACTGCACACTGCTCACAGCACACTGCTCACAGCACACAGCACACACTCACTGCACACACACTCACTGCCACTGCACACACTCACTGCACACACTCACTGCACACACTCTCACTGCACACACTCTCACTGCACACACACTCACTGCACACACTCTCACTGCACACTGCACACACTCTCACTGCACACTGCACACACTCTCACTGCACACTGCACACACTCTCACTGCACACACTCTCACTGCACACACTCTCACTGCACACTGCTCACAGCACACACTCACTGCACACACTCACTGCACACACTCTCACTTCACACACTCACTGCACACACACTCACTGCCACTGCACACACACTCACTGCCACTGCACACACTCTCACTGCACACACTCACTGCACACACTCTCACTGCACACACTCTCACTGCACACACTCTCACTGCACACACTCTCACTGCACACACTCTCACTGCACACACTCTCACTGCACACACACACACTCACTGCACACACTGCACACTGCACACTGCACACACTCCCAGCACACTGCTCACAGCACACACTCTCACTGCACACACACTCACTGCACACTGCACACACTCCCAGCACACAGCACTCACAGCACACTCTCACAGCACACACAACACACTCTCACTGCACTCACAGTACACTCTCACAGCACACTACACCACACCTCCCACTCCCCCTCCCTACCTTTGGTGTCGGCTGCTGAGATCGGAGCGGAGCTGGCATCAGGAGGAGGGGAGGGGGGTGTCGGGAGGATGGGGGGGGTGTCGGGAGGAGGGGGGGTGAGTGAGGAGCAGGCTGGGACTCAGAGGGCCGCGTGGGCTATGCCGCGGCTGGACTCGCCGTTGCTAGGGGACGGGTAGGGCTTCCGGCCACCTCTTCCTTCCTTCCCTCCTCACTCCCTCCTGATCAGGCGTGCAGCGGCCATTTTTTTTTTTTTTAAATCAGCGCGACCCCGGGTCTAGCGCGGTCGGATCAGGTGGCCCCCGAGGACCGCGCTATAACGGGGTTTACCTGTTCTTGTATAGATCATGCCAGGGGGATTGAGGCAATACGTTTTTGGCTGAACAGAGACCTATCCATTCCGGAAAAACATAAAAATTTCATTTTAAACAGTGTTAGGTTTAGTTTAAACCACAATTATTTTTTATTTGAGGATGTATATTATTTACAGATCTGTGGAATGGCCATGGGCACGAGGTTCACCCCCAGCTATGCAAATCTCTTCATGGGATTTTGGGATTTGTGTGGCACAATGACATTCTTGGGGCGGGCCTTGTGTACTATGGCCGTTTCATCGATGACATTATTATTATTTGGGATGGGGACAAGACTGATTTACACAACATTTTAATAAAAATTTGGTAAGGGGTATGAGCCCCCAATCAGGTCTCAGCTGTCCCAAGCATAAAGATTAATATCAGCCTGTATGTTTGTAATCCATGTGCATAAGTGCTGGGGAGACTCTATCAGACAGTCTGGACAAAGGTATAATATTACCAATAATGCTGAGAGGCTAACTCAGAATTCTATATATGCCATAGAGGTACTGAGTAGATCCCCAGCAGAAAACGAGGGTACTTACCGTGTCTGCCAGTGTCAGTCTCCCTTCGCAGCACATCTCTGTCTCAGCTGGATGCGGGCATCACGCTGGGTATAGTAAGGAAGGAGGGTGGTCCCGGAGGTCCAATAGCGGTGCACTGCTCAACAAACGATGGGGGCTGCAGCCAGTTGAAGTAAAAACAATGATTTATTAAGTGGTCAGAGCGAAGTACATGGTAACCATGGAGGACCACCCTCCTTCCTTACACAACATTTTAAGTTCCTTTGATGACAACCCTTTGGGATTAAAATTCACATTTAACATTGATGCTACATCTGTGGTCTTTCTGGACCTAGTACTTAGCGTGGACTTAGAGTCTAACTTTGTGATGATAGAGAGGATTTGGCCTGGGATTAAAGGGGTTACACCCCATTTGGCCACCCTCTACTCTCACCTGGGAAGCAAGGGGTTAACTGGACTGAGGTCCAGTAATGTGTTTTGCCCTGCTTCAATATTCAAATGTTTATTCCCCTGTGTAAATGTATTGTGTTATCCTGGTGTTTGCACTCACACATACACTAGGGTTGATGCGGGAGGGAAGGGGTTAATGTTAAAATGGTGATTATAGCCCTTTGTGTAATTTTCCCGCCTTTTCAGGCTCCATTTTGCAGCCGTCCATAGGTTGCCATTGAGCCTCCATGCTTTCTAATGGCAGAAGTAGCGGTTTTGGACCTGTTTTCCAGCGACGACCAGCAGGTGGCGTCCGAGAGGAGGAGCGGCGGTTTCCCATTGTAAGTCAATGGGCTCATTGACTTCAATGGAGATTCCTCAACACCGGCCTCAAGGAACAGGTTGGCAGAGAATCCAAACCGCAGACCGCAAAAGCGGATACAATGTCTTTTAAAAGAGTTTAATCACTTTGGTCAAGTTCAACGACAATTGGCGTGGGAATCTTGGGTTCTAGGGCCCCTGGGAATAAAGTTCTTTTTGTCCCTACCCCCTAGGAACTCCCACACACGATCCACACTGGGTCCGGGAATGAGGGACCCCCGTAAGGGATCGAGCGGAGAAGGAGGGTCGCACCATTGAATCTAATGGCGGTGGGCGCCATGCATTGTCAATGGCGGCGCCGGCCATTGATTCCAATGGGGAAAAGCCGCATGGTGAAAAAACGACTAAGTGAAAAATGTTGAAATGTGTAAGTCCATATCTCAGGTTCTGGAATGACCAGAGGGATGGGATTTGGGTGGCATATAGCCAAGATTCCGGCTTTAATGCATGCCCATTCCCAGCCCCCTCAGACCAACCAGACGGAGTGTGGACGAAGGTAAAGATTTGTGGATTTTCTCATAGACTTCAATGGCGGCGGTTCCTCCATTGAAAGTCTATGGCGGGAAACTCCATTGACTACAACGGCGGAGTTGCTCCATTGAAACCCACGGCGGCGGAGCCCGTTGTTTTCAATGGGGATTTAGTGAAACGCTGAGATTTCTTTTTAGCGGAGATTTTTATAATAAAATATGAAAAGGTTTATGTGATATTTGTATAACTCCGGTTCCGAAGGTCGTAGCAGGCTGATATTTGGACCCTATAGTGTACCACTTCCGGAATTAAGGTCTGGAAAGTTTGGACCCGCTGGACCTACCAGAACCGGGTATTTTAATATGTGTAGGTATTAAAATGTATATGGGGTTTTGGGTCTGCTCTGAAAACTGCAGACTCCATCTGCTATGTTAATAGGCAGGAAGAGCATCCTGCAAGAATTAACATAGCCCAGTGATAAAAGGCTAATTGCCTAATTGTTTATACTGGGGGCAGGAACCAAGGAACTGAGTGTTTTTTAAGTGTGATACTTCACACTTACAGGGAAACCAAAATCTGCTTCAAAGAGATTTTGCTAGACAGCTCGGCGCCTTGAGTGTAAAAGAAGGGTTGAAATGGTTTATAAGTCAGAGTCAACCCTTACTCAATTGTCTTCATGTGTCCTTCATGTGTCTTCATGATCTGCATGTATTGCTGTGATGTCAACTGAATTATGGAAGAAATGGCCCATCCTGTATCCTGATGGCTTTCTTGTCCTAACCTTTAAGTAAGTGTCCATATTTTGTCTGTTATTTGTATATCTCGTGTGTTCACCTTTTTCAAGGAATAAATTATATTTTATCATATCTAAGTCTCGTCCAGTTCAACCCAGTTATATTTGGTGTGTATTATTAATAGCCTGTCTCAAAGCTACCGTCACAAACATTACTACTACGACTCATTTTAAATCTGTGTCAGTAAACAATTTTGTCCATGCAACAAGTAATCATCACCAACAGTGGCTCTGGGGCAGTTTCATCGACTCAAAAGAAACTGCACCAGAGAGAATGATTTTCTTTCACAGTCAGATACACTCAGTAAGAAATTCTTGGACAAGGGTTATGATGACAAATTGATCATAGACTCTCTCGGCAAAGTTAAAGCTATGGATAGAACAGTAATTCTTAATCAATCAAAAGCCAAGAGGGCTTCGCGTATGAGTTATGATGCTCCAATTACAATTAATAGCACTGATTCCTCTTCTGTGAGGTTTATTACTACCTATAATCAGGCCTATAAAAATATTAACCATATTTTGAATACTCATTGGAGCATCCTCAAATGCGATCCCCATTTAAAAACCATTTTGCCGGAGAGAGCATCTATTGTGTATAGAAAAGCTAGAAGCATTAAAAGCATTCTGGCTCCTTCCAAATTAAAGTCCATTGATCCAGCCGCTTCGTCCATAGATGTGGGTCCGAAAGGTAACAACAAATGTGGACGTAGCCGTTGCATCACTTGCAAGCATCTGTTACTTCAAACACAATTCAGTTCTCACAACAAGGACAGGGTCTACTTTATTAATACACATATCGATTGCTTAGTTCCTTTGTTATTTACTTGATCCAGTGCGGCTGTGGCCAACAATATGTTGGCCGCACTACACGTCCATTGCACGTTCGCTTCCTAGAGCACAGGAGAAATGTGATAAAAGGGATCAACACACATAGTGTACCCCGTCACTTTAAAACAGCACATAACCAAGATCCCAAATCTATGACAATTATGGGCCTGGAATCTGTTTCTCCATGTGCTCTGGGGGAAGATCGTTTCAAAATGTTGTGCCGCCAAGAGACGTTCTGGATCCACCAGTTGGGCACTCTTGCCCCTGGTGGGTTGAATGAATGTCTAGATGCAAGTACCCTGGTTTAGCCTGTTCCTCCTCTGCTCTTGCTTTTTGGAGCCTTGTTTATATTTGTAAATTCCATATTCCTCTGCTCCTCTCCTTCCTATATATATAATATCTAGTTATTAGGATAGACATATATGCAATTATCATGTATATCTTTATATTAATTTAGGATAATAGGTACAAGATTTGGCTGTATGCATATAGGTCACTTACTTCGATCTCCTTGGAATGGTTATACCACTTGAACTTTATAATATTAATATATTATTCACTTACATTATGAGGTATAACTTTAATTTATTTTAAATATTTATTTGGTTTTAGACAAAATTCACACATCTTCACCATATTGATTTTTATTTTCAATTTTCTATGTATTTATTAATTAATATTTGTAATTAGAATCTTGTAATCACTAATCATGTCACAATTAGTGACTTAGTCACACTTAGTTGGGTTTCGACACTTTTATGTTTTTTGATTTATTAACTATGTTGTTAAAGACAAGTTCACTTTTATTTATAAGAATAATTTTGTTTGCTTTTTGATATATATATTGTCTCTCTGTGTCTCTACAAGATAATATCTATTCAATTGCCCTTTCTAGCAAGATTATGCCTTCTCTCTATATACACTCCATTCCTGACACCAGAACTGGGACTTACACATCTTTATCACACAAAAATACAGGCCACAGTATATTTTATTAAAGAGTTATATTTAATAGGTATATGTACTGATAACCTGTGAATGAACTGTGGGATTTCCAAGTCATGGATTCCGAGGGACCAGATGGCTACCAAGATTGGTGCCTATGGGTCAATTCGGAGTCTGGACTTGAAAGCCTCAGGGATGCCAATTTGTTAAAACAGGAGGGGTACTGCAGTTCTGCTTGAGTACCCGCATCCTGGGCTAACACAGGGCTATCCGGCCACCATTTGCCAGAGCCCTGACTCTGTGGAGCCTGGACAGTGGGTGGGCTCAGTATGCAAAGAGGCAGAGGTGCCAGGTTGGCGCATGCCCATTAGCAGAATGAAAAAAGTTGCCCACCCGGCTTTACAATACAGGAAAATCAGTGATTGGCTGGCAGGGAAATTCCCACGCTCTGATAGGCTGTAGAGGTTTGTGAATGGGACACTGAAACCCATAAGGAGCGTTCCAGCCAATCAGAGGGGCAGATTCCAAGCGCCAAACCAACAGCGGCAAATTCAAAGGTGCTCTGTGCTGAATAGACGCGAGCCGGCTTCAAAGATTTTGAGTGAGAAAATGTTTCAAGTCCCACTTTTTGAGAACGTACTTTAGCGGTCGCCGCTGGCATTGCATGCCGAAATCCGTTCCAGGAGTTTGTGAGTACCTCCCGATCATTAGAAATGGCTCCTACACAGGTCATTTTTGTGAATTTCGTTTAAAGGACTATTTTATTCATTAGCCCCGTTCCCAGTAAATGTTTTAACCCTGTAAATTGTTCAAAAAATATATCAATGGCGCTCTGCTTAGTGTGTGTGGTGTATATAAAATGACAAATAAATAATAATACAACCAGTTGCGTAGATAGTCTCCTTGGGGTAGGTGCTCCACATGTGATAGGTGACCATGTAAGGAAAAAAATCAAAACATAATGTAATACTGTTAAACATACATACAGACATATAACATGAGACGGACGCTGAGAACAACAGGTGACCAATTACAAACACATTTAATAAAATATATCATTAAAAATACATGAATACATATAAAAACAAGAAATAGAATCTGGTAGGACACTCCAACTCAAGTGGGGGTACCTGCTTACCAAATGCAAGAAGGTATCAAGCGGTGGATATTGTAAGAGTATCCCCTCTATGGATGGCTGCTGCTGCAATGATGTCCTGGGCTCACACGTGTGGCTTCCTACGTGGCTGGTAATCACTCACTCTGCTCGTGGAATCTGCCTCCGTTCGCCGTAGACACGCGGTGCAAGCGTGTGTGCAGAT
Source organism: Ascaphus truei (assembly GCF_040206685.1). NCBI lineage: Eukaryota > Metazoa > Chordata > Amphibia > Anura > Ascaphidae > Ascaphus > Ascaphus truei. The sequence goes on along the minus strand of NC_134502.1, from coordinate 5,478,353 downwards.
GGCTGCAGTCCCTTCCTGCACGACCGCTCAGAGCGCCAAACCAGGCAGGTTCAAACGCGGTATATGCGCGGATGGATACACGTCCGGGATCACCAACCCACAGGCAGCAGTTTTCAAAGTCCAAGGGGGATAGGATTCGGCACCGAGTCTGGAGGTCCTGTCAGAAATACCCTACGCGTTTCGAAAGACAAGCTTTCTTCCTCAGGGGTAGACGTTTTGTAAAAAAGTAGTCCCTGTAAGTCCAGATATATATAGTCCCGTTTTAAAGGTGCATTGCCCTAAAACCAACTGGATCATGTGCAATGGGATGCGCAGGGACTCTCAGCGTCATAGACAAAACATAAACGAATGACAAAATAAAAGAAACAGTAAATACATATTATACAAACATATATATAAAAGTGATGTATATACACTGTCTAGAGCCTTGAATGCCAATAATGATGAATAACAAATATTCCTCAATTCAAAGGACCTCATTATTGATGATAGGCAACAAATGTGGGAAGTATGTTGAGCAAAATGCAAAAGTATGCATAGCAGATGTGATGGAAATATGTGACTGAGTGATGTAAAGTGGATAGGGATATCCAGTGAGGGAGTGGTGAGGTGATGTGCAAGAGAATATTACATATGTGATTATGTGCTAATGTATGTGTAAAAAATTAGAGAAAGTGAATCTACCATTTAAATGGGTCCTATAAAAATTATTATGTTAATGTGTAAAGTGCATGGTGATGTGTAATATAAATATGTGTAACTAGATAACGTGTATTGCGATGTAAAAAATACATCATAGTGTCACAAAGATGACGTGAACCAATGATAAGGAAAAGGATATACATATGTATATGGGATCAAGATTTCAATATCGTGCAGTTAGTACACTGTTGCTCGCTGGTTATCGATGGTCTGGAATTTAAATAGTCTACTTGTGGATGGTTCATCTATCCAGAAGGAATGGTTTCAGGTCGAATTCAATATTAAGCCCTAAAGGGGTGAGTGTTTTTAATTCGTAAATCCAAAAGTATTCTCTCTTACCTAATGCCCCTCCTGTGCTCCCACCGCGCCAATTGGTCGTGACAGCCTCTATCGCTACACATTTTAAACCTCTAGGGTTTTTGTCGTGCACGTGGAGGAAATGGCTCGACACGCTATGCGAGTCCAGACCTCTTTTAATGTTGTAAATGTGTTCGTAGAGCCGACGCTTAATCGGTCTTGTGGTCATACCCACATACTGCAGACCACAAGGACATTCAAGGAGGTAAATAATATTTGTGCTATTACATGTGATGTGTTGTTGGATGGTGTATTGTTTGGAAGTTTGAGTGGATGTGAACGTTAACTGTTTGGAACTGAATTTACATGCTGTGCATGTGTTGCATGTGTAGTACCCTTTATTAACATTTTTATTTGTATTTGTTTGGGATCGATATTTGGATCTAAGTGGACAACTGGGGGCTAACTTTTGACCTATGTTTGGTGCTTTAGTGAATATTATTTTAGGTTTTGATGGGAGTATTTTAGATAAATCAGGATCCTTTCTCAGGATGGGCCAGTACTTATGGATGGTTTTTCTTATCCCTGGTGCCATCTGGTTGAATTGTGTAATGAATGGTACATGAGTATGTGTATCGGATGTTTTGGGTTTGTACTCAAGAAGGGTGGATCTGTCTATTGCTTCGACCTCAGAGATGACTCTGTCGAGATGATTAGATGGATAATTTCTATTGATAAATCTATCCCTAAGGTCCTGTGCTTGTGTTTGAAATGCTTCTATTGTGGAACTGTTTCTTTTGAGTCTGATGAATTGACCCTTGGGAATGTTATCGATCCACGCAGGGTTGTGATGGCTGTTGGCATGTAGATAATTGTTCGCCTGAACCTTTTTAAAATGAGTTTTTGTATGTATGGTGTTGTTGCTGATATATATGACTAAATCTAAAAATTCCAAAGAAATATTACTCGAGACAAATGAAAATTTTAAATTAAATGGATTATTATTCATATAAATTTGAAATCTGTCCAGTTCTTCTAATGAGCCAGACCAGATAAAGAAAATGTCGTCGATGTAGCGCCGCCATAGTACCAGGTCTGCTCCAAAAGGGCAGCCTGACCAGATGTATTTGTTTTCCCAGCTGCCCATAAATAAGTTTGCATAACTGGAGCAAACCTGGTACCCATGGCGGTGCCACATATCTGCAAATAATATAAATCATTGAAGTTGAAGTAATTATGAGAAAGTATAAATTGGATGCCTGTAGTAAGAAATGATTTAACGGATGTTGTGATGGAGGGATCATTATCTAAAAATTGGCCAACAGCCTCACAACCCTGAACGTGGTCGATAACTGTATAAAGTGATGTGACGTCGGCAGTAACTAAATAAAAATGTGATTGCCATTGAATGTCCTTGATTGTCTGCAGCATGTGGGTAGTGTCCCTAAGATATGAAGGCAGTTTGATAACATGTGGTTGTAGATGATGATCGATGAATTGTGACAGATTGGATGTGAGGGACCGGATGCCTGATACAATGGGGCGTCCCGGCGGTTGTTCAAGATTTTTATGGATTTTAGGTATGATGTAAAAAATTGGAATCATAGGGAATTGATTAAACAAAAATTCAAATTCATGTTTAGTGATGGCATTTGTATCCAAACCTGTATTAAGAAATATTTGTAATTGTTGTAAATAAGTATCAGTGGGATTAGAGGGGAGAGGTTGGTAAGTAGAGACATCCCCAAGAATACGCATTGATTCCTGAAGATAATATGTTTTATCCATAATTACCAACCCCCCTCCTTTGTCAGCTGGCTTCATAACGATCGAGCCATTCTCTCCAAGTGCACGTACTGCACCGACACACTTTATTCGAGCAAATACCCAGTATGTACCTGGCAGATACCTGGAATGCGCCGCTCCTCACCTCTGACAAGCCCCGTTGTGTTTGCCTTCCCAGCCTGGGTTCATGCCTGGCTGACGGGCGGCTGATCTGTTAAATGATAATGATTAGGATTTAATAGGCTGCAATGCTTCGTGTGTCTACCAGATGGCATAAATTCATGAATTGTAATGCAGTATATATATATATATACTGTGCAGTATTGCAGCCAGCGGGAATAAAATGCTTCAATCCCTGCCTGAAAAATACCTCAATGCACTCGGGCAGAAAACAGTCACAAACCTCAATACACCCGGGTATACCCGAATTCGTGGGACTAGCCGAGCTCGAATAAAGTGTGTCGCCAGTGTAACAGTAATTTTTCCTCCATACTGAGGTTGTGTGTTTTAACTTTATAATCTCGACTCTGCCTCTCCAGGTCGTCAGTGACCATCTGTGCAAAAGTTTTGACAAACGGTCCACCCGCAAACCTGGGAAAGAAGGTGGAGGGTTTTTTGAAAACAGATTGAATAGTAGGTGTAGGGTTAATAGGGAGGTTAAGATTGCTGTCCTGGCGTGATACTGCATCTTGGACAAAGTATTTTTTTAGGCATAGCTTTCTAACATATTTCTGTACGTCCACGTACAGTTGAAAGCTGTTTGGGCCTATAACAGGGGCAAAGGATAATCCTTTAGAAAGAACCTCTTTCTCTTTATTGGATATTGGTTGTTGACTGATATTAAATATATTGGTGTAGGTGGAGGTTACCGTCTGAGTTGTTTGCCTAGTCTTTCTGCCTCCTCTCTTTCCTCTATAGTGTTTTTCATTTTTCTGTCTCTTGATGTCCCTTCTTTCCCTAGCAGATCTTTTATAGCTTCTCTGGCATTCTGCTGCTCTCGTGTCCTTCTCCAATCTAAAAAAGAAAAGGTGGGTTTATCCTCTTTGGTTTTATTGGAGCTATTGATTTCTTGTTCGAAATCTACCAGTGGTTGGTATTTGTTACTATGCTGGTACTGCTCAAAGATGCTGTCCATTTCCCTTTCTAGATGTACAATTGGTGTTTCAGGGTTATTTGTCTGATTGGGTTTAGCACGTCTATCGCCTCTCTTAGGTTTGGGGGACAGAAATTGTACAGGTTTAGGTGTAATCTCCTTGCTGCTGATAATCACTTTTTTGTAATTGTTTGGTATCTTATGGGAATAATCCTTAGGAGTATTAGCTTTAGGGTGTCTATATTTAACATTTTCTTTTGCTGTTTTCCTCCAACTTCTATAACACCCCGTCTTATAGTCTATTCTGTCCCTTTGAAATTTGGACGGTTTACGACCTATAATTTCCTTCTGGAAAGTTTCCATCTTTAATTTAATTTTATTTTCCAGAGCTGGCAATTCACTATGATCTTTAAAAACCTCGAACTGCTCCTTTAAATGATTGATCTCACTATCCAACGTCTGTAACAGATTTTTACGTTTGGATATGAGTAATCGGATAAGTTCAAAGGAACAGTTATCGAGGATTCTATTCCACTCTAGGAGGAATTCCTCACTTTGAAAATCTGTAGTGGATGGTTTAAATATTCTTAATCCACGTGGTATTCTTTTTTGCTCAACATACTTCTCAAGAGTGATTACATCCCACATTTGCTTGATTTCACTCATGAGTGATTTTTCAAGTTTTTCAACAAGATCATACATGTTGTCTGGGACTTCCTCCATAGTAACTGGGGGGTCATCATCTGAGAAAATTTTATCTATATCAATATGACGATTGGCTCGTAGAGCAAATAACTGAGACATGTGGATATATAAGGATTAAGCTGCTGACCTAGGGGAGAAATACAGTATGGAAAAACGAATGGGTAGCGCTATATCCTAATAAGCAGGCAGCCTGTGATATAACCCTGAATCCCAATCAGGTGATGAACAGATCAAAAAATATATCAATGGCGCTCTGCTTAGTGTGTGTGGTGTATATAAAATGACAAATAAATAATAATACAACCAGTTGCGTAGATAGTCTCCTTGGGGTAGGTGCTCCACATGTGATAGGTGACCATGTAAGGAAAAAAATCAAAACATAGTGTAATACTGTTAAACATACATACAGACATATAACATGAGACGGACGCTGAGAACAACAGGTGACCAATTACAAACACATTTAATAAAATATATCATTAAAAATACATGAATACATATAAAAACAAGAAATAGAATCTGGTAGGACACTCCAACTCAAGTGGGGGTACCTGCTTACCAAATGCAAGAAGGTATCAAGCGGTGGATATTGTAAGAGTATCCCCTCTATGGATGGCTGCTGCTGCAATGATGTCCTGGGCTCACACGTGTGGCTTCCTACGTGGCTGGTAATCACTCACTCTGCTCGTGGAATCTGCCTCCGTTCGCCGTAGACACGCGGCAAGCGTGTGTGCAGATGGCTGCAGTCCCTTCCTGCACGACCGCTCACAGCGCGCCAAACCAATTGTGTTACATTTTGTGTATGTCTTTGTTTTTGTTTTTTAGTTAGCAATATTCTTGTCTTCTTTTTTTTTTCAACTTGTATTTTTTTTTTTCAAAACATAGGAGAGGGGGAGAAGGGGAGTACAGAAAATAAAAAGGGTGGGTGGGGTAGGGTAGGGGAATACATCCGCAATGGTCTCATATCCCCTCACCTCTCATCTCATACATAACTCTCTCATTCTGTAGGAATACATAATTGTGAGGAAGAATTCCCCCCACAGCAGCGTCCACTTGCTAACTGGAGAGGTGAGCACTGCTGGTGAATGTTACATTATACCAGATTCATGACTGTTCTGTCCCAAGCTCACTGTGGCAAGTGAGTAGAGGCAGGCAGCTTAACTCACTCCCTTTTGATGTACACAGTGTCCTTATTTTCGTCTGTAATCTCTATTGTAGAACAACAGTAAGAAAAAGGGGTGGAGACTGGGCAGGTAACAAATATAAGGGAGAGGTCTATTATATTAACTTTACCAGAGGAGATAGGTGAGGTGACTTCTCAAGATGGCTGCTGGCTGAAAGAGACAGTATGCTTGCCTGTTCACGAAGGAAATATATCAAGGAGAAACCAACAGCCAGGGGTCTTGGAACATACCAAATTAGAGCCAGTACAGTAGTTACCCTTTATTGACCACGCTCTGTCTGGACCTGTGTGTATTATTCTATATTCTCTCTGATTCTCTGCATGTTCTTGTTTTACTGTCTCTTTATAAGTAATTACAGAATAAATTGCTCTATGTGAACGCTGAATGGGATTCTCTCTCTCAGGTACCTATAAGGTGTGAGGATGTTGCAGTCTATTTCTCTATGGAGGAGTGGGACTATATAGAAGGACACAAGGGGCTTTACAAGGACGCAATGGTGGAGAATTACAAGTCCCTCAAATCTTTGGGAATCCCATTAAACAGGAGTTCAGGTAGAACTATGTTTTAAAAAAGTTCATTCTTCCTGCTAGATTCAATAGAAGTGACATACAGACAAACTCACGTGTAACAAAAATGGTAGAGATGAAAATTAAAAAGGGACGAGAACAAAAAAGAAACAATAGTGCTATTTGTTTCCAAAAGTTAATCAGTGTATTAACTAACATCCAATGGTTGCCCTCACATTTGGGATGTTCTTTTAAGCATTTAGCATTTGAGGAGTCTCTCCTTTAGCTCTCCCCTCGATCACTCTCCTGCACAAATCCTCTAGGGTCGCTCGGGCTGCACACACAGCTTCCCTATTGTGTAGTTTGGATTCCACCCTCAAACCTACCTGCCGAGATGCTCTGTCGGCGTGTGGTTGCACATGCGCACTCAGTCCTTCTCGTGCAGGACCGACAATGGGGGCTGGGTAATGTCGTCTGTTTACGCGGCTATCTCCAACCTACGCATTTCGCTGGGGTATTCGGCTTCATCAGGGAAGCCACAGGGTTGCACTACTACTACTAAATCTAACTGGAAGCTATGAGCTCTTATGAACTTTTTTGGACTTATTTGCTTACCCTCCAGTTGAGGATGGATTATTAGTTGCTACACCAGCTGATTTATTCCTTTAAAGCTTTCAATTGTTGTTTTATTTAGCTGTGTTGTCTTAAAGTTTTTATAGATGTTTTACATACATTCACCAGCATAATATATTTATATCATATTACTTTTTTTCAATAATAATGCAGGTGCAGTCACGAGTATTAGAACACTTGTATCTGGGAGATTCTGAGGCAATCTCATAGTAAATTCTTCAACATTGCCTCAACATTTCTGTGAGATTCTTAATGGCCCATATGATTAGCACAGCGGGGGGTCCCTGCAGTTCCATTCAAACTGAATGGAACTGCAGGGATCCCTGCTGTGTTAATCCGATGGGCCATTAAGAATCTCACAGAAATGTTGAGGCATTTACTGTGTGACTGCCCCAGAATTTCCAAGGCAAGAGTTCTAATGCTTGTGGCTGCATCTGTAATTTAATATTTAGTTGAATAGTTATATACTTGTATAGAATTATGTTTTGTTTGTTATGGACTTGAACCAAAATATCCCACTCGGGGTTGATGCCAATTATGTAAAAGATATTATCAGCAGAGACACAAGTTTGCAGTCTCTCTCTCTGCTGTGTTAGCAGAACACCGTCCCAAGTGTATTAAAATGGCGACGTAACCCTTGTGGGTTAAAAACTCTTAATTAAAATGTTTTTCTATCTTAATTTATATGTGAATACTATGAAGATAGGGTCAATTAATTTTGAAATGGGACAAATCCATAAAAGATTCTTAAGAATGAATATACATTTTTACAATATCTTTAAACTGCTATAATGTATGGTGTAAATGTATACACATCTGTTTAATCCTCTATTGGAACTAACAGGCCTCCACTATGAACATCTAGATATTGTATCAATTAAAGAACAGAGAGAGGATGAGAGAGAGGAACAGGACATTCAACAGGGGAAAGTTCACCCAGACACCAGTGCAGGTGAGTAATATACAGGATAATAATCTCCATGGAACATGGGTCAGAATTAATAAATAGTCTCCCCGAGTTCTTAAATGTTAAGTTAATGTGAATATTTTTGACTGTTTAAAACCCTTTTAAATAGTTGGTAGGTGTATTTATATTCCAATGTTAATTTCTAGCAAGTTCATTTGCTAAAAAAATGTTTTAGGGAAAAAAAGAGTAAATGTGTGTGTGTATGTATATATGTATATATATATATATATATATATATATATATATATATATATATATATATATATTTGTAGTTTTTATATATATATATATATATATATATATATATATATATTTATAAAATAACGGTAAACTATACATACATATATACATATATATACATATATATATATATATATATATATATATATATATATATATATATATATATATATATATGTATGTATAGTTTACCGTTATTTTCTTTTCTGGGTCTCCAATCACTGCACTGGGTACTAAATTTGCTAGTTCCTCCCCTTCAGATTGTAGGGGAGACAGGTGAGAGCCGGGAAGGCTGGACAGTAGAAGGTTACAATAAACGGGATGGGAGAGGATAAGGGCCTGCATTAGAGTTTTAGCAGTAGAGCAACAGAGGAAAGGGTGTATCTTGGAAAATGGAGGAAAAAAGCAAGTTGGGAAGGTGTCTGATGCTAAATTCCTCTCTAGTAGTGCAGATAATGCTGAAACCTGTCCTTTTAAGTAACTCAGACTGAAACCCTTGTCAAAACCATCTTGCAAAAATTCTATCAATGACTAAAAAGAGAGAACAGAAAAATCTGAATTTTTCTTCTGACACCAGTCTTGAAGTCAACGGTATATTAATGAAATTGAGGTGTTCCTGGCTAGCATTAGAGATGCAATTGCCTTATCTGAACAGCCCTTCTTTTTCAGTATGTGCCACCTAATCTCCATGTCCCCTGAAAGACTGGGAGATGCCATGTGGTATCTTTTGCCATATTCACCAGATGGGCAAACCATGTTCTTCTTGTCTTATTTGAGTGATCATATGAAAACCTTGAGCAGAAGCAGTCAACTTTTTTGTTTTTGAGATAGACCTCATGCAGCCCTCTCTGGGGCTGACCCTGGGGATACATCAGCTGGTAAAATATCCCAACATCTAATTCCCATTCATCTGGACGTATTCTTGTTCGGCTCAAAAAGTCAGCTGCAGCATTTTCTTTTGCATCTGGGAATATGAACCGCTGTGATGTTGTTCGTGTGGTCATCCTAAGACATGATGTGAGTCTCCCGCTTCTGATTCCTTCTTCTTTTGCAATGTATATTACCATGGCAATATTGTCAGATTCTACTCTTATATTATTGTCTTGAATACAAGCGTGACATTTTTTGATCACGTTCTTCACTGCGCGCATTTTTAGCATGTTTGCTGGAAGCTCTTTGTTGGACCTTGGCCAACTTCCTTGTGCCAACCGTCTTCCCATCTGCACTCCCCATCCAGAACTGATTGTTGGTTATTGTTATTCAATCACCTTCCTGGAGGGATCGTTTATTATGTAGATTTTGTGGGATTTCCCACCATCTTAGATCCAGTCCTGTTCTGGGATATATGTAAATATTTTGCTTTAGATATTTTGGAGCTGTGTTACATTGATCTAAGAATGTTTTCTGCAGTGGTTTCATATGAAATCTTGCCCATAACCCATGATATTCCAGGATTGTGATTACTGTGTGTGTGTTTGATAGTAACACTTTGTCATGAGATGTTAACAATAATTCTTCCTGTTCATCCAGTCATTGATTTATCTGGATAGCCCTCTTTCTCAACGCAACCACCAATGGAACTACTACCTTGGTAAAGGTGCTAATCCAAAAGGGATGGCAGTGTATATATAATGCTTCCCCCTTACTGGAATTATGAAGAATCTCTGATGGGTATGTGCAGATATGCATCCTTCAGGGCTATTGAAACCAGCCAGTTCTTTGGCTTGACTTCTTGAATAATTGTGTTTAATCATACTATCTTGAATTTTCTTAGTTGGAGGAAAGTATTGAACCTCCTGAGATCCAGTACTGCTCTGAATTCTCCATGTACTTTTCTGACCAGAAATATATATAAACATATTGGATCAAAATAAAAACTCCAACGCGTTTCATGACGCAAGGTCACTTCTTTAGGGATGCTGTGATTGGTTAGAGTTTGTGACACGGTACACGTCACTGTAATGCCTGTATGCCCGCAGACCAGGCCAGTCCCCAATACTGAGGTGGGTAAGGGTATAACACGCACCCACAGCAGTGTGGGTATGCCCGGAGTGTGGTAAGATGCGCTGCCGGGCCTGGTGAGAAAGGGTTAACGAGATACTTGCTGCATCCGGGGTGCCAGAAGTCCGAGGGTTAATGTCCAAGAGCCGTGGGTCAGGGGCAGGAGATAGCAGCGTTGTGAGGTACAAAGCCGAGTCCAGGGGTAACGAGGTACACGTAGTCAAACAAGAGCCGAGATCAAATCCAAAGGTATCCAACAGAGGCAGGGACAGGAACAAGAGCTGCAACACAGAATAGAATTTGGCATAGACAACTGTACAACAGGAGTCACAGAAGAACTATGCAGAGCGAGGAAGGAGAGGGCAGACTGGGGTTATAAATGCAGGAGGATCAATGGTAGCAAGGGGTGGAGCAGAGGCCTGTCTGAGCAAGCCCAGGGATAGGTGCAGGGTGGGAGTCAGGCAGTGAGTAGTGGAAATCGCCTGTAGCCGATGGGGGGCGGAGCCAGCGGCACGGGAGGGCAGCCTAGAGGATCGGGTGCGCACGCACTCTGTAAGATTGTCGTGCGCGCACCCCGGCCGCGTGCGGAAGGATGTGGCGTGCGGCGCAGAGGAGCAGCATGGCGCCCGAGCAGAAGAGGTAAGGAGCCGACAGGGAGGGGGACCGGAGCTAGCAGGCGCACTGGGAGCCGAGGTGACGGGGACCCGCTGAGAGGCGCGTGTCCCCGATCCCTTACATTACCCCCCCCCTTGAGGATCGGACTCCGGACGATCCTCCCAAGGTTTGTGAAGAAATTTCCGACTAAATTGTTTAAGAAGAGCTGGAGCATGAATATGATGACAAGGTACCCAGGAGTGTTCCTCCGGGCCATATCCCTTCCAATGAACGAGGAACTGAAGTCTGCTCCTGGAAAAACGTGAATCGAGAATGGACCTCAAATTCCTGTTGCCATTGTATTACGACGGGATTGGGTCTCTCTGCTGTGCTGATTGGAGGTTGAGACGCGCAGTACCCAAGAGCTGTAACTGCTGGAGAAAGTGGATCTCGATTTGATATTCTTCTACTCCCTCACCATCTCTGGCTATCCCGTTCCTTGGAGGAGCAGTGATGTGAGGGTGAACAACTTTGGCATCCGTGGCCATATCGTAGCCTGTGAAGGAAGACGTGGTGCCTTCTGTGGATCCTGTGCAGCAGTCGTGGGAGCGCCTTATCCATTACTGGTTTTTATACTGTGACAAAAGTACTCGTTTGCTATGTACCTTTCATCCAGGGATCACCACTTTCACCACTTCCAGGTAGCGGAGACAGTCTTCTGACACAGAGGTGAAAATAAAGCTTTGGCCTGTTTATTTTGCCATTAAGATGTTGCAGCAGATAACATAAATAAATCAAAACAAACAAAAGTCCTTGCTCCACTGAGCACAAAACACCGCTCTCTTAGTACAAGCTTCTCTGAAAACAAATTGGTCTGCTCACAGGCAGGCTTTAACAGGTGCTCCTCTTCATTAGCAGTTGCAGCTGTGTGAGACCAGGGAGAGCTAGAAGTCTCGGTCTGGATTCTACCTGGTAAATCTCCAAAACGTGGAGTGAAGCACTGGCCCACCCTACTCTCCAAGTGCTCCGCCCCAGGGACCCAATTGGAGTCGCAATAATCCAAAATTGCACACTGCATCTCCCTGGGGCTTAATTATGGCAGAAACCCTGCAATAATTGAGGGGCAACATATACACTTTCCACTACCATACCCTTATATCTCACAATACCTACATGCCTATATAGTATTTCTATTCTGTACGTGCATATTTTACCTTCCATATACAAATTCTATTTTTACATACTACACTATGAGGGTCTTGCGCTTTCTTCTTTTTCTCTTGATCTAGCTGGCATTATCTTGACCTCAGCCTTTCTAGTACAGCTACAGACACTCTACTTGTAAAGAGATGTTTATTATTATATATTTGCACTGTGGTATTATTTGTCACTGTCATGGGAGAGGGGGCTTGGCCCGGTATTAAAGGGGTTACACCCCATTTGGCCACCCCCTGCTCTCACTTGGGAAGCAAGGGGTTAACTGGACTGCGGTCCAGTAATGTGTTTTTACCCTGCTTCAGTACCCAAATGTGTATTCCCCTATAAATATGTATTGTTCCCATTCCAGTGTCTGCACCAACACATACACTGGGGGTGGATGCGGGAGGGAAGGGGTTAATAGTTAAGGAGTGCTTATAGCCTTTTGTTCCCTTTTCCCGCCTTTACAGGCTCCATTTTGCAGTTTCTCCATAGGTCGCCGTTGGGGCTCAATACAACCCTATGGAGATTCCGGCGATTTGGGCCAGTTTCCGTAGAAGACCTGCAGGTGGTGCCCAAAAGGAGGAGCGGCGGTTCCCCATTGTAAGTCAATGGAGCCATTCATTTCAATGGGGATTCCTTGACGCCGACCTCCAGGAACGGGTGGGCAGCGATCCAAACCGCAGACCGCAGAAGCGGATACAATATCTGAAAGAGAGCTTTGATCACACTGAGTTCAACTACAATTGGCGTGGGAAACTTAGGTCCTAGGGCACCCAGAAATAAAATTATTTTTGCCCCTAGACCCTAGGAACCCCCACACTCGCCCACCACCGGGTCTGGGAACGAGGGACCCCCGTAAAGGGTCGCGCTCGCCCCGAGGGTCGCACCATTGACTCTAATGGCGGAGGGAAGAGCCGCGCGTAAAAACGGCTAAGTCCGAAAGTGTAAAAAGGGTAAGCCCATATCTCCGGTTCTGTGCGTACCAGAGGGTTGGGATTTTGGTTGCATGTAGTCACTGTTCTGGCATGACCGCATGGCCATTTCCAGCCCTCTCCGATCAACCAGACGGAGTATGCGCAAATGTAAAAATTGTGGTTTTCCTATAGACTTCAATGATGGAGTTGCTCCATTGAAAGCCTCTGGCGGCGGGCCCCATTGACTTCAACGGCGGAGTTGCTCCATTGAAAGCCTATGGCGGCGGAGCCCATTGACTTCAATGGTGGAGTGACTCCATTGAAAGCCTATAACGGTGGAGCCCATTGACTTCAACGGCGGAGTTGCTCCATTGAAAGCCTATGGCGGCTGAGCCCATTGACTTCAATGGCGGAGTGGCTCCATTGAAAGCTTATAGCGGCGGAGCCCATTGACTTTAACGGCGGAGTTGCTCCATTGAAAGCCTATAGCGGCAGAGCCCGTTGATTTCAATGGGAGAGTGAAAATCAGAGATTTCTTTTAGCTTTAGCGGAGAATCCTGCATTAAAGTTAATAGGGGATTTTAACTTATTTTTTCTATCTCCGGTCCTGGGGGTCGTGGAAGGCTGAAACTTGGCCACTTTGGCATAGGTCCTCCGGCATGAGGACCTGGCAAATTTCAGCCTGCTCAGACCCACAGAATGGATTATTTTAATATGTGTATTAAAGAAATACTGTTTTGCAAAGCTGGTATAAAAGCCCGGGAAAAGTTACTGGCTCTGCTTTATGTTAATGTTCAGGGGGGAGACAAGTGGTCTACAATAAACCCTCTGATCAAAGGCTGACCACTCTGTGTACAATAGGGCGGGGGAATGCAGAGCCTGAGTGGTCTGTAAGTGTCATAATTCACACTTACAGACAGAAGGGTGGCCTGAGTTCAAAGGAGTCTGCTAGACATTCAGGCACCCCAAGGTTAAGGTATGAGGGCTGAAACTCCATATAAACGAGTGTAAGCCCTATACCCATTGTCTTCGTGTCTTTTTGTGATATCTTCATCTGAACCTGTATTGCTGAATGAAGTAGCAATCCTGTATCCTGATTGCTCATTGTCCAACCCTTAAGTAAGTGCTAATTCTTGTCTTTTATTTGTATATCTTGTGTGTTCACCTTCTTTAAGGAATAAACTATATTTATTATATCTAAGTCGTGTTCAATTCAATTCAACCCAGATATTTTGGTGTGTTTTATAAACCTATCACTAACTACCGTGACAGTCACACACGCAGTATGTTACTCACTAATATATGTTAAACTTCAGCTGCTTATCTGTGGTTTCATATACTTTTTTTTTTTTTCCAAATAGTTTTATTAGGCAGCAATACAAGACATGTTCATATACATATTTCACAGCCTAATACAGAACATTTTGCTTTTTGAGGGGAAAAGAAAGACAGCCTTAGCTGTCGTTGAAGGTAAGGTCCTCTAAGAGGGAGGACAGGGGGGGAAGAAGAGAGGGGGGGAAGAAGAGAGGGGGGGGAAGAGGGAGGGGGGTGTACCCACCCAGAGAGGCCGGTTCCCAGAACTGTCACTGTTTGAGTTTAAGCTCGGGAGTCCTGGGGGCTGTGCTCGCTCTCTGGATCAGTGTTTATGGGGGATCCTTCATCTCGTGAGGAGTATCCAAGGCTCCCATATCTTATAAAATGTGAAGAGTTTTTGTCTAAGCATAGCCGTCAATTTCTCCATGAGCATCACTTCACTGCTCCGCTTTTTTATAGACCTCTTGGAAGGGGTGGTTTGTTTCTTCCAGGAAGCCGTTATTTCACATCTAGCCGCAGTGAGAATAAAGGAGATTAATTTCCTAGTTTGACGGTCAATTCCCGGAATTGGACTTGCAAGCAGGAAGGTCAGTGGGTCTATAGGTAGCTCTAGGTCGGTGACCTCTTTTACCAGATTTTGGACCATAGCCCAATATCATTTCCGGACATGAGCACCAGATGTGGGCCATGTCCCCTCTATGACCACAGCCTCTCCAGCGTAGGCCCGACGCCAGGGGGTAAATTTGATTTAGTCTCACCGGAGTTAGGTACCAGTGATAGAGAATTTTATAGATGTTCTCCTTGGTTGTTGTGCATATGGATGTTCCAGAAGCTGCCGACCAGATTTCATCCCAAATCTCTCTCTCTATTGTGATATTCAAGGCTTCTGCCCACTTGAGCATATAGTCGTGGTTTTGGGGGGCCACTGAGTTTTCTAATTCAGCATATATTTCAGAAATTAGTCCCTTTTGGTAGGTGTTAGCTTTGCATAGCCTCTCGAATTTGGTGAGGGGGGAATTCTGGGGTTGGACATATTTTTTTGGATAAAGTGTCGGATTTGTAAGTATTTAAATGTGTCCAGTGCCCTAATTTTATATTTAGTGCGCAGTTCTTGGTAGCTTAGAAGCCTCCCAAGGCTTAGGAGATCAGCAATCGCCCCAATCCCTCCCATTCTTAGCTGTTCATAGAGCTTGGATTTACATCCCGGGGGGAATTTGGGGTTATTAGATATGGGCGTGAGCTGTGGATTGGGCGAGCAGAGCCCAAATCTAGTCTTGTATTTCGTCCAGACCTATCAAGTGAGTATTGACGCTTTTTATTTTAAGTTATGGACTTGTCTATCTCCTCTGTCTAAGCTCCAGAGGCAGGCCTGCAGAGAAGGCATTCTGGCATACTGAGTCTCTATTTCAATCCAGCAGCATTGGGCCGGGTCAGTATTCCACATAACTGCTTGTTTCAATTGCGCAGAATCTGGTACGTTTGCCGGATGGAGCAATTGACGAGTCTGGTCAATGACACCGGCACAAATTTCCTAAAAGTATGGGCCCCTTGGCTAGATCACTCAGACATCCCAGGGGTGAATGCCACCAATATTCTGCTGTGATAACAAGAAATGCGTTCTCCTTTGGGGAAGTGGCACGGACAGCGACAGACTAGAGCACTGGTAGGGCAGACGTAGGCGGACGGCGAGGGAGCAAGAGGAAGATCCCTCCAGAATAAGCACAACTCTGGCGGTCGCAGATCACAGGCAGGAGACACTCCTCGCGTGGCCTTCCCTGACCCCCCCCCCTCCTCCTCCCCTCCTCCTCCCCTGGGTTCGTCTTGTTTGTCTCGTATGTCCATTGTCCGTCTTTGTTCTCTCTTCTTTTTCCTTACTGTATGTCAATATTTGTCCCACATGGCAATGAAAAATAAAAATTTGGGCAGGGGATCACTCATACATGATAATGGGTTGTCAGATAATATGTGAACTGTTCCTTGTCCCAATAAAAACTTTTTTGTTGAAAAAAAAAAAGTCTAGGGAGTATATTCATCTTAATAGATGTCATTCTCCCAATCCATGAGACCCGGTAACCTTCCCACTGATCTAGGTGTTTTTTGATTGCTTCCCAGATGGCTGGGTAATTATCTTGATATAGAGTTCGATAGTGCCTTGATTTATTCACTTCCAAGTATTTAATATATGAAGAGCACCATCTGTAGCTAAAATTCAGTTTGAGAAGTTTCACTTCGAGCTCTGATAAGCTAAGGTTTAGGGCTTCAGATTTTTCGCTGTTTATTTTATATCCGGATACCTTGCCAAAGTCCGTCAGTTCCTTTTGAAGGTTCGGAAGGGAAGTTTTGGGGTTTGGACAAAGTTAGAATGGTATCATCAGCGAATAGAGATATTTTAGAATTTGTATCTCCTATTCCTATGCCCTGTATATTCACATTATTATGTATTTTGATCGCCAGTGGCTCAATCGTGAGAGCAAAGAGAAGAGGTGATAAGGAACATCCCTGTCTTGTTCCATTTCTAATATGGAATCTCTCGGATGTTCCGCCTGACTGCAGCGGACGGGTTCTGGTAAAGAGCCCTGACCCCTGCCAGGTAGGTATCTTTAAAGCCGAATTTTTTCAAGGTATTGTCCAGAAATAGCCAGTCAATTCTGTCGAATGCCTTCTCTGCATCTAGGCTCAGTAACATCGCTTTCGTGTTGGACATATGGACATGATCGATTAGATTTACTAATTTACATGTGTTGTCCGCCACCTGGCAACCAGAGACAAACCCAACTTGGTCCGGGTGAATTAGTCTGGGTAATATGGGGTTCAATCTGTTTGCAAGTATATCGCTGTACAATTTGAGGTCGTTGTTCAGCAACGATATAGGCCTATTACTTCCGCACTGTGTCGGGTCTTTCCCGTCTTTATGGATGATTGCCAAATTGTCTGCGGACATTGATGCTGGGATAGGATTCCCTTCCATGAAAGAATTGAAGATATCTAACAGGTGAGTTGATAGTATGGGTAGGAACTTTTTATAGTAGGTATTTGTGAAGCCGTCAGGGCCCGGCGCTTTGGATGTTTTTGAAGCCGTCACTGCCGCTGTCAATTCTTCTAGCGTAATTTTCCCGTTCAGGATGGCATTTTCCTCCTCTGTCAGAGAGGGTAAATCACAATCGTCTAGATAGTCTACGATTGCCGCCTGATCGGCAGAATGTGAGTTAGCAGAACGATTTCTTAGGTTATATAATTTAGTGTAGAATTTAGTGAATTCTTCTGCTATTTTTTTCTCATTGTATATTATCTCACCAGACCTATTTTTGATCGCTGTGATTTGCGATCTCTTTTGTATGCCTCTTAGCTTGCTAGCAAGAAATCTGTCGGCTTTATTCCCCTTATCATAATACCTCTGGCCTGTCCATTTGAGAGCTTTTTCTACATTTTCTAATTGAATATCCCTCAATTCGCTTCTAGCAGCTGACAGTAGTTTATAAATTTTCCTGGAGGGGTTTGATTTATGCTGCTGCTCGAGCTTTATAAATTTTATCTGTAAGCTCTTTAATTAGTTTTAATTTGACTTTCTTCCTGTGGGATGGTATTGAAATAAGGCTACCTCGAATTGTCGCCATATGGGCTTCTCACAGGATAGCTGGGGACTCGACCGTGTCAAGGTTCAGTCTAAAATAATCCTTGAGAGCTATTTTGATCTCTTTTTCTACTTCTTTATTGTTGAGTAGGGAGTCGTTTAATTTCCAGCTATAAGAAGTCATTTTTACAAATGGGGTTCTGCGAGGCCCCTTTAAGGGGTAGCCCCTTAGGGCTTGTAGCATGGTCCCATTCCGACCGGGGCCTTAGTTAGAGTCTGGGCGTAAGTATTCACTCAGGTTATATGCAGGGTTGGTTATTTTGCCTAGGGTTAGTTGTGCTTCCAGAGATGTAGTCTGTTTTTTTGGGGTGGTTGACGTGTGGGTATTTGAGAGGAAAGCATAGGGGGAGGGGGGAAGACGAGGGGGTGGGGAGAGTGAGGAGGGGGGAGGGAGGGGGGGCGGCATATGAAGCGACAGAGTCAGTGGGAGACAGCTTTGAATATACATTCACCATCAGTTTCAGCTTTCTTAGCAGTGTTAGTCTTAACCCGTATACCTTCGAGCTGGGGAGGGGAAGGTTCATTCAAGCAGCAACCAGTATTCAGTTTAGGGGGGGATTGTCCACCAACACAGTTTTCCCGCAGCAGTGGAGAACAGCTTTAAATATACATTCGCCAAAAATTTCAGCTTCCCAAACAGTATAAGTCTTAACCCTGTTAACAGCGGGGGGAGGAGGGGAGGGGAAGGGGGAGAGGGGAGAGTGGGGGGGGGTGGTTCGTTCAGGCCGCAGCCAGTGTTTAAGCTTAGGGGAGAGTTGTCCACCAACACAGTTTCCAGCAGCAATGGGAGACAGCTTTAAGTGTGCGTTCACCAGCAATTTCAGCTTCCCTAGCAGTATGAGTCCTAACCCTGTTAGCTTCGGGCTTGGAGGGAGGGGGAAAAGGGGTGGGGAGAGGGGGGAAAAGGGGTGGGGAGAGGGGGGAAAAGGGGTGGGGAGAGGGGGGAAAAGGGGTGGGGAGAGGGGGGAAAAGGGGTGGGGAGAGGGGGGAGAAGGGGAGGGGGAGAAGGGGAGTGGAGGGGGGGGAGAAGGGGAGTGGAGGGGGGGGAGAAGGGGAGGGGGGGGAGAAGGGGAGGTGAGGGGGGGGGCAGAAGGGAGGGGGAGGGAGGTAGCAGCGCGCAAGACAGAAATTTATTTAAGCATACACATTGGCAAGTATATATCACAGTAATAATGGTATTACATTGACAGTCATATTTCTTCAGCATTTGGCTCATAGCTCATTTGAAAGGGGAGGGGAATGGGGTAAGGGTGGGAGCATATTAAGAGCAGCATTTGTGTATTTTCCTAGACAGTTATTCATACTCATATGTCACGATCCCGTATGTAAGACAACCTTTGTGTTGGATGCCTGTTTTACAATGTTTCAGAGTGACTTTCAACTTTATGAGACTTGGGTAGGGGGGTGCGAGGAGGGGGAAGAGGGGAAAAGGCGGACAGGGTGGGGGGGAGGGGTGAGGCAGGATATAGGGGTGGTGGGTGGGTGGGGGTAGGAGGGAGGGTGGGGGGGGGAAGGGGTACAATTTGGGCCATCTGCATAGAGAGCAATCCCTTGAGATAATAATTTTTACTTATGGTATAAAGGGTAAACGAGGATTTAACTACTAGGGCTAAAGTGCCCAACTTACATCCCTTTTGAAACCAGGGAGCAACAAACTTATACTTGGTTAACTAGCGTGACTGGGGGGTATAGTCCGAGCAGCCGCTCTTGGACAAATGTCTTTGCGGGTTAGATCTCACCTCTGGGGTGGTTCTCCTGAGCGGGAGTCATTGTAATGGGCCCGTATGCTGATCTAGGACTGGGGCCACCCTCCCCATTCACCCAAAAGTCCCTATACAGACCACGAGGTGAGGCAGGGTTGCCTTCTCCATCCAAGCAGGAATCTCTTTATGTTGTCTGTGTCCGTGCGCGTTCCATGACCTCCAGTGGCAAAAAATGGAGGGGGGGGCGGTCTCCCCTCTCGGCGGCTGCTAGGGATCGGTGCACGAATAGTATGTAAACCTGTGTGTGGAGGGCAGTCTGTCCCGACGTCCAGGCGATGTGGTATGGACTGGGCCTGGTGATGTAGGGGTTCTCTCTGGGGCTCCTTCTCACGGCTCTCACGTGGGGGATTCTGCGCAGCATTGATGCTCAGGTATATGGCAATGGCCAACTAGGATTAACATCCACAGGTAAGCGGTGCTTGATTCGGAGGGATCACTTGCTCCTGCTTTGAGTCTGCGCCGCTATTCTCCGTGAGGAGCGGATTGATCTGTCCTCCTCTGTGTCTCTTGCGGGACGCTCGGCCTCTGAC
Organism: Ascaphus truei; assembly: GCF_040206685.1. Taxonomy (NCBI): domain Eukaryota; kingdom Metazoa; phylum Chordata; class Amphibia; order Anura; family Ascaphidae; genus Ascaphus; species Ascaphus truei. The sequence goes on along the minus strand of NC_134502.1, from coordinate 5,458,294 downwards.
CACGAGGGCGGTGGGGAGAGGCCCAGTGCTCTAGCGAACGTAGACATTTCCTCCGGTCGTCTCAAGGCCAGGAACTTTCCGTTTTTGGAGGCAATGAGTTTGAACGGAAACCCCCAGCGGTATTTGATTCCGTTCTCTCGCAGGAACAAGGTGAGTGGTTTGATCTATTTTCTTTTGTTTACTGTGGTTTTCGATAGATCACTGAACACTTGTAGGACCCCATCTTGAAAAACCACAGAGTCCAGTGCCCGGCAGGCATTTAATACTTTTTCTTTAGTGGAGTAACTATGAAATCTGACGATAATGTTGCGTCGTCTGTTAGGGTCTGCTGACCTAAGCCCTATGTGCCCTGTCGATTTCCATGTTTCTCTGATCCGTTTCGCCGCAGACTGCGATGACTAATTTAGTCAGATAGGGTCGCAGGAGGTCTGGGAGAACCGTCTCCGGGACGTTCCGAATTCGGAGGTTCTGCCTCCTGTCCCGGTTCTCATGATCCTCCATCTCCTCCTTGAGACCCGCGACCTCTTCTCCCAGCCGGAAGATTTTGTCCTCTGCCTCCATCAGTCTTTGGCGATCCTCTCCTTGCCTGAGCTCGATCTCGGCCGTCCGGTCTGCTAGGCCTGAGATTTTGCGCTTCAGCTCTGAGACTACCGCCTTTAGGTCGTCTTGCAACGAAGTGTGTAGTTTATTGTGCATATTCGTCATTAGTTCCTCCATGTAGGAGCGTGAGATTGGGTCCTCTGGGTTTGGATCTCCCATTGGCTGCTGGGGCCTGTTCGACTCGGCGGGAGAGCCGTGTGCTCCAGCGCCATCTTGCATCTCTGCCCTTGCCTCGGGGCTCTTTTGTGAAGGGGGAAATATTTCGCTACTCCGTGAGTTGCAGTTTTTTTTACTCTCGCCTGCATTCTCCTTTTGCTCCTCCGTCTGTTGGTGGTTGGATAAGTCGGAAAAACGCAGGGTAAAGTGATCAATTATTGCTTTTGTTAAAGAGGGTCCTCAGAGCTCTCTCAGCAGTCAACCATGCCGGATGACGTCACCGGAAGTCCCCGGTTTCATATACTTTAACATTTTTGCAGTATAGGTTGTAAGGAATCCGCGCTTGGGTTTTGCTGAAACCTTGTCATTACAGAACCTTGTAGCTTCTAGGAAACTCCCCCTTGAACCTGCAATCAAGAATCACCTACTTTTGCAATTAGACTGCAGCCTGCTTCTTGCTGCCTCCTATGCAGCTCTCAGTCTCATTGGCTGTCTGTTCAATTTACTGTAACTCCTGCCCCGCCCACCAGGAAGTTGCTGAACATAGACTTTCTCTAGTAACTGTGTTTGCCACAGCATGTGTTTGGCCTGCCTGGCCTTCTTGTCATTGTTCTCAGTTACTGGCAGACTCCGCCACGCGGCCGCGGTTACACTGAAACCCCAGTGTTTCTTGTCCTGTCTGCAGTACCTGTTCCCTGCTTCCAGTCCTGCAGAGGCCTGCATCGTTGTTCCTGTTACCTGCTTCCAGTGGCTTCCATTACTCACAGCTGTACCCGGCTAGGGAGTGCTGTTTTGTGCTGAAGCACTGGATTCCCCGTTCCTGTTCCTTTCTACGTTGGAGCACCTTCGCTCAAGCGTCCTCTTGCCGAACCCCAGCATGGATCTCATTTACCCAGCCTTCTCCTATCCTGACCCCGGCTTGTCCACGGATTATCCTGCCTTTGACCATGGAATTCGCAACCCGGATCAGGCTTCGTGGTCTAAGGTTGGTGTATATCTATCCCCACCTCAGCCCCGCGGTCCGGTCCAGGTTTGCGGTGAGCACGTACGTTACATAGGTGTAGTATGACCATTTAATTATAATTCATTTTTACACATTTTTGATGTGCTTGGACATTTTCTATATACCCAATGTCTCAGCCACAATGGTGCCCTTCTCATTGCCATTGAAAGTGCCATGGGTCTTGCTGATCTGTTGTCAACTTAATTTCTGTGAGAGCACTCGGGATCAATCCTCTCATTGTATCCTTCTTGAGTGTTTCTTCCATGTAAGCTGCTCCGATGTGCATGGCTCTCGATTGGGATGTTATTGCTACTGTTGGTTTGCATACTGAAAAATACTTTCCTATAACACACTCTATTTTTCAGTCCATAGCGTCTTTGAAGGATACAGCTCCTCGACATGCAACTTCATTTTTCTAGCAATCCTTATGATTGCAGCGTAAACTTTAGGAGGGCTTCCCAAAAACCTGACCAATTTTTCTCAATAGAAATCATCCCAGCAAATCTTTTAAGAGCAAGCAATTTCTTGTCTGGCTGTGTCCACTCAGCCTCCATCACCCCCTTTATAACCTTGTGCAGGGGGAAATATCTAATCTTCCTTTGTGAGCCCATGAATAATTTCTTACTTCATGCGTTATTCTTCTGTGTCTTGTAACTCCAGTATTTACCTCATTGCCTTAATTAAGGGGTCTACAAGGTCTAAATTAAAATCCAAATCTTCATCTAACCCCACCTGTTTGGATGAATCCCAATATTCGCCCCCGAATGTTGCTGAAATACATCTGACCCCTCTGAAAAAGAGTCGTCTTGTCTAGACTTGTTTGTGATCGTGGCCTTTTGGGAGACTGCTTGCTTGCATGCTCAATCTGCAATATTTTCCTGACTTTCTAAGTGCCTCCTCATACCACAAGCATAATAAAGGAATTCCGTGACTGTCACGACTATGACGTCATCACACATGCCACTTATAGACATGGGGACCACTTCCGATCCTCAGCACTCACGTAGGATGCCATTACCAGCCCTTTAAGGCCTACCCTGGCCTTGTGTTTCACTGATTGTGTTCCAGAACACAGACACCGGCAGGTGCTTCAGGAGGGAGAGGCTGACGACTCCTGAATTGAACTGCACGGTGAGTCCTATTTCAAAATAACAAAACCTACTGCTACAATGTAGGACAGAAAAAATACTGTCCTGTGTATAAGACGAGGGCCTTATAAACAGTACTATACCTACAGAAGAGTTTTCTGTCCTACTGGAGCTGCAGGTGAGGAGCTATCCAATTTGGTACCCACTGCCATGTGTAAAACACATTAAGTAGAATAGGTATTAAATATGAGAAAGTCAGTGAAATAAGAACATGTAATTGGTATTGAATGATTTGAGCAGGTGAATTTAAAGATGAGATTGTACCACGGACTGAGCAAATAGAGGGGCTGAGTGTGAAGAGTCACCTGGAAGCCCAGGAGATGGAAAGCCTTGAAGGTACCAGCACAGGTGAGCAGAACAAGTGTGAAGAAAGCAGCTCAGGGTCCATATTTCCCCTATGTGCAGAGAAAAATGATTACAATTCAAATTTATGTGTAGGTATGTTCTCAAGGAAATTAGAAAAATTCCTTAGCATTCCTTATTTTAACCTTCAGATTACTCTAATAATGTACCTGCTATGGCCCAGGGCATGCCATACTGTAGGTCCTTGTGTCATTCCAGGTAAATCATCATTATAATGCTAGTTTTCTATGGCTTGATCAGAATCCCAAGATCAGAATTCTGTTTGTCACCATGGGGGAGATCCCCGAACATGTGATTGCTACCAACGGGGATCGCGACCCTGTGAAATCCCGTGGCCCATCTTTAGGAGCATCCCCTTTGCCTTACAGGGTGGTGATATTATATGTCAGCATGGAGATGCGCCTTGTTTTTCTATTTGTTTTGTTTTCATATTCAAGTTCTGAATTGTCTTTGTAATGATTACATATAGAGAGATGGCAGGCAACACATAATGTGGCATGGAACATATAACCAAACTCGAAAGTGCTACCACCAAAAACCAATACCCCTCATTGTCAAATGATGCTCATAGTGAATGAAATGTTAGATTATACTGTTATGATACACTCACTGTGAATTTCCTTCCAATAGATGGATCCATGAGCTGGATCCACACTGCAGCCTGTTCAACAGATAGGACAATGAAAAATATAAATTTCCCCTCAGAGGGGAAGTGTCATAAATGCAATGAATGTGGGAAACTGTTTGCTTACAAATCTAATCTTCTTGAACATCAGAGTTTGCACACAGGAAAGAAGCTTCATAAATGCAAGGAATGTGGAAAACACTTCAATCGCAAATCTAAACTTGTTGAACATCAGAGAAAGCACACAGGAGAGAGGCTTCATAAATGTAATGAATGTGGGAAACCGTTTTCTTCCAAATATATTCTTGTTGCGCATCAGAAAACACACACAGGAGAGAAGCCTCATAAATGCAATGAATGTGGGAAACAGTTTGCTTCCAAATATACTCTTGTTGCGCATCAGAAAACACACACGGGAGAGAAGCCTCATAAATGCAATGAATGTGGGAAATACTTCGCTCTCAAATCTTATCTTATTGTACATCAGAAAATGCACACAGGAGAGAAACCACATAAATGCAATGAATGTGGGAAACAGTTTACTTTCAAATCTTATCTTGTTCATCATCAGAAAATGCACACAGGAGAGAAGCCTCATAAATGCAATGAATGTGAGAAACAGTTTACTTACAAATCTAATCTTATTGTTCATCAGATAACACACACAGGAGAGAAGCCACATAAATGCAATGAATGTGGGAAACACTTCAACCGCAAATCTAATCTTGTTGAACATCAGAAAACCCACACAGGAGAGAAGCCTCATAAATGCAAGGAATGTGGGAAACAGTTTACTTCCAAATCAAGTCTTGTTGTACATCAGAGAAAGCACACAGGAGAGATGCTTCATAAATGTAATGAATGTGGGAAACCGTTTTCTTACAAATATACTCTTGTTGCGCATCAGAAAACACACAGGGGAGAAGCCTCATAAATGCAGTGAATGTGGGAAACAGTTTGCTTCCAAATATACTCTTGTTGCGCATCAGAGAACACACACAGGGGAGAAGCCTCACAAATGCAATGAATGTGGGAAACAGTTTGCTTCCAAATATATTCTTGTTGCGCATCAGAAAACACACACAGGAGAGAAGCCTCATAAATGCAATGAATGTGGGAAACACTTCAACCGCAAATCTAATCTTGTTGAACATCAGAGAACACACACAGGAGAGAAGCCTCATAAATGCAAAGAATGTAGGAAACAGTTTACTATGAAATCTAGTCTTACTGTACATCAGAAAACACACACAGGAGAGAATGTTCACAAAGGCAAAGATTGTGGGAAACACTTCACCCGCAAATCTAATCTTGCTGTACATCTCAGAGCACACAGGAGAGAAGCCTTATAAATGCAATGAATGTGGGAAAGACTTAGTTTTCAAATGTAGTCTTATTGTGTATCAGAAAACACACACTGGAGGGAAGACACATAAGGCTAAGGCTCCGCTCCCTCAGTCAGCGCTCCCGCACTGCAGACAGGCGGTGCGCTGACAGGCAATTGACCGCGATATGCGTTCTGTAGGGAGCCGGGAGCGGGAGAGGGGGCGTGGTAAAACTTGAATAAATATGCAAATCAATATATGATCCAGACTGCATGAGTCTTGAATTATAACTACAGTATATGGATTTCTTCTGTCCTGAAGTGTTCCCACTAGCTGTCACGTGAAGGATATCGTGTGGAAAAACAAACAGGAAAAAAAAACCACCACCCCACACACACAACACATACATACATATACACACACACACACACACTTTCCCCCGCAGCCCCTTCCCTGCTCCTCTCACAAGCCGCCTCCCATCCGTATCTCCTCCCCTCCTTCCTTTATTGGCTGACTGCCGCATCACGTGACGCGTCAGAGCTGCAAATCACTAGGAGCTTGCAGCATCGGCCGGCTGACGCGTCACAGCACACAGTCAGCCAAGTCAGAAGGAGCCAGCGAGGACCTCCACACTGGAGGAAAGGGGCTGGTGGTCTGCGGCCGCGCACGCCGCCGGACGCAGCGGGACCAAAGACTAAGTGTAATGACTGTGGGAAATGGTTTACTCACAAATATAGTCATATTATACATCAGAGATTACACACAGGAGAGAAGAAGCCCTAATTAATGAAGTGAATGTGGAAAACATTTTGCTACCAAATCTTGTTATACATCAAAGAAACCACACAGGGTAGAAACGTCATACGTTCAATGACTGTGGGAAACACTTCTAGTAAGCCCGCTCTTAATCGACATCAGATAATTCATACAAGAGAAAAGCCTTATGCTTGAACTTAGTGTGGGAATTGCTTTACTCACAGGTCAAATCTTCTTCAACACCAGACAACTCGTACAGAACAGAAATAATGTGTGCCATAAATGTGGGAAATACTTTGCTTCCAAATCTAATTTTACAGTATGTCAGAGAATACACTAAGGAGAGAGACTTACATTCAATATTTTTAGGAAAGCCGCTTTTTATTGCATCAAAATTCACAATGTATTTTTTGCCTAAATGTGGGAAATGCTTTTCTGAAAACTCAAGTCTTACACACCAGACAAACTCATACAAGAGAGTATTGGAACTTCCCATGGCATATTATTTTTTCTCTCACCTTGAAAGTCTTGTCACACACCAACGAACACATGGAGTAGAATCTGTGTGATTGTTCCACGTGGGAAAAACTTTATTGATAAAATATTTCTATGTATCAAAAAAGCCACATAAAATGAAAGACTTGCTAGTAAACCCACACATGGATCACAGAAAACCTGTTCATGATAGGAAACCCTGTATTTAGGTGTTTTTTTTCTAGAATGTTCAATTTGCACGTATTTTCTGCAAAAATGTCCTGATTAACAATAAATAAAGAAAATGTTTGGGAATTGTTCCATTTTGTTTTGATCTCTAAGTTGTAGATGCTGGGTTAGTCCTAGAGAAATGTAGATATTAGATTGTGAAAGCAATGTAAACTAAAATGTTATAATCTATGTAGAACTGTCATTATAGTTAATGATCATTCATTTACTTTTTTTACACAGTAACATTTAGGGACACTTCTACTCTGATAACAAAAAAAGTGTTACCCTATCAGTAATTTGTTTCAAGTCCCAGAGATTTTCCTTCTTCAGGAAATGTTTGGGAAGTTATTGTAGTGATCAAACAAGAAAAATGTTGTGTTCCATGTTTTGCTTTCAATCTATAATAAACATTTGTTTTCCTTATGCTTTTGTTTTCGGAACTTTTTTTCCTCTATGGAAATGGGATAGGTTTTCTTTACAACAGGATAGTGTATGTGAATCAATCTTTTCCTCCTTTAGCCCTTGGAAATGTAACCGACACTCACCAATAGGGTACCCTACTTCAGCACAGCCCGGGAAGGAAAGTGAGTGTCATGGTAGACCAAGTCTAGTGAACCATATGTTGATACACATGTTCCACTCAGGACAAATCCTCCTCACATATTATATAGTTCATACGGACAGTACCATATTACATTATGTAACTGATTTACAAATAGGGAGAAACCTAGACAGCAAATAAGGAGAGACGTAGAGGAAGCATAAAAAGAGGATAAGGAAACGAAAATCATTTTTTCAAACCAAGTTCTCTAATACAAATGTGATAATAAATAACAGGGGAGTCCCAGCACTCTCTGACTAAGAGAAATGGTGACACTATGGATTATGCCAATAGTATAGTAAATTTAATGTAAATACAAGATAATGCTTGGAGTGATATGGCGCAAAGCAAACACTATAAAGATGCATATAAATTATAGGGGGTGCTAAACACAGGGACATGGGGTGACAAAAGAAACGGAAAGTGGGGGGGAAACAAAACTAACGGGGAGGGTAATCAGGGGAACAACGTTTCGGGGGGAGACCCCTTCCTCAGGCCCATTCCCTCAGGTCTGAAAAGACCACAAGGTACTTCCCTTGACCCTTTACACCCCAGTGACCAGAGCAGCACTCAAAACATACAAAGCATATAAAATGGAGACACGCATTACCATTTACAAGCACTGCTTTTGTGCACACATGACTGCAACCTCAGGAATGGCTGCTTCACTTCACGAGCAGACAGAAGGATGCAGTTCCACCAGCCTTCCACTTGGACACTCCAGATTTCATTAACGACGCATGCGCATGGGCTCCCCCTGTCTGACGGCTCCTCTCATTCTCTCGGTGGCTGTTACTGTCTCTGCGACATGTAGCTGTGGCTATTGGGCATGACGCAGGTGCACTGGACCGCGGCAGTATGGGACTGCCAGATGTAGGTTGGATCTCACGGCGCATGCCCAGGACTAAAGCAAGAGCGTACCCTTACATTTGGTGACGCGCTGCAGGTAGAGAGACTTCTCCCCAACACACCAGCTGAGAGGATTTACTCATCAGCTTGCGCAGTGGAGCCCGTAGGAACATCCTGATGACATCATTGTGAGGTACCCTTTATTTTCTCAGGTGTACAGCAGCAGTCAGCAGCACGCCAGGGAGGAAGAGAGACTTGGTCATTATACCGGATGTCTATAGAATAAGGGGAGTGAACCCCACGATGTTCGGTGCTCTAGAAAGTGTATATGTCTAGATATGGGTCAAGTAGTAAACCTTGGTTGCTTTGAAACTTGGAGGAAAAAAGGAAGCGATCCCACTGCAATCAATATATAAGGCGTTAAGTATATAAATGAAGCAACAATAATAACTTATAAACCTTAGGGGGGGGGGGGGGGGCGTTGTGCAGGGGTTGGTAAGGAGACCGGATGAGAAGCTTTGTTTAGAAACTCCTCTCCTGTACTCACGGATAAGCCAACCGATGCCTGCTGCCCTTAACCCGCCTGGTGTCTTCACTGCTTGCTCCATTGAACTCCCGGCGTTACTCCACATGTGCGGCGCTTCAGAATGACGTCATCGCCGTCGCCAGCCTGGTGAGTCCGGGAGGGTTCCACAGGACGCGTCACGAATGCCGGCTATCCCCGCGACTGCAAGGGGAGGAGGTATCGTGGCGTCTGCTCCGTAGTGCAGGGATTTATGGAAGGAAAAATGATAATAAATATATATATAAATCCCTTTATGGAAGGAAAAATGATAATAAATATATATATAAATTGGGATTTATATATATATTTATTATAATTTTTCCTTCCATAAATCTAATTATGTCTTCCAAGTGCAAAAGAATTATTAACATATTTTATATTTGGGTTGCTGCACATTACTTGGCTTTGTTTTTAATTTGTTATTAACCATTTGTATATTGATTTTTGTCATCACTTGTTTTGTTGTATGTTTGTTGTATATTCACAATATATCCTTGTAGACAGGATTCGTCTCCACATAAGGGCTCAATTATAATCAGTAATTTACAAATGGCTTTCAACTGATTTAATTAAATATCCAGCCAATTGGAGACAGGAACCTGCCTACTTAAGATACCTGTGAACAGATTCATTGAACTCTTTGATAAAGTTCCTAACGGAATGAAACGCGTCAGAGGATGTGAATCTCTGTGATGTCCAGCACCAAGATTTGAATAAATATTGATTTTAAATTCGTCCGTGGCTGAGTTCCTACGTTTGCAGTGACCGCCGAGATTTCTTCTATTTTGCCCATTATACCGGATGGTTTGATTTCCCTACTACATTTACTCTGGTGCACTCAGGACTGTGCCTATTTGAGCATTCTATTTTGCATTTGCTTTGTATGTTTTGGGTGCTGCTCTGGTCACTGGGGTGTAAAGGGTCAAGGGAAGTACCTTGTGGTCTTTTCAGATCTGGGGGAACGGGCCTGAGGAAGGGGTCTCCCCCCAAAACGTTGCCCCCCTGATTACCCTCCCCCTGTTAGTTTTGTTTCCCCCCCTTTCCGTGTCTTTTGTCACCCCTTGTCCCTGTGTTTAGCACCCCCTATAATTTATATGCATCTTTAGTGTGTTGCTTTGCGCCGTATCACTCCAAGCATTATCTTGTATTTACATTAAATTTACTATACTATTGGCATAATCCATAGTGTCACCATTTCTCTTAGTCAGAGAGTGCTGGGACTCCCCTGTTATTTATTAGTAGTTTTGGGGGGAATTTGGGTCCTTCTGGTCCCGGTGGCACCCTGCATTTCCTATATATAATACGTGAGTGCTGTCTACTCCACCCGTAGAAGCTCATTGATTTACCCAATTGGTAGACGTGCACCCGTACCATTTGGACCTTATGTCGCAGTCACAGGACATCACAGTCCCATCCGTTAGTGCCAACACTTTTGCATACACAGACCTAGATGCAACTAGGATTGCCACTCTATGTTTGGGGAATAGGGATTTTCTCGCTGAAAATAACCCTTCGGATGTCCTGAAAGGTCTAGAAAAGATACTAAAACATAAGATAAGCTTGGAGTTACATGCTGGGACTCCCCTGTTATTTATCAGTAGTTTGGGGGGGAATTTGGGTCCTCCTGGTCCTGGTGGTACCCTGCATTTCCTATATATAATAAGTGAGTGTTGTCTACTCCACCCGTAGAAGCTCACAAAGGTGATAATGCATCGCCTGAGTTTGTATATAAATTCAGCACAATGATATATCCCAAATCCTAGGGACATATGTGACAGTATGGCACTCAGATATATATTCAGCACCATATTTTATCCCAAATCAGAGAGGCGTATGTGTGACGACCTTTTTCGGCAGAAATTTAAGCAAAAGAACTTAATCAATCAAAAAGTACATAGTTGGTACTGTATATGACAATATAAATCTTTAGCACAATTTAGCACAATTGAGAACAAGCATGCAAGGGATCTCTTACTACGTTTATACCTAAAATATAAGGTTAGACCCTACAAGGATAAGGGGCACCTGATAAAAGAATAGGAGAACAGAATGAGAGAAAATTCAATGTTTTAATCTTTAAGGAAATGACCCAGATTCCATGCAATGTTCATATCATCTGGTGATCTAGTTTTTAACAGGAATATCCATTTGGACTCTCTACAGTCCAAGAGATTGGTCAGATCTCCCCCTCCTTCTTTAGCTATGACTCGATCAATCCCCAGGAAATTGAATTTACCAAGGCCCCCATTTCTACATTCGCAAAAATGTTTGGATACTGGATGTTGCATATCCTTTCTCCTAATTAATCCAATATGCTCTTGTATTCTTCCAGCTCATTCCCTGACTAGTAATGGGAATAAATACAAACTGTGCCAAATGGTTTTCAGACACAAGATGGCGCTGTGAGCGCTAAACCAAGCGCTGATTGAAGACGCGTGGCTATGTACGGGTGGTCGGGTTGCATGTATGGGTATCCATTTCTGAGCTCTCGACCTCGCAACCGCAAGGTTAATTGAATAAGTGGTTTGCGGTTTTAACTGAAGTGGTTTCTGACAAAATGTATCCGTTGCCTTGTTAGCTTCAAAACTTGAAAGGGGGAAAGTATATTGACGTGGGAACTAGGTTAACCACAGAAACCACAGCAAAGCCCCTTCAATTAAGTAAGCTAACTTGCGAACGTAGGGAGCTAGCACTCTGATTTTTGGAGTGCAGCTCGGGATAAAGAAACCATGAACCCACATATGAAATGTACAGAAGTTGAACAAGCAGAACATATTGTTTTAATAAACTGTGTTGTACTGTAAGGTTTTAAATGTACAGACAGGAAGACGCTTTCTGTAAGCCCGGAAAAAATCCTTTAGCAATGCAAATATGCTAAGGGTGAAGGAACTGAGGGATTTCTCAACTCCGTACTTCAAAGGCACCCTGCAAAGTGGGCGCCTTAGCATCTAGTGAAGTCCGGAGTTGAAAAGCCTCAGAGATCCAAAGTGTGAAAGTGGCCGGGATGTTGCTGAGTGCCAGATACCGGTACTCAGCATGGGCCATTCACACTTTGTGACCAAACCCCAGCCTTAGCATCACCAGGTAAGGGGTGGACCCCGGTATGGTAAACCGCCTAGGTGTCAGGCTGACACATGAGTTTTGCAAACCGGAAAGCCCTTTTTGGCACTTCTGCAAACTCCGGGCAAATCGGGGATTGGTGGGTTAAATGTTCCCATGGAGGGGTTTGGGTACGCATGTTAGGGATAGGACTGTAAACCTTTTAAACCTGCCTGCTGAGCTATCCCCGGTGTGATTCATGATTTCTTCAAGCGTGGTTAAAGATCCTGTCCAAGTACAGCAGCAGTCGTTCCGGAACGCAAGGGGTTAAAACATCGTAACCAAGGATTTACCCTTACTTCAGGAATTCGTTAGCGCTGGGGATCCAGGAACAAACTCCAATGAACCAGAACAAACTTTTTACATTTGGCCGAGATAGCGGGCAGGCAAGTTGCGCCCAAGCCAAAAGTATTGTAACCCAAAGACTTTATTTCTTCATCTTTCGTTCAATGAACAATTTATTTTGTTTCCCCTTCCCAGTAAGTGATTATTAAGTGTATTCTGAGGTTTTCGTGTGTTTGCCTGCAAATAAATAAATGACGATTTATTTTGCCCGCATTATTATGCTCAATCGAGAATCCCAAAAATATAAAATTGTTTGTAAGTATTAGTCTACCGTGACAGGCTTATTTACTTGTGTCAGGGGTGGGATACTGATTGCGCCTATGCTATAGTCTCCTGCGGGATTATGTAGTATAGTGTGGGACCTCATGGCTTGCGAGCTCCCCAGACAAGTGGCAACTTACACACACTTCTAAAGAGCACAAGATATTTCACTGTCCCCTTTGCCCATACCCCGATAGCACCATGAGTAACCGCTTAGGAAGGTTCCGATCCTGGAACCGGGTGCAGATCGTGGAGAGACGTGCGGGATATGGACTATAAGTCTTAGTCTACCGTGACATTGGCTACCTGCAGCAATTGCTGCCTATACTCCGTGGGCACCACTAGGTGTCGTTTACCTTTCCATATCTCATCTAACCCCTTGGTCCCTTGTTCTCTATACAGGAGCCTGCGGTGCCACAAGTAGTTATCAGTCCCGTCCCCTGGCTCAGACTCGGAGGCCCTCAAAATCTCATGCCCTTCAAGCTGTGGTCTGATCGCACCGCATCACTAAACTGGGTACCTAACTCTGGCCACCCGCCTGTCGAAGCTAAGTCGGGGGGACTGGGAACAGGTAAAGGAAACACTAAGTCAGGGTCAGTATGCAACTTCGTCTGGCTTACCTGTCTGGTCTCCGCAGAGACTCCTGAAACTGTAGGTCCCAAATGCAAGGGACAGGGGCTGAATCTACTGCAATCCTTGATGACTGGCTCCTGGTGATCGCTGCATGGGCCAGCTCAGTTGTAAAAATGCCGGTAACGTGCCCCAGGTCATTGCTAAGTAGGACCTTGGCATCTAACCCGGGCAATACCCCCATATCTCTCATGCCACGTCCAGCACCCCAATCCAAAAAGACCCGAGCTACATGGATGGACCACAGTCCTCCATCTGGCATGGTCACTTGCATCCTTGTGCTCGGGAGCAAATCCTCTGGCCACACCATATCAGGGCGAACCAGGGTCACGGTGGCACCAGAGTCCAGCAAGCCGTCCGCCTGCCGGTCCCCGATGGTCAGCTTCCGCAGATGCTTTTGCCGGACATCGTTGGGCTGCATCCTGACTGCTGCAACCTGATGTCCTCCGATATCCGCTTCTGGTCCTGAGGTGGCAAGTGTAGGCTCTCCTGTGGATGTCTCTATGTGGGATAGCTCCAGGGCTGTGCTTGGCTCCTCAGTGTGTGCGAGTCGCACACGGGTGAACGGCCTCGCAGCTGGTGATTGTTGCCCCTGATGGGGTTTCCCGGACCGGTCCCGGTCCGGACAGTCTGGCGTGAGATGTCCGACCTTGTTGCAAGTAAAACACCACCTCACGTGTCTAAACTCTGCAGCTTTGGGTGCAGTGCCGTCTGCTGCAGGCTTGTGGATCCACTGAGGGGTGGTTTTGACTCCCTTGGCCGGGGTAGCCACATCTTTGGGAGCCGCTCTCATTTATCAGAGCCCTGCTGGCCACATACTCATCTGCCATCCTCGCAGCATCCACATCGGTCTTTTTGTTTGTGGTCAAAAACCCATACCCTCACGTCCGAGGGAAGCTGCTGCAGTAGCTGCTCCTGGAACATCAAGTCCAGTGGTGTGTGGAACTTGGTGATCCCGTACCCCTCCACCAACTCGGTCTCCTGCAAAGCCATTCAGGCTCCATAGTCCACATAGGATTCTCGAGGGTACTTCTCAGTCCGGAACTTGCCCCGGTAGGCTTCTGGGGTGAGGGCATACTCGGTGAGCAGTATAAACTTTACATGACTGCAGTTATCGGCATCCATTCATGGAATACCCTGCACAGTTCACTTGGCTTTTTTGGATAGCAATGGACGCAGTCTCAGCACCATGCCCCGACATTGGACCCTGTATCAGAGACACTGCTTCTCAAAGTAATTTAGAAATGCAGCTATTTCATCCGTGCCATCCACAAGCTTGCTGAAGCAGTGGTGGTTTACACAGGGAATATCCTGTTCCCCGTTGACAAGGTAGGGATGTGGGACTTTGCCATGCACTGTGGCCAACATCTGTATCCGCCCTGCTGCATTAGCCTTCTCTCCCATGTGGTCAGGAGCGCTGGGAGCCCAGTGGCGGAAAGTCCAGTAGCCGCAATGACTACCTCCTCCGCACCCGCTGGCGCCAAGCCACCATTATTCAAGTGGTCACTTGCTCCCTCCCCATGTCCTTGCAGCGCTGGAGCTGGATCGACCTCCTGCACTCCGGGCTGACTGGTGTTCGCTGCCACAGCAGCTAAGGGGCCAGGCCCCTCCATTGGAGCCAGTCTGGCTTCGTGACTCTCCAAGTCCTCCTCCAGTTGCGTCTTCGATAGACCGTCCATCAGCAACCCATAGCACTCACATCTCTCCACGATCCGAGCTCGGTCCCAGGATCTGAACCTTCCTGAGTGGTTACTCATGTTGGGATGTGTAGCACAGGGGTATGGGCAAAGGGCAAGGTGAATTTTCTCGTGCTTCTTGTGAAGTGTGTGTAAGTTACCACTTGTCTGGAGAGCTCGCAATCTACGAGTTTCTCCCACTATGTTATAGAAACCCGCAGGAGACTATACCATACGCTCAGTCAGCATCCCACCGCCTCTACCAGTAAATATAAGCCTGTCACGGTAGACCAAGTTTTATAAACAGATTAACACTGGGATTCTGCGCTGAGCACACAAGATGAGTAAAATAAATTGTAATTTATTTATTTTCAGACAAACACACAAATCTTCACAATATACACTTAATAAAACACTTACTGGGATGGAGAAACAAACTCAAATGTCCTTGGAACGAAACAAAGTCTCTGGGCACCCCTGCAAGAGGGTGCGCACAATGATCCGTGTAGCAGTTCCTGGCTAGGGGCACAAGTTGCCACCCCTGTATTTCCACCAAAAGGAAAACGTTTGTTCAGTCCTTACAGGGTTCGTTCGGGAACCCTTAGCTCTAACGAATTCCAGAAGAAGCGGATGATCCTTGGTTATGACATTATTAACCCTTCACAGTCCGAAACCGCTGACGCTGGAACTTGGCCAAACCTTAGATAAATCAGGTGAATCTGACTGGGACTGGGCTGCAGGCATTTTTATAGGGTTACGGGTCCTATACAGGCATACCCCGGTTTAAGGACACTCACTTTAAGTACACTTGCGAGTAAGAACATATCGCCCAATAGGCAAACGGCAGCTCGCGCATGCGCCTGTCAGCACGTCCTGAACTGCAATACCGGCTCCCTACCTGTGCCGAAGCTTTGCGCAAGGGTGGAGACTATAGTGCCTGTTACAAATGCGTTATTTACATCAGTTATGCACGTATAGGACGATTGCAGTACAGTACATGCATCGATAAGTGGAAAAAAGTTAGTGCTTCACTTTAGTCAAAACAGAAAAATGTGAATAGAGCGCTAAAGTATAAACAAAAAATAATAATAAATATCCTTCAAATAAAGGTAGGCCACCTGGTACCTACTGTATTGTACAAACAGATATGACATAAAAATAAAGAAAACCTGGCGCCAAATGGTCATGTGGAAAGTCCTGTGATCTTCAAAGAATCTGCACAAGTGCTTGACAGGCCATGAAACGAAAAGAGAGAACATAGCGCACAACTGCTAGATAAATCAATCTACACTATGCAACATATAACAATAAAACACCTAGTGAACAAACTGAATTAACATACAATTTATTAAAAATGATGAACTTTGTCATACAAGACAGCACTGGATCAATGGAGGGCCGCTAGTCATCCGGAGATGGAAAAAATCAAAACCCTACTTACACTGGCGACACATTTTATTCGAGCTCGGCTAGTCCCACGAATTCGGGTATACCCGGGTGTATTGAGGTTTGTGACTGTTTTCTGCCCGAGTGCATTGAGTTATTTTCCGGCAGGGATTGAAGCATTTTATTCCCGCTGGCTGCAATACTGCACAGTATATATATATATACTGCATTACAATTCATGAATTTATGCCATCTGGTAGACACGCGAAGCATTGCAGCCTATTAAATCCTAATCATTATCATTTAACAGATCAGCCGCCCATCAGCCAGGCATGAACCCAGGCTGGGAAGGCAAACGCAACGGGGCTTGTCAGAGGTGAGGAGCGGCGCATTCCAGGTATCTGCCAGGTACATACCGGGTATTTGCTCGAATAAAGTGTGTCGGTGCAGTACAGCAAGCAAGGAAATGGCAAGCGATGTAAAAGCAAAATCTTCTCAGCACAGGAGGATGTCCTGGCAGGATGTAGACTCTGCCGCCGGTACTCTCGGTACTTTAAGTACATTTCCACTTTGCATACATGCTCTGGACCCATTGCAAATGTTAATGCGGGGTATGTCTGTACCTAACATATGCATCCAGTCCTCTCGTGGGAATAATTTTCTCCACCTATCCCCGACTTGCCAGTACTTTGCAGAAAGGGCAAAAGTTGCGTCCCGGTTTGCACAGAGCAGGCGCTATCCTCACACCTCAGCTCCTTAACATACCGGGACCATCCCCTTACCTGACGACACTGAGTCTGGGGTTTGGCCACCACGTATGAAATACCCATATTTTACACTGGTATCTGGCACTTACAATATCCCGGCCCTCCTAGCACCTAGCATTGCTTAGGCTTTTCAACTCCGGACTTCTCATAGATATTGAGGCCCCAACTCTGCAGGGTGCCTCTGAAGTACGGAGATGAAAAATCCCTCAGTTCATTCTGCCTTAACATATTTGCATGTTAAAGGATTTATTCCCGGGCTGACAGAAAAAACTTCCTGTCTTTACATTTAAAACCATCAGTACAATACAGTTTATTAATAAAATATGCTCTGCTTATGCCACTACTATAAAGTTTATATGTGTGTGTATGGTTTCTTTATTCCTAGCTGCACTCCACAAATTAGAGTGCTAGCTCACTCCTAGCGCGAGTTAGCTTACTTAATTGAACGGGCTGTGATGTGATTTGCGGTTTCACCTACTTCCCATGCCAATATACTTTCCCCCTTTCAAGTTAAGAAGCTAACAAGGTAACTGATACATTTTGTCAGAAAAAGCTCTTCAGCTAGACCGCAAACCATTTATTCAATTAAACTTGCGGTTACGAGGTCTGGGGCTTAGAAAGTGATCCCTATACTTCAAAGCGGCCACCCATACATAGCCATGCTTCTTCAATCAGCGCTTGGTTTAACGCTAGCAGCTCCCCCTTGTGTCGCAAAATCAATTGGCACAGTTTACACACAGTTCTATGACTGCAGCTATGGATTGAGCTGCAAAATTGGGACAATAAAGATGGTGTAGGAGAAATCATGTCAGTGTGGTGCATATACAGTTAACCCCTTCAGTCCCAATGCGATTTAGGGTTAATCAGCCGGGAATAATGCCTTTATTAGTGGCCTGATTAACCCCCTATCGCCACAATGACTGGACATTGTTTGGGTTCTGAAGAAACTGCAGCCCTATTTGTATGATCATGGCTACAAAGTGTGCCGGGGGAGAATGGCAAGTTGTTGTGCTGGAGTTTTGCATTGCAGAAACTTTACTTTACTATTCAACACAAGAAAGGCAGCGAGCATGGAAATGCTTCTCGACAGTACATTCCTTGCGAGCCAAAGTCCTCAAGAAGTGCCAGGCTCGTGGAGCCACCAGACAGTGTGACTGCCACTGAGCTTTCATCTTGAGGGGAGAGGCGTGACGGTGAAGGGTTAACCAGGCTCACAATAAAGGTCAATAAAAAAAAACTACTCTCAGCTCCAATAATAGCAATATGGGAACTCTCAAAGCTTGGCAAGGAGTCCCAAAATAATGTCCATGAATGATATCTTGAATAGTATAGTATGGATAATATAACCTAAGTCAAATAGCATACAGAGCCAAAAAGAAATGAATTGTGCAAGATACAGGGAATGATCAATATAATAGTTAAATCAGCAAATTATGACTAAGAGTATGACTAATTATGGCAAAGAGTATGACTATCTGCACTGCACTCACCCTATCATTCCCATTTTCCATCACCTTCCTAAAATTCACAAATCCCTTCATGCACCACCCGGGCATCCCATTGTATCCAGTATAGGGTCACTGGGTGAACACTTGTCCACTTACATTGATCATTATTTACAACCACTTGTCTATGCACTTCCTTCACATTTACAAAATACATCTCACCTTTTTACTTTATTTCAACATTATTTCTGGTCTCCCAATTTTCTATGGGTCACACTAGACGTATCCTCACTATACACCATCATTTCACAATTGGATGGTCTCCAAGCTACCAGACATTTTCTGGAACGGGATTCCCCTTTATCACTGGCACATATTTTTTATTTTAGACAGTTTACACTTTCTACTCACTCACAATTATTTTTCATTTTCAGGGGCCTTCTATCTCCAAACATGTGGTACTGCCATGGGTACATGCTTCGCACCATCCAATGCAAATCTTTTCATGGGACGGTGGGAAGAGTCCCACGTGTTTGGAGAAAAGAACCTATATCGTCACCACATACGCATCTATCATCGCTATATTGATGATTTTTTGTTGATATGGAATGGTTCTGTCGAACAGCTGATGGCCTTCTTAAATTATGTCAACAGTAACTCACTCAATCTCACAACACCATTCACACCACATACACTATCTTGATCTCAAGTTATTCATAGGCCTAGACCAAATGATTCACACGGACATATTCTGAAAAGAACACTCCAGAAACACCCTTCTTCACGCTCATAGTGCACACAGCCATACTCTATTCAGAGGAATACCATATGGCCAATTTATACGTTTACCCCAAAATTGTTCCAACCTTGAAGACTATCATCTTAGAGCTACAGAGCTCACAGATCATTTCCTTGCAAGAGTATACAATAAAAAACACTAATTGAAGCTAATCTGAATGCTCTCAACCAAAATAGAGAGGAGTTGATGGATGGTGGTCGAGTCCCTGGGAAAATGACGAGAGCAGACAAGATAAAAACATGTCTGACCTGGACCCTCCACACTTTATAACAACTTTCAGCAATCAAGCATATGCAATAAACAAATTATAAACAAACACTGGTCTATTCTTAACATTGACCCCCTTTTGAAAGATATCACAGCAACAAATCCAAAGTTCGTCTTCAAAAAATTACAAACATTGGGCAATATAATTTCTCCAAGTGTAATTAAAAATGACAAAACTCTTAATAAGAGGTAGTTCTTTCCAAAATTAACAGGTTGCTACCCTTGTAGTCGCTGTAAAATTTGTCCATATATACTTAAGACAAAAACATTCACAGATGCGGAGGTTACCAGGTCACACGATATAACTATATTTATCAACTGCAATTCAGAATTAATTGTCTATATGCTTATATGTGACTGTAACAAGAGATACATCGGTCTTACCACATGTATGTTTAAGATACGGATAATGGAGCACATCAGACTCATTTTAAAAAGAGACAGTGTGCATCCAGTGTCTAAACATTTTGATGTTTGTCAGAACGGTTCTCTTGTTAACTTCAAATGTATTGCCATTGAACATGTTCTTATCCACTGCCGTGGAGGTGATAGGACGAACGCTCTATATAGGAGAGAAGCCCATTGGATATTTTCTTTAAACACCTTGATCCTTAACGGGCTCAATACACAATGGGATTTTAAATATTTTCTTTAAATATTTTCTCTAAATATACGGTGTTCTATCCTCTCACAATATATATTTGCTTTGATTGGTCTCACAGGATCTGTTCACATATCATCAAAGAAAACCATCTGTTGTCTCTATCTGGTTAATTACTATAATGTGTTTGCAATATTTTCATCATTGAATTGATGCACTATTACCCAATATTCATATACTGCTAACACTCAAATGATGGATATTAAATAATCAGTAATAGTTATTTTAGCCATGTGTTTTCTCGTTGTGACAAAGATAGCATAGCTTTTATTAGCCTTGCCAAAAATTCTCTCTTTCTGTGAAAAGATTACTAGTAATCGTTATTCAACATTATTATCTTTATCGATTCACAAGTGGAATCCTTATGGGTACGACATTAGTGTTGTTTTCACAGATATATAATGGGTAGTAGATTGCATCACTAAATTACCATTAGTTCATAATTTGCTGATTTAACTATTATATTGATGATTCCCTGTATCTTGCACAATTCATTTCTTTTTGGCTATACAGCAGGGCCCCGGGTATACGGCGGGTTCCGTTCCAGGGGCCCGCCGTAAAGTGAAAATCGCCGGAAAGCGGATCCGGCGATTTTCAGTTCTCTGCATGCACAGAACAGCGTTTTTCGCCGTTCTGCGCATGCGCGGCCTATGGTCTGCCCGTTCTGCGCATGCGCGACTGCAATTTAAAGATGGCGGCCCCCGTCTAGCGCCGCCGGATAAGCGGAACGCCGGTTAACGAAGCGCCGAGTAGCGGGGCCTTCCTGTATATGCTATTTGACTTAGGTTATATTATATCCATCCTTAAACATATGAAAGCATTTATGACGAGGTGTCACAAGTCTTCTATGTTTGACAAGCATTCATTGTCTATGATAGTATTATTCAATATCCAATTTATCATATATATTTAGACTATCTACAATATGTCAATTTCTAATAGTTGGTTTATACACTATTTAGACTTATCATGTATTATGGATCTTTCATCCAATATACTATGCACCATGTGACGTATATATTATACACTCAAGTACACATGTAACAGTTGTATACTTTCAATTAACCATCTAGCTTTTCATTAACATAGAGACTTGCGCACAATTAATGGTTAACACTACACGTTTTATCACCTGTACATGCTTCAGGTGTGTTAGAGTTCAGAGGAGGGGCTATATAAACTTTGTATCATCCTGCCCCTATTATACTCCTTGAGAAAGGGCTGCACAGCCTGAAACGCGTAGGAGAATTGTCCTGTACTGTCTTCATGTTTTTTGTTTTTAATTATGTAACGATTAAACTTTTTTTATTTTCTCTATATCTGGTGAGTTGATCGGTGCTTATGTTTTGGATCCTGCTGTTCCACCAATTTTTTCACTTACCTCACAATAAAGGTCAAACCCACTTGGTTACCCCTGATCTATGTATTGGGAGTGTCAGCTCTTAAGCCCAGTGTTTGTAAATGCATTGTGTAAAATTATGCGTCAATATAGTATTTTCTGTGTTTTATCTCTCCAGGTGTGCCAGCAAGCAGAGATTGCTAATGTAGGCTATGAGTTTCAGGGTGGGTTTTGCGGAGAAGGCTGTTAGGGACAGTAGAGAAGGCCAGAATCTGCATTTGTGTTATACCCTCCATTTTGTCTGGAATTGCTAGCTGAAATATATTTTCTCATGTAGTCAGCTTTTTACTGTTTTAATCAGTATTAGGAGGTTAGTTCCCTGGGAAGCCGAATCACCTTACATAGCTGCCATGGAAACCAAGGTTGTAGATAATGTAGGCAGTGAGAAAGTTACAGTGTCTGTCCTGGGAGATTTACAGGTAGTATACAAATGCCCCGAGGGGCAAAAAGGTGAAACCTCGCTTCTAACACAGGACAGGGAGGTGTCTAGATAATTAAAAATCCCTGAACACTAGAGCGAAGGATGGTGCTCACTGGGGAAGGCGAAATATGGGAAGGTGAGACAGGAAAGTATCCCCTTGAGGTTGGGGCACACACCTAACAAACTCGGTTTTATTAACGTAATTAAAATGAAGTGTACGGGATATGGAACAAAACAAAACAAACACGTGAACATATAATAAAAATCGGAGTGTGATTACACAAGGGTGACTGATGATATTGCAAAAACACTTAGAGAGTATATAATTAAACTCTTCTACCACAACAAAATTAGTGTATGTGTGTTTATTTTTATCACAGTTGTTTAAATGAACAGAGAGAGAATTCCCTGGATATCTTGAGACGCTATTATTGGTTGGGTTTCTCATGAAAATTGCATATTTTCCATAATATCTAAGTCTGCAAAATCTTAGGTAATTAACCAACTGTCTAGGTTGAAGAGGTGTATATGACAACAACCTAAACCTTAAGTGCGTGGGTATAATAACCCCTCCACCACTGCGCATTGATTACTTAAATGCCCAGTTAGGTAATACTGGAGACTGCAGAGCAGAGGAAAGTGACCTCTGTGGTGCTTTGACCAGTAATCAGCTATAATGAAGCTGATGGCAGTGTCATGGAACAGGAATACCCCTATCTGCACTTCTGTTTCACCCCCCCCCCTTTTTCTCGCAGCCCTGCTTGTCAGCTTCTTATTGCCAGCTGTATGTGTTTGCCTCTGCACACAAACACAGTGCTTGTGTGAAAAATACAGTGCCATTTCCCCTCTCCCAGCAGCTTGCTGCATTAAAGATGCAACATTATTGCTACATGTTGTAGCTCCCCCAGACACTCCTGTGAGTTGCCATAGCAGCCCCAGCTTTTCTCTCAAATGGGCTAGTCTGCTTTCTCCCCCTCTGCTCTGCCCACAGATGGTCTGTCCCCAGACTATCTTACTTCCCAGCATACACTGCCATTTCCTTTCCACCATTCCTCTGGACTTGTGAGTACCTCGCTGTAACCCCTGTAATGGTGCTGCAGGATTATCTTTTCACCTCCCTTTACTACTAAGCACACACAGAGATTTAGACCTACACTGGCGACACACTTTATTCGAGCTCGGCTAGTCCCACGAATTCGGGTATACTCGGGTGTATTGAGGTTTGTGACTGTTTTCTGCCCGAGTGCATTGCGTTATTTTCCAGGCATTGATTGAAGCATTTTATTCCCGCTGGCTGCAATACTGCACAGTATATATATATACTGCATTACAATTCATGAATTTATGCCATCTGGTAGACACGCGAAGCATTGCAGCCTATTAAATCCTAATCATTATCATTTAACAGATCAGCCGCCTGTCAGCCAGGCATGAACCATGGCTGGGAAGGCAAATGCAACGGGGCTTGTCAGAGGTGAGGAGCGGCGCATTCCAGGTATCTGCCAGGTACATACTGGGTATTTGCTCGAATAAAGTGTGTCGCAGCAGTACACCTCTACACAAGAAACTGTATTTACCTACTTTCTCCAAAATAAAGTAAGAAAAGAAACAGACCTTGTCGTGGTTGGAAAAGAGGGCGAGTTGACACTATCTGAGCTAAGTCATCACCTCGTGACCCTCTGGCTTCCAGAATAGTGAAAAGATATCGTGTGCCTTACAGACACTTACAGGAGCTGCTACTCCAGACTCCATGATACACAGAGCAGCCTCTACAGCAGTACAAGCAAGCAGCTTACACAGCTAACACAGAGCAGTCTCTACACACAAAGGAAGCACCAAGTAGCTCAAACTGCAAGCAGCCTGCAGCCTTAACAGACAAGCAGCAGCCTACACTGCACAGCAGCCTTGCAACATACAGTGCTTCTTACACAAAACCTAACTGCCTTTTTCTCTGTCTGAGTTCACCCTCTGCACAGCCCCATAGTGAGGAGCCACCTTCCCACCTACCCCTGTGCACGTTCCCACGGCCAGTGCCACCAAGGGCCACGCCGCCGGGCACCCACCAGGACACCCGCCAGGACACGGGTCAGAACCACCGGACACCTGTGAGTACAGCTACCCCTACGCTGCACGCTGCAGGACACCGCTCGGCATTATCTGAGACAGACGCCCATCGCTGACAATGTAAAAGACCGCACACCACACTCACTGGCAAAAGGCCAACACACACCTACAGCATGGCAGAACTCAGAGCCTCACCAGACATCACGCAGGAAAGCGATCACTCAGACACAGAGACCGCTGCGCAACTGCAACAGGCGCAGGCAGGCGCAAGGCCCAAACGGACAGTCACACTGACACAAAAGGCCCGTGAAAAATATGAGACTGACATTGAAGCACACCGCGAAAGGTTAGAGAAGGCCTGGGAGGACACTGGTCATGAAATATGTAACGTTGCAAGTACTAGTGATCAGGAGAAACAAATTAGGCAAGCTATAGCCCAATTGAGGTCAAGTCACAAACGTTACCAAATGCTGTCACAAACATATCTCGTATACCTAAAAAGAATTAAGACAGAGGAAAGCCTCAGCGAACGTGACCAGCAGGAGGCAACTGACCGGGAGCGTGACGGCTTCGTGCAGACCACTCTCACTGAGGCCGAAGACCAGAGAAAGGACCTTTTGTTGGAAATTGCATCACAGCACTCCAGCACATCCAGACACTCATCAAGGTCAGCAAGATCAGCGCAATCTCACGCGTCTAGCGCAAGCGCAAACGCTACCAAGGCGCGAGCCACCGCAGAGGCCGCACGTGCCAGGGCCGAATACACTCAGAAAGAGGCAGTCATGAAACTAGAAAGGGCCCGCTTGGAAGAGGAGGAGCAAACAGCCGCTGCCACCGCAGCCGCTGCCACCGCCACTGCCACCGCCGCCGCAGCCGCTGCCACCGCTGCACGGAAAAAGGCAGAGGTGGACGTCAACCTAGAGGCCCTAAATCAAGAAAGAGAAGCTGCTGCCACTATAGCCCAAGCCGAAGTCCTAGAAGCAGCCGCGCAACAGGATGGCGGGGAGCAACCGTACAGACGGATCGCCTCAGAGGATCCAGTCTGACGCACTGAAGACTACGTAAGGAGCCTCTTCAGTGTAAACACCAGCGCACCATCTCAACACGGAGGGAGTGACACCACAGACACAGAAGACTCGCTAGGACCACGAGGAGAAGACGCTGCTCCGTCAATGGCACATGCTGCCTGGGATAGCCACAGCCGCAACAGTGATCCACACGTCAGAGCGCACACGGATGCACCACAACAGGCTCGCAATCCAGGTACACCCACGCGGGAGAAAACAGCCCCTCACACTAGCCAGCAGCCATCACGCGTCCACGCCAAGGAAGAGGCGACCGCACAGACCGTGCCAGCAACGACCTCAGAACGGGACAAACACGCCGATGCCTCAGGTCTGACAGACATAGCCAAGTACATGATCCGGCGTGACCTGGTGCACGCAGGACTCATCAGCTTCGACGACCGCCCTGAGAACTGCCGGACGTGGAAGTTCACGTTCAAAGACGCAATCAACAGCTTGGACTTCTCAGCAAGGGACGAGCTCAACCTGTTAGTCAAGTTCCTGGGGAACGAATCCAGAGAGTACGCAAAAAGACTGCGGGCAGCAAACGCGCATCAACCCCAAGTAGGTCTCGACCTATTGTGGGAAAGGCAGCCCCAAAGCAGTCGAGGATTCGCTCTTCAAAGAGTCGACAGCTTCCCCAAGATCACAAATAAAGACTACTCGAAGTTACGAGATCTTGGAGACCTGCTGCAAGAACTGGAGTTCGCAAGGAAAGACCATTCCTTAATATGTCTCAACATCCTAGACTCGTGGAGTGAGACCCATCCTGGAGAAGCTACCCTTCAACCTCCAAGAAAAATGGATCTCACAAGGCTCCAAATACAAAAGGGAGAAGCAAGTCGTCTACCCCCCATTCTCCATTTTCTTGAGCTTCATTCGCGAAGCAGCAAGGACGAGGTACGACCCCAGCTTCTTCTTAGGTGCGCAAACCACATACAGTGCAAGCAGCCTGAGGAACGAGAGACCAGCGACGAGATATGGTAACACCCAAACACCCATCTCGGCCCGCAGGACGGACGTGCCTCCCACGACCCAAACTACTCCCGATCAGTCGGTCGCCGGAGACAAGGAAACAAGGGACCCAAACAGGGAATGTCCCATACACAAGAAGCCACACCCACTCAACAAGTGCTTTGGGTTCAGGATGAAGTCCCTAGAGGAGCGCAAGAGGTTACTTGGAGAATTCGGAGTTTGCTTCAAGTGCTGCGGTTCCACGACTCACCTAGCCAGGGACTGTAAGGAAGAGATCAAATGCACAGTGTGCAAAAGTGACAAGCACGTGACAGCGTTACACCCAGAGGCGATGACACTCCACCAACTCAAGAACCCATCCTCCGTAGCGGAGCATGGCGGGGAGTAAGAAGAAGGAGAGTCAACATCCGTCACATCTCAGCGCACTGAGGTTTGCGGAGAAGAAGGTGACAAAATGTCCTGCTCCAAAATATGCCTTGTCACAGTGCACCCCCAGGGATAACCTGAGAAGGCTATTCGGATGTACGCAATCCTCGATGACCAGAGCAACCGATCGCTGGTCAGGTCAGAGTTCTTCGACATGTTTAACATACAAGACGGTGCTTCTCCTTACACTCTCAGAACGTGCGCGGGTCGAATGGAGACCACAGGGAGAAGAGTGAATGGCTACACCATATGCTCAATAGACGGTAAAGTGAACATGCCCCTTCCCACACTCATCGAGTGCAACCACATGGCCACAAACAGGGACGAGATTCCCACACCAGACATGGCACGCCATTACCCCCACCTCAAAGGAATAGCCAACTACATCCGGCCGGTAGAACAAGGCGTCAAGATCCTGCTGCTGCTCGGTAGGGACATCATGAGGGTACATAAAGTCCGTAAGCAGCATAACGGACCCCACAACGTGCCATACGCCCAAAGACTTGACCTAGGATGGGTGATAGTGGGCAACTCGTGCACCAACAAAGAGCACGGGCAAGACTACGTTGATGCCCGCAGAACGGTGGTTACAGAATGTGGACACACATCTCTCTCTGAACCATGTCTTGGCCATCTCCAAGTGACCGAAGGGCCAAGTGAAGAGAAAAGACAAGGTCATACCCCTGAGGCCAACAAAGAAATCCTCACGTCGATGGGATGCGACAATGGCTTAGGATGCTCAGCAGTCCAGACAGCTAAGGATGATGAGTCGATTCCACCGAAGGAAGAGAGTAACCTCCCAAAGGTGACCGACAAAGGTATCGTCCAACAAACAATAAACGATCAAACAGTCCTCTCGCGAGCAATGGCACGACTAAGATGTACAGTTGTTCCTCTCCATAGAGTATCAAGCGACAAAGCAACCAGCTGCCACGGCTGGCATAGCCGTAAAAGATTGCGCCCCACAGGTGAAGCCACAGTGTCAAAAAGACTGTCCTCTCCTACGTCTAAAAAGAGACGGCTACAGAGACATTTCACAAAGGGATTTACTAGGACAAAAGAGACTGTTCTTCGTTAGGTCCGGGGAGACAATAACCTCCCGATGGCAGTTAACAAAGAAACACAAAAGCGTTTCACCAAACTACGCGGAGATGTTCTCGTGCAAGAGAAATGTACCGATGAACTACGGTGCACAGCGTTCCAGACAACAAGGAATGATGACAAGCAAACACCATCAAGGGAAGATAGAGGATTCCCGAAGTTAACAGTCAAGGATCTCTCTAAAGACGGACTAAGCAGTTGGGTGACTCCGCTACCAGTCCGTTCACCAAAAAGACGCCTCCTGAACAATAGAGAACCTGTCATCTCTAGGCTCACTTCGCTCCGCCGCAACCCACAAAGGGAGCCGGAGACCAAAAGCAACTTTGTTTCCTTCATCCAGAAGATATTCTTTACCGGCCATGCAAAGCCAGCACCTCTAATGGAGGAAGGTGAAGAATGTCGGTACCTCCAATCACCTGGGGCCTACCACCCTCAGGAACCCGATCAAATCCAGGTAATGTTCAACCCTAGCGCTCAGCTCCAGGGAGTCTCCCTGAACGACGCCCTCCTCACTGGACCAGACTTGACGATCAGTCTTTCAGGGACATTAATCCGCTTCCGCAAGGAACCAAAAGCCATCTCTTCCCGCCAAACGCCAGGTGATAGGATGACAAACTACCATGACTGGCACATCCACGGGGTGATGCACTCTGTAGAGAAAACTACAGAGTCAAAGGAACTGTTCTCTCACAAAGTTGAAAGGAAACAGTGCCAGAGACTTTCACAGAAAGACATTGTGGTGAAACCAGCAAACTTGGAGCGGTTCATCCACCCAACATCCCTTGCTAAAAGACTTTGCCAAGGGATTTCAACGCCAGTGGTACCGGCCGGTATCACCTCATTATGTGGACATGGACTTTGCATTATTATGTTGTTATGTTATGTTTGCATTGCACATATGTTCCACATAGCCTGTCATATAGTGGTATCTACAGATACCAGACGGGGAGTGTCATGGAACAGGAATACCCCTATCTGCACTTCTGTTTCACCCCCCCTTTTTCTCGCAGCCCTGCTTGTCAGCTTCTTAGTGCCAGCTGTATGTGTTTGCCTCTGCACACAAACACAGTGCTTGTGTGAAAAATACAGTGCCATTTCCCCTCTCCCAGCAGCTTGCTGCATTAAAGATGCAACATTATTGCTACATGTTGTAGCTCCCCCAGACACTCCTGTGAGTTGCCATAGCAGCCCCAACTTTTCTCTCAAATGGGCTAGTCTGCTTTCTCCCCCTCTGCTCTGCCCACAGATGGTCTGTCCCCAGACTATCTTACTACCCAGCATACATTGCCATTTCCTTTCCACCATTCCTCTGGACTTGTGAGTACCTCGCTGTAACCCCTGTAATGGTGCTGCAGGATTATCTTTTCACCTCCCTTTACTACTAAGCACACACAGAGATACCTACACCTCTACACAAGAAACTGTATTTACCTACTTTCTCCAAAATAAAGTAAGAAAAGAAACAGACCTTGTCGTGCTTGGAAAAGAGGGCGAGTTGACACTATCTGAGCTAAGTCATCCTACACGTGACCCTCTGGCTTCCAGAATAACAGCCATGGGCACCAAGTGTGCCCCATCATACGCCAACCTCTACGTAGTTTGGTGGGAGTCCAAACATGTTTTCATTGATGAACTTGAACATCTAACCACACATCATCCTTTGGGTATGTTTCATCGATGATGTACTGATTCTGTGGGAAGGAACACTGGCACTCCTCAAAGAGTTTGTTGATATCTTGAACAATAATCACCTCAATCTACACCTTACTCTGGAGTTTGATAGAAACACCATATGAAAAGAGGGCGAGTTGACACTATCTGAGCTAAGTCATCACCACGTGACCCTCTGGCTTCCAGAATAGGCAGAGTGCAGAGAGGATCTATCTAGGGGTGCAATGTATACACAGTCTGAGCGTTGTTGCTGTCCACGGCTACAGTCTCCGAAACGCTCAGACTAACAGGACTCCCTTGCCACTCCGAGTCAGCCAACGTCGCAGGCTTGCTGACGTCACACGTACCCTACGTACGTTTCACCAATAGACTTCGTCGGGGGCAGTTTGTTAATGAAACCCCATAGTTCTTATATCTCCTCTGATTGAGGGAAAAATGGAGAGCTAGACTCCTGATTGGCCGAGAAGACGTGTCAATCATGACGTCACATCACATCATACAAGACCCGCCTCCCTCCGTACCAAGCGTGCGATCTTATTGGTTCCCAGCGCAACCAATGGGAGAGGGGGCGGGTATACTTATTCTGAATCGTACATCATGCCAAACCCTTGTAGGAGGGACAGAGCTTGTATTCCCTCCCCCTTATAGCTGATTCGCTGTGGTAAGTTATTGTAAACACACAGTTTACTCGGATTGAATTTGGCTGTAGATAAGCTGTCAGCACCAGTATTTGAGTATAGTAATGCTGTTATAGCAGATGCAAAGGGATATGTTAATAGAGCTGTAACAAGTGTATGGCCAGTTGGCCATAAATAAACTGTCAGCACCCAGCGTGCTAGTGGTGCTATAGCTGATGTAAATAGATATATTAGTGCAGTTATAGCAGGTGTATAGCCATAAGTGAACTGTCAGCAAAAGCATGCTGATGCTGCTGTAGTTGGTGCAAATAGGTATAGTAGTACAGATATAACAGGTATACAAAGGTACCGATACATGGTACAGGTATACATTACTGATTACTATATCTACCAAGCAAATGGTTGATTCTATTAATAAACCTAATCCCTTCTATATGAAGGAGAGAGGTAGTTGCTCTACAAATTATATTGAATCCTCCACTAATGATGGTTTTCAACCCGTCTTGAATAGGGGGGTGGTGGAGAGGAAACAAAAAATGTACCAGGTATGTATATAAGAAATGCGGCTTTAGAACAAAAGGAATTGTGAGTGGATAAAATAGTACATATATCTTAATAAAAGATGTAATCAGGAGGTACAGTCAGTTAATGAATGGGGAAAAAAGGAAACCCTTGTTTAAGCCTGCTGGGGTAAGTGTTGACAATGTGTATATCCACTTAGATTCTTTGCGTAACAACAGTTTGTCCCAATCCCCACCACAGCTAGTGTTGGGGAGATGATCTATCCCCTGAAAATGGAGAACATTGGGGTTACCTTCATGTTCATACCGAACATGTCTTGAGACCGGTGTATCCGTATAGTTTCTTATATTCCCAATGTGTTCTAGAATTCTTCTGCGGAATTCTCTGCCAGTTTTTCCGACATATTGTATGCCGCATGTGCAAGTGATCAAATATACCACTTTCGTTGTTTTGTAGTTGATGAAGTGGCGGATTGGGTACTCTTTCCCTTTATTCATGAAGGTTTTACCAGGTTTAATGAAATTACATCCTTTGCATTCCCCGCATCTATACGTGCCCATGGTTTTGGATGGTAGCCATGTAGGTAACAGCTGCCTATTAGGTCTTTTATAGTGGCTGCAGACCAAAGTGTCTTTTAAATTTTTAGAGCGTCTGCTCACCATGTCAGGTCTGTTATTAAGGATTTCCCTTAAATCCTTATCTTGTAACAGGATATGCCAGTCTTTCAAAGATTTTTCTTATTTCTCCCCATTGTGCTGAGTAAGTGCCTATGAACCTGATGATTTGTTGATCGTTTGGTTTTATTTTATCTTGTAACAGAATGGATCGTTTGGATGTGAGGGCATTGTGATATGCTTTCTCTATATTGTTGTGACTATAGCCCCTCTGTAGAAATGTTGTAGTCATGATTTTTGCATGTTCTTTAAATTCATTAACATCCGAACAGTTTCTCCTAATTCTGAGGAACTGTCCGGTGGGTATACCCCTGATCAGTGGGGTGGGGTGGTGGCTACCAGCCCTTAGATAGCTATTTGTTGCCGTCTTTTTTGTATGTGTGGATGTTTTAATTCTACCATCTTCCAAGGCTTTCTTCGCTTGTTTCGTGAGTTAGCCTGAGATTGTGTGTATTGGTGTTTAAGATTTGTACAAAATTCTGCAAGTGGATTCTACTTCACCGCCATAGGACCAGGATGTCATCAATGTAGCGTATCCATAAGATGATATTGTCTGTGTATTCAGTTAGGTGATCACTGAAAATAGTATGTTTCTCCCACCACCCCAGGTACAGGTTTGCGTATGTTGGCGCACATGTGGTGCCCATGGCGGTCCCCTGTACCTGGAGGTAGATCTTCTGGTCAAAAATAAAGTAGTTGTGTGAAAGCACATATTGTAATAAATCACACACGAATTGATTGTGAGTGAGATGAAACACACTTCTACTTTGTAAGAAATATGACACCTCCTTTAATCCCACTGGATGCTGTATGCTTGTGTAGAGTGATTCTACATCAAGACTACATAAAAGTGTGCATTTCTCTACAGATATGCCTTCCAGGCGTCTAAGTACGTCTTGGGTGTCTCTGACATACGATGGAAGGGAGATGACAAAGGGTTTAAGAACTTGGTTTAGATAATAACTAGAACCTCTGTTATATTTCCTATTCCTGATACTATAGGACGTCCGGGAGGTTTGAGTGCATTTTTGTGAATCTTTGGTAATGTATAAAAGGTGGCTACCTGTGGCTTGGTGTTATACATATATTTGTGCTCTTGTTTGGATATGACTTGATTTTCTAGTCCCTCATCTAACAGTGTTTTTAATTCTTTTAGAAATGTTAGAGTGGGGTCCGTGTCTAAGATCCTATAGCACGTGGTATCCCCCAAAAGTCTCAGGTTTTCTTTTACATAGTTCTCGGTCTTCTGTAGAACTATGTTGCCCCTTTTATCAGAGGATTTGATTGTTATTTCACTTTTCTCAGATAAGTTTTTAAGGATTAGTCTTTCCTGTTGATTCATATTATCACACCTCCTGTATCTAGGAATTTTCTCTATGTCCTGGGTGACCAGTTTTACAAAAGTATCTATGTTGCTACAGATTTCCATACTGGGGGTAAAGTTACTTCGTGGTTTGAGTTTTGTATACGGACCCTTGCCTGGGTCTTGATTGCTCTCTTGCCATAAATCTACCAGGGTCTCATAGCACTCAATTTCTGCGTTGCTCACATCACTCATGCCTAGATTGGTCAATCTTGATTGTTGAATTTTTTTGTAGTGTTTATGTAGGAGAAGTTTCCTTGCGAAAAAATTAGTATCTTTTCCTGTTTCAAAATAGTCCATAGTGGATGTTGGGGAGAAAGATAAACCCCTATTTAGGACTTTGATATGTGTTGGACTTAGTTGCAGATTTGTTAGATTAATGACAAAGTTTTTATTGTTTGAGTCTAATATCGGGCTCCCCTGTATTTCCTGGAGTTGCCCCTGTGTCTGTAACTCCGGCCTCTTTGGCCCCATCTTCCTCCTCTTCCCCCTTCTGGTTATGTTAGATAGAGATCGGGGGGGGGGGGGGCGGGATGGAGGGTCTGCCGTCAAATCTAATCCTAAAAAAGGGGGTTGTTCTGCAAGGTATTCAGCTGTTTTTGATCTTGTATTTACTCCTGAATATCCCTGCTCTGTATCCTTAGTTTTAGTATATTTTTTGTTCTTAGCTCGTGTACTATCCGTATCAGATGATTCCCAATCAGTAGAGAGGTCACTCTGGGGTACAGATTTGTCCGTCAATGTTTTTTTCTTTTTTTTAACTGTAACGGGTATTGCCCCCCCCAATCGCAGATATATTGTGGGTGCAAGGAACATACGGTGTTACCAGGTGTGTGGTGCGTTACCTGTTGGCTCACAGGAGGGCTGAGCTTCCGCCACGGGGAACCTGGGGCAATTATGATATTATGAGTAACCACTTACTCGGTGCAGCGCCTCCACCTGCGATGGCTCCCACCAGAGGGGGAGTAGTTCCTCGCAGGACAAATACAATAATCACATACACTGTATGTATAATAACCAATGTCTTTTACTAACGTGCAAAGCAACCTGTAACACCAATACCACCATAACAGGTGTCCCTCTCTAGAGGAGACACTCACTACTGCGTCACGCAGGACGCTTTCCCAACACCAGGTGATCCCACACAGTGTCCATAGAATCCCCACCCAATGTCCCGCACTCTGGCAGAGAGAGGCAATGGGTGACTGCGCAGTCACTATTATACTAAGGGCCCGTTGGTGCACTTGTATATGTATAGCACCTGCCAAGCACTCCGGTGCTCAGAGCCGCAACAGCTTTGCAAAGGATCAGTCGTTCTGGGATCCCGTCTGATCCGGTCCGGTGAATCCTTGCTTGGGGTCCCCCAGGGGCGATCCCACCCTGGAGATAGTCTCTGGTCTCTGGGTACCAACTTGAGCCCAAGTCGTCTCTCGTGGAGCACAGCAGCCGCTGTGTCCCTGTCTATCACGGGCACTACGTGACACGGTCCCTAACCTAGGGCCTGTCCCTGTAGAACCACAAGCTGGGGAATGAGGACCTACCTGGGACCTAAGGGGTTAATGGCCTATCCCGTCCCCCTAGCGCTTCCCGGTCCTGAGTCTAACTAACTACTAGCACTCGCAGCACTTGCAGTAACTTGCTACAACCTACTCGCTACCTGCAGCTAACGTACTGCACTAACACTGTGCCTGCCTGTCAGACCTCACAGCACTGACAGCCGTGACCCTGACAAGACAGCACACTGACACTAAGGGCCGCGTCCCTATCTTGGGCCGTCCCTGATCAATTACCCACTAATCTGGTGGGGAGTTGGGGCCTACCTGGGGTGTGGGTACCTATCTGGGTGCAGGAGCCGCACTCGCTCCCCGCACCCTTCCTTCCCTCACAGCTCCATGGCTCCAACTGACTCGCGTGGGTTCAGCGCGGGAAATGTATCCTTTCTGTCCCCAGCGCAATCCCGCAGCCCTATTGGCACCTGGTGTCTCCCTCGCTATGCTCAATGGGAGTTGTAGTCCCATGGAGCCTAGAAACACATTGGGGCCACGTGCGCGCCTGCCCTGCGCCTGCGCGAATATCTAATGGCCGCCTCGAACTTTCCTGGGCTGTTCCTGACTCCCTGGCTACTCCATCGGGCCGCCGGGGGCTTACTGCGCATGCGCGAACTGGTGCAACATGGCGGCGCCCTCACCGCCCGGCTCCGGGAGCGCCGGGAGCCCTATGACGCGCGTGCGGCCTTGGCAACCGGCCGCACGCGTCCCCGGCAACCCCCAGCCGGGACCTGACCACCCTCACCCCTGCGATCGGCGCGCGGGGCCGCCCTGGGACTCGGAGGTACCCGCGATCGTGCTCGAGGTGAGGGGGGTGCTGATACCTAAGGGAGACATGGCTACATAAGATTATAGACTTTACCCTCCTTATAGTCTAGAGTATCTCGTGCATACTTATTGTGCTTGCAAATTTTTATTTCTTGTCTATATTTAGGAATATTGTTCTTTAGTTGTATTTCATACTCTAGAAATTTATCGTGTTTATTCCAGGTTCCCACCTCTAAGGCTAGTGTTTTCAGATCAGTATTAACTGTATCTAAAGCAATCTTTTCATGTTTTATGAGGATTTGCATTAATTCCCTTGAACATGCAGATAAAGCATTTTCCCATTCCTTCATGAATACATTATCATTAGTGGAATGTGAGGGTGACAGATTCAGGCGTAAACCTCTTGGAATTAGCTTGGCTGTGGTATAATTTTCTAGGCTAATTATATCCCACCACAGTCGTGATTGCTTCCTGAAGGCTTTATCCAGGGACATAAAGTAGTCTTTCATCTCTGGTGTTACCGTAAACATAGGTTGTTCTTTTCCTAAATCAAATACGTTAGCGGATTCATCTAGCCATTGAGAGAAATCAATTTCACCTGAAATAAATCCAGTCATAACTGGGATTAAAATGTTAGCTAAGGTACACTGAAACAGGCTAAAAGACAGCCCTTGAAGAGATCGGTAGCATACAAATGCCCCGAGGGGCAAAAAGGTGAAACCTCGCTTCTAACACAGGACGGGGAGGGTGTCTAGATAATTAAAAATCCCTGAACACTAGAGCGAAGGGTGGTGCTCACTGGGGAGGGCGAAATGTGGGAAGGTGAGACAGGAAAGTATCCCCTTGAGGTAGTGGCACACACCTAACAAATTAAAACTCGGTTTTATTAACGTAATTAAAATGAAGTGTACGGGATATGGAACAAAACAAAACAAACACGTGAACATATAATAAAAATCGGAGAGTGATTACACAAGGGTGACTGATGATATTGCAAAAACACTTAGAGAGTATATAATTAAACTCTTCTACCACAACAAAATTTGTGTATGTGTGTTTATTTTTATCACAGTTGTCCTGTTTAAATGAACAGAGAGAGAATTCCCTGAATATCTTGAGACCCTATTATTGGTTGGGTTTCTCATGAAAATTGCATATCTCCCACACTGCATCTGTATCGTTTCATTTGTTTCCCGGGCCTATAAGTTCCATCAGTTTGAGATCAACAGTGCCAGGGCTTGCTGTTTTTGCATCATGGTATAACTGTCGCATGTTTGAAGAGATTGATTAATGGAGAGAAGTAGTTTTGTTTAGCTTGAGAGAGGGCAGAGTTGAAACAGGATAGCATACATTTGTAGTGAAGGAAGTTTGCGGGACTATGAGATTTCTTTCAGAAGGCATTCAGAGGAACGAGTGGAAGAATGTAGCATGCTTTTGTTGGAATAGATTTTGTGTTTATAAGTAATTTGACCTATGGGTATAAAAGTCCCGTTATTTTATTTTTGAGGCCATAAAAAATGTAGTTTTTAGGGCTGTGGAGAAAGCTTCATTTTTTTAACATTAAACTAATGTTCCAATCCAGTAATGATTATTTAGTTTATGAAGAAGCGGTTGTGCCGTTATCTTATCTGTTCAGGGTCATTTGGCGCCATGCCCAGGCTGGCGGAATGCCCGGATAACAAGCTAACAATTTTTTTTTTTAATCAAATGGAAGGGCATTGAGTGTCTTTTCAAGGCAGAACGCTAGCAGTGTTCTTGGCACGTTATAAAGAGACTATATTATTTCATTTGAGAAATGAGTGTGGAGTCCTATGCAAAATTATTTGTCTATTTTCCATTTTAAATGGAAATCTCCTGCCCAAGGTTTCAGGGTTTTTCTTATATTTACAGGTTTCCTATTGCTAATGCCATAGATGTTAAAAGACCTTTTACTTTTACCACAAGCAGTAAATATTTTCAAAGCACTGAAGCAGCAGAACAACAAGCTTAGATTCTGTTGCACAAGCATTTTCCCCATGTCTAAGAGCTGTAGTGGCTGCTGCAACTCTTGTTGACACGGCCCAGACTCTAGTACAGGGACACACAGGTTTATGTCCCCCATGCAGTCTCTATTTTCCTTCTGCGCAGGTCCACACAATTGACTAAGAGCAGGCTGACCAAATACGAGATAATACTGCAGGGCTCTGACAATATTACCGTTAACAGATGCACAACATTAAATCCCGCTACTTTACCAACACCTGAGGCACGAATTCTACACAACTGTGTTAGTGACACAGATACTGTTACATAGGTTAGGCAAGGACTCTTTGAGATCCCTATAGAGGCTCCAGAACTTGATATGTTTGTTGACAATACACAATGCACAGCAGGTTCAGAATTTATTTAAAGCAATGTTAACTCCAAGGGCTCTTGCAGTACTAAAGGTTGCTGCCCATACTAACAGGGCTGGCAGGCTCTCTTTAAGAAATACCTTTGCAGATGTTACAGCAAAGCAAGCAGCAAGCCGTCCATATGTTGAGGGATATATCATATCTGCCAACTTTATAACTTTTAACCATTTATTTTTTCCAAAGGTGTCCATAAGCAGTAGTTATTGTCAAAATCACTAGGTAATCTAGAATATTTTGCCAGGAAGTAGTGAGTTAACAGTCGCCTCTCGTTTTTGGGTGTGTCCTGGACATAGAGTTAAAGCACAGGTGATGCATGGTTGCAAGTGCAGTTGCATAAGTGAATAGGGTATACATTATATACAAGGCATTTCACATTTTTAGCAGAATAGTTACAGTGGAGTGTTTGAGGTGAAAGCCAGATTGGAATTGGCTAGGGAAATTTGTCTTGGTATAGATTACATTAATTGGGAGTGAATATGTTTTTGTCCATGACTTTGGATAATATTTGTATGGAACTTACAGAGATAGAAGGTGAGGGAATAAGTGCTGTAGTTGGCAGTGCGTGGCCACAAATGGGTGGTAGGAGTGACTATGGGTGTGGGAGAATAGCCATGAGTGCAGGCTATAGGACACATTTTGATTTGTGGGGTGATTTTTAAGGTTAGTTAGTATTAAATGACTAAAAGGTTAACACCATTTACATGGCAGTTAGGCATGAATGAGAGCAATTGTGTATTGGGAGAAGAGCGATTGGGCCTGTAGTTTGAGACAGTGTTTTGGTCCCCACTTTTGAAGATTGGGACAACTATGGCAGGTTTCCAGGTCTTAGGGAAATGGCCTGCAGACGGGATAGAGTTGATTATGGAAGCAAGTGGTTTGGCAATGGCTGAGGCACCAAGTCTTAGGAACTTGGATTGTAGTAAAGTCAAGTCCATATTGGCTGCTTAGCTTTAAGTTGAGGAGAAATGGATACAAGAATTTATTCCTAGGTATAAATTAATTCCCTATGAGACACTTATGGGATGACTTATGACTATCAGTAGTTCAAATGAACAAATTAAGGACCATGTTATTGGTAATAAAACAATTAGTAAGTATTGTATGCAACTAATACATTTTTTGAGTCTCTCTTGGCACAGGTCAAAGTTGAAAGTGCACCTACACGAGACGGGGTAATTGTCAAGGATTTCCTATGCAAGCACGCTCTTCATCCCAGATGACAAGGCCATTTAAAGGACTACTCATCACCAACACTGCAGTAAATGTTTGCTTAATTATCATCATGGATACATATCACGCACGTCAAAATAGTGCCCCAGCACAAACAGCTAAAAAAGACAAAGACAAAGTGCCTGCAAATTAGTGTTTTGAAGGGCATAATACTCCCTGACCACTAATCATCAAGGGAGAAAGGTCACAGGCAAAAGTCCAGGCCTCAACACACGAACTTTGAATTTTTACAGGTTTTTATTATTTTTCAGTTACAATGTATGCTCCATTGGGTTTGTGTAAGGGGCGTCCCATAAGGATGACAAAATAGTAGAAGGTATTATTTGCTTAACTCTGTTTATTTTGTTTGGATTTATAGATGAATAGAATCTCCCTGCAGAATGATATCCCGGTGGGAGGATGTTTTATCTGTCAAACACACGGTAATGTTAATTGTCGACAGATAGACTCGGAAATAGGAGAGATACACCCAATACACAAGAGTTAAAAAATTGTCTATGAGAAGAACAAGTTGCGGTGAGCTTATTCCCAAATGTAGGAGTTGGGTTAATGTATGACAGATTTACAGATGTAACAGATATCCTCAATCATACAACCGTAGCCATTTACTCACTTAACCAAGAACAGGTTTAGTTCAGACTAATGGCGGTACAGAATGGAAAAGCTTTAGACTATATTTTAGCCTCAAAGGGAGGAATATGTATGCACCCTACAGTAGAGGCAACGTTTATTCTAACATTTGCCGTAAACTAGCCGGGTTACATTCTGGGTATGTGCTGGGTATGTGCTGGGTATGTTCTGGGCTAGTTTGAGGCACGTTTAAGGCATTTCTGCATTGACTAACGACCCATAGGATTAACACAGCAGGGATCCCTGGCAGTCCAATTCAGTTTGAATGGGACTGCCAGGGACCCCCGCTGTTAATCTGATAGGCCATTAATCAATGCAGAAATGCTGGGGCTAGTTTAAGGAAAGTTTAAGGCTTGTATTCAGAATGTACCTGGGTGTTTCCTGGGTTTTTTGGGGAATTGCCACTGGTTTTTGTTAGAATAAGAGTTGCCTCTACTGTAGTTTAAGAGCAATTTGTGTATTTATCCAGGATTCAGGAACCATTGGGACTTGGTGGTTGGATTGGATCGCTTGGAGCGAAGCTAGCGAATGCTTTTGTATGTGTGTCTGTCCAACTCATTACTCTCTATGTATGTGTTATGTGCAGTAAACTTTGATCCAGAAGTGCGTTGCAACCCCCACCGACGCTATGCCTCTTTTCGGTGATGAAGATGTCGACAGTCCCCCAGAAGAAGAGACCGAAGAAGAAGTCAACTGGGCCGATATAATGGCCGGAAAGGAATGAAGTCATGCACAATTGGATATCTTGGTCCAGGACTATGAAATGGTTAACTGTTCTTTAAATAGACTGTCTCTTAAGGATAAGAGGGGACTGAGAAGATTGGATATGAGGATATGAGGAAGGTGGGAGGTCACAAAGGGGCATGAGTCAACCACAAAAAAAGGATCACAAGTCAACCATTTTGACCATAGCAGCCATTTTGTCCGTTTTACCATTCTGAGTAAATGCAGTATTAAAGATGCATGCAAGAAGGATGTTTGTGCAGTCGCTCCTAGCAGAAATTAGCCCCCACCTAATAGCTGACCCTTAAATTATGTGACGTATTGAGACGTAGGGTATATCCCTTTTCTGCAGAAATGTTTAATGTTATATATATATATATATATATATATATATATATATATATATATATATATATGACTCTATTGGTCAATACAATGCGTTAGTCATAGAGAAGAATACCAATTAAGGGTATTGTTCTTTTAAAGAACAAAAGGAGGAAATTGTTAGGGACAGTAGAGAAGGCCAGAATCTGCATTTGTATTATACCCTCCATTTTGTCTGGAATTGCTAGCTAAAATATATTTTCTCATGTAGTCAGCTTTATACTGTTTTAATCAGTAGTAGAAGGTTAGTTCCCTGGAAAGCCGAATCACCCCACATAGCTGCCATGGAAACCAAGGTTGTAGATAATGTAGGCAGTGAGAAAGGTACAGTGCCTGTCCTGGGAGATTTACGCCTCAATATCACCTCACTAACATGTCTTGCCCCTAAATCACGCCTCTAACCAATGTTTTCTTTGTTCTGTATAAATATCTTTACCTTATGCTTAATAAACTGAGACGAAGGATTTGAAACACTGCATGTGTATCGTTTCATTCGTTTCCCGGGCCTGTAAGATCCTCCAGATCGAGATCAACAGTGCCAGGGCGTGGTTCCAAAGCTTCCCGGGAAGTCTGCAGGGTGCAGTGCTGTGTGTGTATCCAGTCACAAAGGCCTCCAACCCTTTTGCAATTGGCAGGGCAAATTCTTTCAAAGGCCTTATCAGATTGTGTCTAGCTAGTCGGGGTCCGGAGTTGCTGGATACCCCAAAAATATAACCAGTAATAAGGTGACAATCCCAGATAAATATAGGCACAATCCTCCGGTCAAAATTTTACCTTGAAAACGCTTGCGCGACTCACCGCTAGGATTCCCTGCTTCAGCACAGACCAGAAAGGTAAATGGGGCATAGGGGTGCAAGGTATCCCCAGAATGATAAAGGGGTCTGTTGCAGGGTACATGCAACTACACACGTGGATTTCTTGACAAGGCTGTTTTATTTTGCCTTGAAAAATATACAGCACACAAAACAAAAATAGCTCTTTTTCAGCAACAAACGAAAATGGCTTTTCCTTTAGCAAACCGAACAAAACAGTTTCTCTTTAGCAGACAGTTTATATATATGCAGCTACCCTTTTTCTATGCAGGGGACAGACAGTTCACAGTTTCACTACTTTGCTACTCAGACCTTGTTTTCAGGAATCACTTTAGCAGCTTACTCCTCTCTCATCAACAGCAAAAGCTCCATGTGTCTACAACCTGGGTTTTAACACACCTTGATTAGGCAGCTGGGATCCAACTAATTGTCCCGAGGTTCCCAGCTGAAGTTTAACTTAGTCAGTGCTGCACTGCAGACTAGACATAGGTTTTCCAGGCATATAACTGGTGGCTTTTATTTACCCTGTCACATTCCTCCCCTGTTAGTGTGTGGCTGGGGCTACGCACGGCTGAAGCCCGACCATCCACCCCTTCTCTAGAAAAGAAGTCAGCATTTGCGTTCTCTTTTCCCGGCCTATGCTGAATCTCAAATGAGAAGGGTTGGAGGGCCATATACCACCTAGTCAATCTAGCATTGGAATCCTTCATGCTATTTAACCATTTCAGTGGAGCATGATCCGTCACCAAAGTAAAATGGACTCCTGCCAGGTAATGCCTCAAAGCCTCGATTGCCCACTTTAGTGCGAGGCACTCTTTCTCAATCACTGAGTAATTTTTTTCCCTTGGGAACAATTTCCTACTCAGGAAAAGGATAGGATGTTCAACTCCCTCAAACTGTTGTGACAACACTGCCCCTAGCTTTATCTCTGATGCATCTGTTTGCACTATAAAAGGGCTGTTGAAGTCTGGGCTTCTAAGGATGGGACCCTCTGATAGACACATTTTTATGTCCTCAAAGGCTCTCTGACAATCCCTTGACCACACCACTTGTGTAGGGGCACACTTTTTTGTGAGGTCCGTAAAAGGGGCTGCCACTTCCGAATAGTTGGGGATGAACCGCCGGTAGTACCCTGCTAAACCCAGCA
Source organism: Ascaphus truei (assembly GCF_040206685.1). Lineage (NCBI taxonomy): Eukaryota > Metazoa > Chordata > Amphibia > Anura > Ascaphidae > Ascaphus > Ascaphus truei. Next base: position 5,416,310 of record NC_134502.1, on the reverse strand, counting down.
GAGAGCGTACCTGCGTTTTTGTTTAGGGGGTCGGAACTTCTTTCAGGGCAGCTACCTTGTCAGCTAGTGGCCTTACTTTTCCACCTCCCACTGCATACCCTAAATATTTGGTTTCCGCTTTATCCAAGGCACATTTCTTAGGGTTGGCTGTGAGCCCTGCCTCTCTTAGAGATTTGAGGACTGCTTTCAGCCTATTTAGATGGGCCCACCAGTGTTTACTATAAATGACAATGTCATCTAGGTAGGCTGCTGCATAAGTCCTATGGGGCCTCAGTACCTTATCCATGAGTTTCTGAAATGTGGCTGGGGCTCCATGCAGTCCAAATGGCATTGTCACAAACTTGTATAAACCCATGGGAGTGGCAAAGGCTGATTTGCATTTGGACTTTTCCTCTAAGGGTATTTGCCAGTATCCTTTTGTCAAGTCCAACGTGGATATATATTCCGCGTTACCAAGGGCGTCAATTAATTCGTCCATCCTTGGCAGCGGATATGCGTCAAACTTGGATACCGCATTGACCTTTCGGAGGTCCACACAAAATCGTACCTTCCCATCGGGTTTAGGGACCATAACTAGTGGACTACACCACTCACTGCATGATTCCTCAATCACTCCTAAGTGTAACATTTCTTGTACCTCCTTCTCTACCATAGCCCTACGACTTTCAGACAACCTATAAGGACGGGAACGTACTTTTAACCGAGGTGCTGTCTCGATTGCATGGGAAATTAAGTTAGTTTGTCCTTTTGGACTAGTTAGCTGGCACTCTGGACATGCTGCACATAGCTTAGCAATATCACTATGCATCCCTGGCCAATAGAATCGGGATGAAATACGGTCCAATGTTTTATCCCTGCCCAGGTGACCACCCCAAGGGACAGTATGGGCTAGAGTGAACACAGATTTAACAAACTCTTTGGGAACCAATATCTGTCTGGTGACCTCCCCTGTTTGTGTCTGCCTATTCACCCTATATAGGATATCCTTTGATAGCTCAAAATGGGGGAATACTATCACCCCCTGTGCATCTAAAATCTGTTCATCAATTTTCACCACCTTGTCATACTGTCTCGCAAGGACTGGGTCTTCCCTTTGCTTCTGGTGAAAGTCAGGGAGGTACAGGTCTGGTAAATCTCCAGGGCCCATATCCCCCTCCCTTTGGCCATCCCCAGCCATCACTTGTGACCTCTGACTACTAGAATGGTCACCTTGAGACCCAGATTTCTGCAACCAGTCCTGTTTGTCCAAGCGTCTTTGCTTCCGAGTCTTTTGAACCCGGTGTCTACTGGGAAAAAGGTCTGCCGAGAAGGGGAACAGTTTGCCAGGGTTCTCCTGAGCCCCAGAAGGAGGTTCCTCGTGAAAGACTGGGGCCATTAGGTCTGCAAAGAAAGGCCAGTCCCGACCGAGCACAACGGGGGCAGGTAGCCAAGGAGCGACTCCTACTTCGAGGTAAGCCTCCTGACCTTTTACCTGTAGCCGGATTTTGGCCGTCGGATAAGGTTTTACATCACCGTGTATACATTCTATGCTCCATGGGGAGTCAAAAGAACACACGTTGGGTGGTAACAGTTCCTGGAGGACCAGAGTTTTCCCAGAGCCCAAATCTACAAGGGCCTGGACGTTTTTTCCCCCAATCAGGGCTGGAAGTAGCCAGGGCTTGTAATTTTCCCCAGAAAAAGCCGAGGCGACGGTTCTGCTGAATGAACAATCCATCTGTGGACAGTCCACATACCGGTGGCCTTGTTCTCCGCAGGCAGAACATGGAGAGGGTTCCCTCGCAGGAGGGGGCTGTGGATAGCGTTCCGCTGGACCGGTTACTGGAGACCAACATCTGGTGGGTCCTGTGGGCGACGTCCTCGGAAGTTCCTCTCACTTTGCGACGAGCCAACATCCGGAAGGAGATGAGGGTCTCTGCGGGGACCAGCATTTGGACTCCTTCCTTGCTGGAATGACTGCTCCTTCCTTTGGACTTGGCAGTTCCGTGACGGGCCGTAGTTTCCCCATTGATCCGACCTCCCTCTTTGGGCGTCCACAAGTGCCGGTGGAGTCGGGTCCAGGACACTCTCCTGCTGCTCAGCCCCAAGGAAGTTCTCCACTAGTCGGACCGCCAAAGCTAGGGTTTCAGCAACGTGGCGTTTTACCCACGAGCGTGCGGGAGGGGGTATTACTTGTAGAAATTGTTCCAAAACCACCTGCTCAAGAATTGCCTCCTTAGTGCACTCCTCGGGTTGTATCCAGCGCGTACACAAGTCCAATAATTTCTGAGCGAGGACCCGGGGTCTCATCTTAGCGGTGTACTTCATGTTCTGGAACTGCTGCCGGTAGGTCTCTGGGGTCAGACCTAAGCGATCCAGTATGGCGGCTTTTACTTGGCGGTAGTCCATTGCCTGATCTGTAAGGAGGCCCTGATATGAGGCCTGGGCTTCACCTATGAGGAGCGGGGCCAAAGCAGTTGCCCAGCGATCTGCAGCCCAGCCCTGAGCTTCGGCGACTCTTTCAAATGTTAGTAAAAAAGCCTAAGGATCCTCATTCGGAGCCATTTTCCTCAGGAGTATCGGGGGTCTGCTGGCCAGTTCTGCACCGGCAGACCCTTAGACTTGGGTCAGCAGCTTGGCAATCCGCTCATCCTGTGCTGTCTGTAGTCTTTCATCTCTCTCCGCTTGCAGCCGGGCCTGCTCGCACAGAAACGCTTTCAACATATCTTCCATTCTTGTGTGTGTGTGTGGCCCTTTAACTGCAGGAGCCTTTTGAAAAAAATCAAATCTCACTTCTTGACAACCATATGTTGCAGGATACATGCAACTACACATGTGGGTTTCTTGACAAGGCTGTTTTATTTTGCCTTGAAAAATATACAGCATACAAAACAAAAATAGCTCTTTTTCAGCAACAAACGAAAATGGCTTTTCCTTCAGCGAACCGAACACAACAGTTTCTCTTTAGCAGACAGTTTATATATATGCAGCTACCCTTTTTCTATGCAGGGGACAGACAGTTCACAGTTTCACTACTTTGCTACTCAGACCTTGTTTTCAGGAATCACTTTAGCAGCTTACTCCTCTCTCATCAACAGCAAAAGCTCCATGTGTCTACAACCTGGGTTTTAACGCACCTTGATTAGGCAGCTTGGATCCAACTAATTGTCCTGAGGTTCCCAGCTGAAGTTTAACCTAGTCAGTGCTGCACTGCAGACTACACATAGGTTTTCCAGGCATATAACTGGTGGCTTTTATTTACCCTGTCACAGAGTCCCAGGTATAAGATGGGATGCCCAGTTAATGCCCTGATCACTCAGATACTGGTATAGGGGTTCTCGGGGTGCTCCAGCTATGTGATGATTTGAAAAGTCTAAGTCAGGTTTGCAGTGTGTGGGGGATATGGCTAGTGGGAATAAAAGTACAGATTCTCATTTTATCCCTGTGATGGTAGCTTTGAGACAGGCTATAATAATACACACCAAATATATAACTGGGTTGAACTGAACGAGACTTAGATATGATAAAATATAATTTATTCCTTGAAAAAGGTGAACACACGAGATATACAAATAACAGACAAAATATGGACACTTACTTAAAGGTTAGGACAAGAAAGCCATCAGGATACAGGATGGGCCATTTCTTCCATAATTCAGTTTCAGATGTTGACATCACAGCAATACATGAAGATCATGCATGAAGATACATGAAGACCATACATGAAGACAATTGAGTAAGGGCTGACTCTGACTTATATACCATTTCAACCCTTCTCTTACACTCAAGGCGCCGAGCTGTCTAGCAAAAATCTCTTTGAAGCAGATTTTGGCTTCCATTGTAAGTGTGAAGTATCACACTTCAAAACACTCAGTTCCTTGGTTCCTGCCCCCAGTATAAACAATTAGGGCAGTTACCCTTTGATCACCGGGCTATGTTAATTCTTGCAGGATGCTCTCCCTGCCCTATTAGCATAGCAGATGGGGGTCTGCATTGTCAGAGCAGACCCAAAACCCCATATACATTTTAATACCTACACATATTAAAATACCCGATTCTGGTAGGTCCAGCAGGTCCAAACTTTCCAGACATTAATGCCGGAAGTGGTACACTATAGGGTCCAAATTTCAGCCTGTTACGACCTTCGGAACCGGAGTTATACAAATATCACCTAAACCGTTTCATATTTTATTATAAAAATCTCCGCTAAAAAGAAATCTCAGAGTTTCACCAAATCCCCATTGAAAACAACGGGCTCCGCCGCCATGGGTTTCAATGGAGCAAATTCGCCGTTGTAGTCAATGGAGTTTCCCGCCATAGACTTTCAATGGAGGAACCGCCGCCATTGAAGTCTATGAGTAAATCCACAAATCTTTACCTTCGTCCACACTCCGTCTGGTTGGTCTGAGGGGGCTGGGAATGGGCATGCATTAAAGCCGGAACCTTGGCTATATGCCACCCAAATCCCATCCCTCTGGTCATTCCAGAACCGGAGATATGGACTTACACATTTCAACATTTTACACTTAGTTGCTTTTTCACCATGCAGCTTTTCCCCATTGGAATCAATGGCCGGCGCCGCCATTGACAATGCATGGCGCCCGCCGCCATTAGATTCAATGGTGCGACACTCCTTCTCCGCTCGACCCTTTACGGGGGTCCCTCATTCCCGGACCCGGTGTGGATCGTGTGTGGGGGTTCCAAGGGGTTAGGGACAAAAAGAATTTTATTCCCAGGGGCCCTAGAGCCCAAGATTCCCACGCCAATTGTCGTTGAACTTGACCGTAGTGATTAAATTCTTTTAAAAGACATTGTATCCGCTTTTGCTGTCTGCGGTTTGGATGGCTGCCAACCTGTTCCTCGAGGCCGGCGTTGAGGAATCTCCATTGAAGTCAATGAGCCCATTGACTTACAATGGGAAACCGCCGCTCCTCCTCTCGGACGCCACCTGCTGGTCGTCACTGGAAAACAGGTCCAAAACCGCTACTTCTGCCATTAGAAAGCATGCAGGCTCAATGGCGACCTATGGACGGCTGCAAAATGGAGCCTGAAAAGGCGGTAAAATTACACAAAGGGCTATAATCACTATTTTAACATTAACCCCTTCCCTCCCGCATCAACCCTCGTGTATGTGTGAGTGCAAACACCAGGATAACACAATACATTTACACAGGGGAATAAACATTTGGATATTGAAGCAAGGCAAAACACATTACTGGACCTCAGTCCAGTTAACCCCTTGCTTCCCTGATGAGAGTAGAGGGTGGCCAAATGGGGTGTAACCCCTTTAATCCCAGGCCAAATCCTCTCTATCATGACAATCCCTCATAACCAAAAGACTTAGACAGTATAACAGTGTAAAGCATATTTTATTTAACAGGTATGTTTAAAGTATATAATGTTTACGCACGGTATATGAGCTAGTGATTTCCAGGTCCACGGTTCTGACAGACGATGTGGCTACCAAGCCTGGTGCCATCAAGTCTGCTCGGGTACTGGACATGAAAGCCTCAGAGGTTACCAAGGTGTGAAAGCCATTTAGGTACCGGGGTTATGCTCAAGTACTCACGTCCTCGGATGCATGGAAGCCATCAGACCACCATTTGCCCCAGGCCAGATTGTGAGGTGTGTAACTCATCGGTGGCTTCTGCCTGACAAGTGGCAGAGGGGCCAGGTTGGTGCATGCCCTTGTCAGAATCTGAATCCACGCTTGCCTGGCTTAGATAGACTGGCAGCGCTCTGTTAGGCTGGTAGCATTCTTCCCACGCTCGGATTGGCTGTAGTATTTCATGAATGAACTCTGAAATACTATAAGAAACCCTCAGCCAATCCTGAAGAGAGATTCTAAGTGCAAGAACAGCAGCTGTACATTTGAAACGACCAAAAGATGCTCTCGGAGAAATAGCAGCGAGGCGGCTTCAGAAATTTAAGGGCCAAGTCCTGAGAATAGAACGTAGCGGTCGCAGCTGGGATTGCAAGCCGAAAACAGTTCCAGGACATTTGGTACTAACTCTCGGTCAAGGGATTTCATAACCTCCGGATTAAAGAGAGACGTGGCGTCAGGAACTTCATGCCGATTTGAGTTCCAGGACATTTTGGGCCAAGTCCCGGTCAACTTAAAGACTTTGTTTTCTGTTCTATTTTACATAGGAATGTCTAGTTTTGTAGCCCAGACCCCCCAGTAAATGTGTTTTCTTCTGTATTTTGTAATCCACTGTGTGTACATCTGTTTCAATGGAATAAATGACAATTTGTTTTACTATCTTGTTTTGCTCAGTGAATGATCCCGGTAAAAAGGTGTAAATACCTGGTCTCCAGTGAAACAGCGCCACAGTGGATACCCTGCAGGCGCAACACCGGTCACCGTCTTGGGGAACGTGAGGCATGGCACAAGAGTGGCACCATCAGCCTGCATGGAGGCTATCAAGGAGGTAGGATCCCCAGCATCAGCTTGACTGATCTCTCCCTCTGCCGCCTTGGTGCTCAGCTTTCTCTCCAGGAGGAGAGTGTCAGCTCTTGGTAGTGCCTGAGTTACCGGCACTCCAGCGGGGTTTGGGACCTGCTTCTGACTGTGCCCATGGAGCTGGGTACCTGCACCTCACTCCGGGGTATCAGGAACCCCTTACTCAGAGAGAGGAGGGGCATTGTGTACCGCAACATCCAGTGCTATTTCGTCAGCCCATAATCCGCACACCGGGCAACCACAGACGTCCTATTCCAGTAACAGTCCTCTAAGTAAGCCATCTTCACCCTGTGGCACTAAACTAAGTGACAAGAACCAGTGTGATTCCCTGCTTTGTATAGCGTGAGCACGACACCACTTGTTTTGAGAGCTTGCAATCCGCAGCTCACTTTGTACTATAATTCCCCGCAGGAAGTTATAGCCCAAAGCCCAATGATCCATACCCCTGCCACGCGAACAAAAAGCCTGTCACGGGAGACAAGGACTTTTAACACATTTATACCGGGATCTTTCACTAGGCAAAACAAGGTGGTTGAATAAAATGACGGTTATTCAGGTAAACTTGTGTACACACAATGAAATACAAAATACAGATAGAATGTAACTGTTACTGGGGTATGGGGGCTGAAATAGACTTTCCTAGAAGTGCCTGCTTCAGCAAAACGCTTACCCTGTCCCCACCACGTCACTGGAGTATGCCTGGAACAAGTAACCTTATTCCTCAGAACTGGTCCTCCACTAGACTAGGCCTCCCTGGCACCTCAATGCCCCTGGGAAACCCAACCAGTGCTTCACTGGACCAGTCCCAAGATTATCTGTAAATCTGTAGACAGAGACAGAATGTGATTGCGACAGCCCCTTTCATAGACTTCTGTGTCCTATGTTTAACATGAACAGGGACTTCTTGCCACTCAGAGCGTGGGAACTTTTCCCACCAGCCAACCAGAGCGGGGATCATCTGGCTGATTATGTCAGAGGAAGGGGCGTGCCAAGCCGCACAGAGCGCAATCATGGCCACCTGCCAGGCTCCACAGTGTCTCAGAGAACAAAGATGGCTTTTGGGCCTGTTCCTCTGCCCCTCCATGCTAAACCAAATGGCCCGACACCTCTGGACATCCTGGTTCTCCTTTCAGCTCAGATGTCTATGCAGACACCCTGGCACCTATGCAAATGCTCAGGCTGACTGCATTTATATTTATACATACAGTATAACACACAATGAACCATAGTTTAATAAATTATAAACCTTGGAGAACCTTATTTATGTGTGGGAAAATGGTTTTGGATACCTGGGCTCGAAAACCAGGAGTCTGGGGAACTCTGTGCAGCCCAATGTAATTCACCCTGCGTACCCACAAATAGTGAGTACGTGACAGTGATATAATAGGCGCGAACACCTCAATATTAATAATAAAAAATACATAAATATAACAACAATATTATGTGATCAAAATGAGTGAATATGTGATAAAACATCTGAAATCCCAGCTCAAACCCTCCGGTGGGACCTGTCTTCACGGGTTCCAAAACACAAGAATGATTGTCAGGAAATCCAGGGGGAGCATATGGGAGAGAAGAAAACAGCAACACACACAATATAAGTGTAGACGTAGGAACACACTGGGAGTATAAAGATGGTAATCTTGGCTCTATGTCCAGCCTACTCACAGGAAAACGATGTTCAATGGGCATTTAAGGGAATAATCCCAACAGAATGCAAATGAGTCCCTTCCCTCCGATGTCACCGAGATAGATGTGCTCCAACGATATAAAGAGAGATAAGAACTACATAGCACAGATCAATAAAATAAATTAACTTTATAATAAAATATGAAAAACGCACTCACAATGGTGCCAGTAAAAAAAGCATGTATCACATAATAGTGAACCACAGATTCGATCACAATCTCTCCAGAACCGCCTGCAGTGTGACGTCACCAGCGCGACCAGGTTAGCCACGAGTGTGCCGACACGGTGAGACCAATTCCCAAACATTTTCTTTATTTCTTGTTAATCAGGACATTTTTGCAGAAAATAAGTGCAAATTGAACATTCTAGAAACAAAACACCTAAAAACAGGGTTTCCTATCATGAACAGGTTTTCTGTGATCCATGTGTGGGTTTACTAGCAAGTCTTTCATTTTATGTGGCTTTTTTGATGCATAGAAATATTTTATCAATAAAGATTTTCCCACGTGGGACAATCACACAGATTCTACTCCATGTGTTCGCTGGTGTGTGACAAGATTTTCAAGGTGAGGGAAAAAATAATATGCCATGGGAAGTTCCATTTCTCTCTTGTATGAGTTTGTCTGGTGTGTAAGACTTGAGTTTTCAGAAAAGCATTTCCCACATTTAGGCAAAAAAACATTGTGAATCGTGATGCAACAAAAAGCGGCTTTCCTAAAAATATTAAACGTAAGTCTCTCTCCTTTGTGTATTCTCTGACATACTGTAAAATTCGATTTGGAAGCAAAGTATTTCCCACATTTATGGCAAACATTATTTCTGTTCTGTACGAGTTGTCTGGTGTTGAAATTTGACCTGTGAGTAAAGCAATTCCCACACAAAGTTCAAGCATAAGGCTTTTCTCTTATTTGAATTATCTGATGTCGATTATGAGAGGACTTACTAGAAGTGTTTCCCACAGTCAGTGAACGTATGACATTTCTACCCTGTGTGGTTTCTTTGATGTATAACAAGATTTGGTAGCAAAATGTTTTCCACATTCACTTCATTAATTAGGGCTTCTTCTCTCCTGTGGTTAATCTCTGATGTATAATATGACTATATTTGTGAGCAAACCATTTCCCACAGTCATTACACTTATGTGGCTTCTCTCCTGTGTGTGTTATTTATTTTTTTTGTTTCAATTTTTTTATTGTTTTTTGAGAGAATGACATCAAATAACAGGTTTTAACATACATCTGTTACAACTTCACAGTGTATAAAAAGAAAAAGTATTAAACATTATATTACAACATAAATAGCACTCTTGATAAATTAACTTACATCCGCTGAATTCTACAAAAAATGATTAACAACCTATTCAGGAAGCAGCCGCTTCCGAGCTTCTCTCTCGGAGAAAATCAAGGATAGTGGAGAAAAAAGCAAGAAAGAAGAGGGTGGGGGGGGGGGGGGAGAGGAGAAATGAGAGGAGGGGGGGAGGCCTGTTAACTCCAGTCTTGTATGGACCCTATGTTTTACTGTTAATTGTCTGGCCATACTGACCAAACCTTATGGAATTTATCGACCTTTTGACCCAGCTGCGCCGAGAGGAGTTCCATTAATCTTATTTCCCTGACCCGTCTCAGTACTGTCTGCTTGGAGGGGGTGTTTATTTTTTTCCATGCCGTGGCTACCGAGCATCGAGCTGCAGTGAGGACGTGGCTTATCATTTTGTTCTCTTGGGGTTGTAGATCCTCTATTGGTTTAGCCAGCACCAGTGGGTCCACCTCTATCTCTAGCCCCAGGAGCTCTCGTATCATTGTTTGTATCATGATCCAGAACACCTGAATTTTTGGGCAATTTCACCAGATATGAGCCATGTCTCCTTTTTGCCCACATCCTCTCCAACACAGATCTGAGGACCCGGGGAAAATCTGGCTCAACCTATTTGGGGTTAGGTACCAATAAAACAGAATTTTGTAAATGTTTTCTTTAATAGTTGTGCAGATTGATGTTTTAGAGCCTGTGTGTGTGTTTTCTGATGCACAATAAGACTACATTTGAAAACAAAGTCTTTCCCACATTCATTGCATTTATAAGGCTTCTCTCCTGTGTGCTCTGAGATGTTCAGCAAGATTAGATTTGCGGGTGAAGACTTTCCCACATTCATTGCATTTGTGAGCATTCTCTCCTGTGTGTGTTTTCTGATGTACATTAAGACTAGATTTCAAAGTAAACCGTTTCCCACATTCTGTGCATTTATGAGGCTTCTCTCCTGTGTGTGTTATCTGATGAACAATAAGACTAGATTTGTAAGTAAACTGTTTCTCACATTCATTGCATTTATGAGGCTTCTCTCCTGTGTGCGTTTTCTGATGTTTAACAAGATTAGATTTGCGGTTGAACTGTTTCCCACATTCATTGCATTTATGTGGCTTCTCTCCTGTGTGCGTTTTCTGATGTGTAATAAGATACGATTTGAGATTGAAGTGTTTCCCACATTCATTGCACTTGTGAGACTTCTCTCCTGTGTGCGTTTTCTGATGTTTAACAAGATTAGATTTGCGGCTGAAGTGTTTCCCACATTCATTGCATTTATGTGGCTTCTCTCCTGTGTGCGTTTTCTGATGTGCAATAAGATACGATTTGAGCTTGAAGTTTTTCCCACATTCATTGCACTTGTGAGACTTCTCTCCTGTGTGTATTTTCTGATGTACAATAAGATCAGTTTTGAAAGTATACTGTTTCCCACATTCATTGCACTTGTGAGACTTCTCTCCTGTGTGTATTTTCTGATGTACAATAAGATAAGATTTGCGAGTGAAGTATTTCCCACATTCATTGCATTTATGAGGCTTTTCTCCCGTGTGTGTTCTCTGATGTATAATAAGATACGATTTTAAAATAAACTGTTTCCCACATTCATTGCATTTATGAGGCTTCTCTCCCGTGTGTGTTCTCTGATGTGTAATAAGATATGATTTTAAAGTAAACTGTTTCCCACATTCATTACATTTATGAGGCTTCTCTCCTGTGTGTGTTTTCTGATGTACATTAAGATAAGATTTGTTAGCAAAGTGTCTCCCACATTCATTGCATTTATGAGGCTTCTCTCCTGTGTGCGTTTTCTGATGTACAATAAGATGAGATTTGCGAGTGAAGTGTTTCCCACATTCATTGCATTTATGACACTTCCACTCGGAGGGGAAATTGATATTTTCCATAGTCCTATCTGTTGAACACGCTGCAGGGTGAATCCAGCTCATGGTTCCATCTGTTGGAAGGAAATGCACAGTGAGTGTATCATAACAGTGAGTGTAATCCAACATTTCATTCACTATGAGCATCATTTGACAATGAGGGGTGTTGGCTTTTTGGTTGCAACATTTTTGAGTTTGGTTATATGTTCTATGACACTTTATGTATTGGCTGTCCTCTCTCTATATGTAATCATTACAAAGACAATTCAGAACTTGAATATGGAAACAAAAGAAATAGAAAAAAAAGACTCCTCTCCATGCTTCTAAATAATATCACCACCCTGTAAGGTAAAGGCGATGCTCGTAAAGATGGGCCACAGCACTTCCCGGTGTGCCGCTCCCCATTGGTAGCAATCACATGTTCGGGGATCTTCCCCAGAGTGACATACAGAAGCAGAGGGGGCTCTGATCAACCCAGAGAAAACTGGCATTTTAAGGATGATTTACCTAGAATGACACGAGGACCTAAAGTATGGCATAACTGGTCCTCAGCCATAGCAGGTACATTATTAGAGTAATCTAAAAGTTAAAATAACAAAAGACAAAAATGCCCAATGCTACATCCAATGTGACAAAATACATACTGCAATACTTCAGTGCTGATATTCTCATGAGCAAGGGTCATTTAGTTAAACCCTTTGGCCAAAGCATTATAAGCCTGCAGCCACGTCACAGCATAACCAAATTGCAGGTATTTACACTACCTGATAAAATTCTCATGTACCTCTGTTGGAGGGAGAATAACCAAATTGGGTCTGTCACAACAGGAACATGAAAAAAACTGCTACTTGGAAAGTGGGGCAGGGTGAGCTTAAGGGGTTCTTGAGCTTTCTAGGAAATTGTGTGTTTATTGATTTTAAAGGTTAAAATAAGGAATGCACAAACAGAAAGAAACGACAAAAGCTCAACTATTAATACTCATAAAATAGTATCAGAAAGAGTGGGGAGCATGGGGAATATATTGTATACACACAAAAACTGAACAAGACTGATCAGCAAAAAAGAACCCCCTATTGTAGCACTCAACCACAGAGGAATGATATAAAGGATATAATATCCTAAACGAAATTCATCACAAAATATAATTATATATCACATATAGAGGGGTAATCACAGTTAAAATAAAATACAATTTTTTATATATCAACTCTTCTAAGTGCTCAAAAATAATATAAACAGATGGAGAGGCTGATAATTTCAAGATAGGGGTTAATGGCAATATAAATGCAAGTTGCTTATACTATTGTATTTTAAATCCCCTAATGATCTTGACCGGACACCAAACAGTTAAACACTACCTAGAATCCACATTGATCTTAGGTGGTAACAGACCTGCTTAATAGCATAATAGTGTTGAATCAGTGGTTCCTGGAGTATGCCAGCCGTGTGTGTAGTGTAAGGCCCAGGCCATGGTTAGTGCTTGCTTGCTTTCGCTTGCTGCTGCTTGTCACTGAGCCCCTACAGCCGCAATTAAAGCGGCTTTAGTAGGGGCTCGCGCATGCTTTCCCTTGCTTGCTGAGGCGCGCTTGAACAGAGCCAACAGTGAAATTTTAAATTCACGCGCTGACTCCGCTCACGTGACGCCTCAGCAACCAATGGAAGGAGAGCAGGGAAATGTGAATGTGGTACTTATTGTCTGGCGCCAGCGGAGTGAGTGAGTGAGAGTGTGTGTGTTGATGTGCGTGTGCGTGCGTGTTGATGTGTGGTGCTGTCAGCCTGCGGGAGATGGAGGGGGCTTGCGCTGCTGGGGGGGGTGGGAGCGGGTGATGTGCCTCCATCTGCCCGATTCCTGTGGCTGTCAGCCTGCGGGAGATGGAGGGGGCTTGCGCTGCCGGGGGGGGGGGGGAGCAGGTGATGTGCCTCCATCTGCCCGATCCCTGTGGCTGTCAGCCTGCGGGAGATGGAGGGGGCTTGCACTGCCGGGGGGGGGGGGGGGAGGAGCGGGTGATGTGCCTCCATCTGCCCGATCCCTGTGGCTGTCAGCCTGCGGGAGATGGAGGGGGCTTGCGCTGCCGGGGGGGGGGGGGGGGGGGAAGCGGGTGATGTGCCTCCATCTGCCCGATTCCTGTGGCTGTCAGCCTGCGGGAGATGGAGGGGGCTTGCGCTGCCGGGGGGGGGGGGGGGGGAGCGGATGATGTGCCTCCATCTGCCCGATTCCTGTGGCTGTCAGCCTGCGGGAGATGGAGGGGGCTTGCGCTGCCGGGGGGGGGAGCGGGTGATGTACCCCCTTCTGCCCGTGTGTCTGTGTGTGTGCATGTATGTGTGTGTGTACATGTATGTGTGTGTGTGCATGTGTGTGTGCGCATGTGCATGCATGCGTGTGTGTGTGTGTGTGTGCATGTATGTGTGTATGTGTGTGTGTGTGTGTGTGTGTGTGTGTGTGTGTGTGTGTGTGTGTGCATGTGTGTGTGTGTGTGTGTGTGCATGTGTGTGTGCGCATGTATGTATGTGTGTGTGTGCATGTATGTGTGTGTCCATGTGTGTATGTGCATGTGTATGTGTGTGTGTGTATGTGTGTGTGTGTACCAGTGTGTATACCAGTGTGTATGTGTGCGTGTGTATGTGTGCATGTGCGTGTGCGTGTGCGTGTACCAGTGTGTATGTGTCTGTGTGGTGTGTGGTGTGTGATGTGTGTGCGCGAATATATTAATCAAAGTTGCACAATGTTAATAAATAATTTATTTTCACATGTCTTTTTTTTAATTTTTAAAATATTATATAACATACACACCCACACCCACACCCACACCCCCACACATATACACACACACACACACACACACACACACACACACACACACACACACACACACACACACACACACACACACACACACACACACACACACAGGTTCCCCAGTGACACACAAACACACAGACCACTTCAAAGTGACACACACACACAGTGATACCCGCCTCCCAAGCGCTTGCTGTCTCCTCTGCCAGGACAGCAAAAAGCTCCTGGTAGAGCGAGCGGCAGCAAGCAAGAGCGAGCAGCAGCACCACCAAATTCTTTACTATGTCCCAGGCCTTAGTGAGATTGAACTAGTGAGTTCAATAGTGAGTGAGTGAGAACTAAACATTTAAGAACTCGGGGAGACTATTTATTAATTCTGACCCATGTTCCATGGAGATTATTATCCTGTATGTTACTCACCTGCACTGGTGTCTGGGTGGATTTGCCCCGGTTGAATGTCCTTTTCTCCTCTCTCTTCCTCTCCCTGCTCTTTAATTGATACAATATCTAGATTTTCATAGTGGAGGCCTGTTAGTTCCAATAGAGGATTAAACAGATGTGTATACATTTACACCATACATTGTAGCAGTTTAAAGATATTATAAAAATGTATATTCATTCTTAAGAATCTTTAATGGACTTGTCCCATCTCAAAATTAATTGGCCCTACAGTATCTTCATAGGATTCACATATAAATTAAGATAGAAAAACATTTTAATTGAGAGTTTTTTACCCACAAGGTTTAAATCGCCATTTTAATACACTTGGGACGGTGTTCTGCTCTAAAACAGCAGAGACAGAGACTGCAATCTTGTGTCTCTGCTGATAATATCTTTTACGTAATTGGAATCAACCTTGAGTGGGATATTTTGGTTTAAGTCCATAACAAACAAACACAGTTCTATATATAACTATTCAAAAAGCGCTACTCAACTAAATACTAAATTATTAACAAGTGCATTAATATTGAAAAAAGTATATATATGATATAAATATATTATGCTGGTGAATGTATGTATTGTGAAAAACATCTAGAAAAACTCTAAGACAACACAGCTAAATAAAACAACAATTGATAGTTTTTAAGCAATAAATCAGCTGGTGTAACAACTCAATATCCATCATCCACTGCGGGGTAAACAAATAAGTCCAAAAAAGTTCATAAGAGCTCATAGCTTCCAGCTGGATTTAGTAGTAGTAGTGCAACCCTGTGGCTTCCCTGATGAAGCTGAGTACCCCGGCGAAATGCGTAGGGTGGAGATAGCCAAGTAAACAGAGGACATTTCCCAGCCCCCATTGACTTTCCTGGACGAGAAGGACTGAGTGCGCATGTGCAACCACACGCCGACAGAGCATATCGACGGGTAGGTTTGAGGATGGAATCCGAACTACACTATAGGGAAGCTGTGTCTGCAGCCCGAGCGACCCTAGAGGATTTGTGCAGGAGAGTGATCAAGGGGAGAGCTAAAGGAGAGACTCCTCAAAGGCTAAATGCTTAAAAGAACTTCCCAAATGTGAGTGCAACCATTGGATGTTAGTTAATACACTGATTAACTTTTGGAAACAAATTGCGCTATTGTTTCTTTTTTATTCTTGTCCCTTTTTTATTTTCATCTCTACCATTTTTGTTACACGTGAGTTTGTCTGTATGTCACTTCTATTGAATCTAGCAGGAAGCTATGAACTTTTTAAAACCATAGTTCTACCTGAACTCCTGTTTAATGGGATTCCCAAAGATTTGAGGGACTTGTAATTCTCCATCATTACATCCTTGTAAAGCCCCTTGTGTCCTTCTATATAGTCCCACTCCTCCATAGAGAAATAGACAGCAACATCCTCACACCTTATAGGTACCTGAGACAGAGAGAATCCCATTCAGCGTTCACATAGAGCAATTTATTCTGTAATTACTTATAAAGAGACAGTAAAACAAGAACATGCAGAGAATCAGAGAGAAGATAGAATAATACACACAGGTCCAGACAGAGCGTGGTCAATAAAGGGTAACTACTGTACTGGCTCTAATTTGGTATGTTCCAAGACCCCTGGCTGATGGTTTCTCCTTGCCATATTTCCTTCTTGAACAGGCAAGCATACTGTCTCTTGCAGCCAGCAGCCATCTGGAGAAGTCACCTCACCTATATCCTCTGGAAAAGTTAATATAATTCACTTCTCCCTTATATTTGTTACCTGCCCAGCCCATCCCCCCTTTTTGTTAAATAAGGACTCTGTGTGCAGCAAAAGGAAGTGAGTTAAGCTGCCTGCCTCTACTCACTTGCCACAGTGAGCTTGGGACAGAACAGTCATGAATCTGGTATAATGTAACATTCCCCAGCAGTGCTCACCTCTCCAGTTAGCAGGTGGATGCTGCTGTGGGGGGAATTCTTCCTCACAGTTATGTATTCCTACAGAATGAAAGAGAGTTATGTATGAGATGAGAGATGAGGAGAGGGGATACAAGACAAGGAGGGGGGATATGAGATGAGAGGAAATTAAGGCATGATTTATTTTAAAAACCCATATAAAATTTGGCACATTTTGCTTTTTTTTTTAAATGTTGTATTATGCAAGTATTTTTACGTATTTGTATTCACATTTATATTGTATATCGATACCCATT
The DNA here is from genome assembly GCF_040206685.1 of Ascaphus truei. Lineage (NCBI taxonomy): Eukaryota > Metazoa > Chordata > Amphibia > Anura > Ascaphidae > Ascaphus > Ascaphus truei. Next base: position 5,399,585 of record NC_134502.1, on the reverse strand, counting down.
TAATAAACTTTTTTCTCAAGTGGATTTGGATTAAATCAGGCAGGGTGGGCCACACTAATATCATAGATGAAAAGGGGGGCTCGCGCGTAAAAAGTTTGCTCACCAATCACGGGAGACCAGGTTAATCAAAACCTTTTTATACCGCGATCATTGATTGAGCAAAGCAAGGAGGTAAAATAAATTGTCATGTATTTCAGGAAAAGAAATACACACAATGTAACTTTACAGGGTTAACACACTTATTGGGAACGGGGCTAATGAATAAAATAGTCCTTTAAACGAAATTCACAAAAATGACCTCTGTAGGAGCCCTTTCCAATGCCCGGGAGGTACTCACAAACTCCTGGAACTGATTTCGGCATGCAATGTCAGCCGCGACCGCTACGTTCTCAAAAAGTGGGACTTGAAACATTTTCTCACTCAAAATCTTTGAAGCCGGCTTGCGTCTATTCAGCACAGAGCACCTTTGAATTTGCCGCTTGGAATCTGCCCCTCTGATTGGCTGGAACGCTCCTTATGGGTTTCAATGTCCCATTCACAAACCTCTACAGCCTATCAGAGCATGGGAATTTCCCTGCCAGCCAATCAGCGATTTGCCGGTATTGTAAAGCTGGGTGGGCAACTTTTTTCAGTCTGCAAAGGGGCATGCGCCAACATGGCACCTCTGCCTCTTTGCATACTGAGCCCACCCACTGTCCAGGCTCCAGAGTCAGGGTTCTGGCAAATGGTGGCTGGATAGCCCTGTGTTAGCCCAGGATGCAGGTACTCAAGCAGAACTGCAGTACCCCTCCTGTTCTAACAAATTGGCAACCCTGAGGCTTTCAAGTCCTGACTCCGAACAGACCCATAGGCACCAAGCTTGGTAGCTATCTGGTCCCTCGGAATCCATGACTTGGAAATCCCACAGTTCATTCACAGGTTATCAGTACATATACCTATTAAATATAACTCTTTAATAAAATATACTGTGTCCTATATTCTTGTGTGATAAAAATGTGTAAGTCCCTGTTCTGATGTCAGGGATGGGAGTGAGGGTATATATTGCCTATACTCACTAGCCTCATTCTTGGCACACTCTACAAATAACTTTTAAATCTTTTACACACAAGAAATCACTCTCACATTTATCCTATAGCTGGAGCATCCTCTGAACTCCTATACCAGGTTCAGGGTACATGGGCATTAATCTGGGCACCCTTCCTTATACCAGGGACCCCTCTTTATACTAGGGACCCTGTGTAAGATTGCAGGTATACATTAACCCCTTCACGCCCGTTTACCGTGTCTGGATGATGCTGCAGCAGGAATCCTGGCGGTGAGTCGTAAGAACGTTTTCAGAGTCAGAGTTTGCCTGGAGCAATGTGCTTGGCTGCATCCGAGAATCTCACTCGATTCCCAGATCCAATTTTTGGGGTATCCCAGAACTCTGGAACCCCGAAACATAGACACATTCTGTAAAGACTTTCTCCGGCAAACCCCCGCTAAAACTTACAGCCTAGAAATCTCTCGGTCCCAGCACCCCAGGAAAGGCAAAACACAAATAAATCTTTAGTGTCGCATAATTTGCACACAGTCACAGTAATGCATTTCTGACATCTGGGTCCAAGAGCTGACACACTGGGACCTCGACACACGGATCAGGGGTAACCAAGTGGGCTTAATATTTATTAGTGAGCCTGGTTACCCCCTCACCGTCACACCCTCCTGACGCCAGGAAGGGGAAGGAGTTCCCTGAGTCACCCGCAATACAGATCGTATGTTTGCTAGGAACCACAAGCTGCAATCTTGGGTTGCCGGAGAGACATTTACCAGGTGACACCAGCAGCAGTGAGGTTTTACAAGGATACACACAGTGTGACGTAGCAAACAGACGGCGATTTAGCTACATGTTGGCGCATGGTCTTGCCCATACAACGCTTTTTATTCAGTGACAAATTGTGAGTGTGCATTTGTCGTGATTCATGTCATTAAAACTTTGTATTTGGATTTTACACAAGGATCGGGCACTTTTCCTCTTCTCGTTTTTCTAATAGGTATCTGTTGGGAGGTTGTTGACCCCAAAGAAGAAGCAGCCCGGACCCCAAAACTATCCATACAAGGTTTACCCAGCATTGGGTTAAAGGACTTTATATTTTCATTTGAACTTTAACATTTATATTTTACCACTTTTACTTTTTAATATTGTTTTACCATATATTATTTAGTGACATCTCACATTTTACCCACCATCAGAGCCATCACCACCACACAAAATTTGCACAATTTAGTGGTTATTATAGCTGTGCTGGCTAGGATATTTGGTGTTTTGTTGTGATTCTGGGGGACCACGATTCAGGTAATCACCTTAACAGGCGCTGTTTATTAATTTCTATCATTTATATCTATATTTCTGTCTCAGGGTTACTGAAGCTTAATAAATTGAGACAGGCAGATAATGATTCCTTATTTCATACAAAATGGAGTCTTTGAACTTTTGATGTTTTTATTGTAGGAACATGTACAGAAATGAGGCAATGGAGTATCTCAGTTCTGGATTTCCACAGACGGCTCAAATCACAAGGCTTGACAAAGCACCTAAGCCATACGAAACATGTTAGAGAACTTGCAAGCACCACGTTTTTGGATTTTAATCAATAAACATTGTTCTTGGTCACCACGGCCAGCGTTACTTTTTTTGTCTGTGCACCATCTTTTTCCTGTTTGAATCCTTCCCCCTCCTTCTTAAAGCAGATTAACATTCCTAGAAGAATATTTGTTAAGTCTGGTCCAGTAATGAGAACATAGTTTAAGGAGACTCCTTGGAATTGAACACTTGAATCAAATACCACCTGGATTTGACCAGGTTTATGGGGGTGGAAAACGCCAAATAATGGTGGTACCAGCATTCTTCGCCTTCCTTCAGTGGAGGAGTGGGTTCTGCTAAACACTGTCGAATATCTTCTGTCTGAAGTCCATAAAGTGGCGCTTGTCTCTGGCTTCCTTTCCAAGTTGTAACGCAGCAAAGCAAGTCTAGAGAGGGCCTGTTCTCTGTTGTTTGGGAGACATCCTCTGGGTGAATTAAATGGAAGCAGGTCACCAAACTGTTTGATTCATCTGTAAAGAGGTCTTTATCCATCATCCTCAGTAAATCTGTCTTCCATTGATGGAGCTGGTTTATCATTGTCTTTTGTTGTCTGCAAAGCTGTACATCCTATACCATTTCCACACTTCTCTCATGTAAAGATATCTCTGTAACTTTCAGTGAAATGCCTTTGTTTCTCCTTGTTGCCAAGCCCTACTTTTATGTCAAAGTGGTTAGGCCTTGGTTTGAAGAGAGATGCACGTCCATTATCCAATGTTTGTTTATAGGGCATCGACGTTGTCAGGTCTGTGCACTTTGGCAATGCATACGTCACACACAATTACCCATCCCAGGTCAAGACTTTGGGAATACGGGGTGTTATGGGATCCATTGCACTGTTTGCAGACTTTGTATACCCTCAAAATATAACTGACAAGCAGTAGTAAGACCTGGGTCTCTTGGTCTAACAGTGGGACACGATCAGCTATTCTTTTGAGGTGAGGGTGATGACGTGCCATGTCTGGTGTGGGAATTTAGCTATTTTCTGACATCTGACTACACTCGTATAGAGTAGGGAGTGGTATCTTTATTCTACCATCTATGGCACACGTGATGTAGCCATTTGCTCTACTACCTGTTGTCTCGATCAGTCTTGTGCATGTTCTGAGTGTGTAGGGGGGAAGCATTGTCTCATATGTTGTACAAGTCAAAGAACTCTGACCTAACTAAAGATCAGTTGCTTTGATCATCAATGATGGTGTACACTCTTATAGCCTTTTCAGGTTGTCACTCGGGGTGTACTACAAGACATATTTTAGAGCAGGATCTCGCATCAGGTCCTTCTCCACAAACCTTGGTGCACTTGGATGTGACTGATGGTGGTTTTACTTTCACTTCTCCCTCTCCACTATACTTTGAAACAGGGTTGGGGGCCTTGAGTCAGTTAGGTTTAATTGTCTCTGGATATAAAGCTGCTACATGTCACTGTCACACTCTGTATATTTGATAGCGTCTTTACAGTCTCTGAATAGGTGACTTGTGGAAGTGCAGCATTTGAAGCAAACTCCAAGTTCCTTGAATAGGCTCCTGGGTTCCTCTATGGTGGTGATGTAGTGGGTACCCAGAAATTACCCAGGGGGCTGTGACCCAGTGTCCGGTAATTTCCGTTCTGCTCTGCTCCCTCAGTCCTCCTCTTGGAGAACAGCAGGAGCAGAGCAGCAGAAGAGACTTACCTGTAGCCAGAGGTGGAGGGTGATGAGGACCGCTGTGAAGGATAAGGAGCTGGCTATCCAATATGAATGCTCCTGCTCCGGTAACGTTCCCCGGCTCCCACCGGCACTGGCTGTGATAGGATGTGTTCCGCTGCTCTTCCTAGTTCAACATTGATGTTCTCTGCTGCCACCGCCACCAGGATGTCTGCCGTTGCTCCCACAATGTTACCGTGGTTCTCCTCACCCTCTGCTGCCGGCAATTCAAAGCTGTCTGGCCCGGGTACTTGGTACCCAGCCTTGCAAATTTTCTATTTTTCCACCGGATACCCGGCAATTTTCAGGAAAAACTACTCTGTTGGCGTCACTTGTGTCATATGGACTGAGATAGGTGTTCTAGTATTTTTGTATCTTGTGACTGGTCTTTCGTTTCTTTAAATAGCTTGTACTAGATACGGTTGGTGTACCTAGGGCTGAAGATGTCTGCTGTTGTAGTTGGGTGTGTTGCTCTGTCCATCATATTGGTTCACAACATTGAACCGTAAGGTGGAGAAGGGTTTATTGGATGCCTTTGGTGTGTGTGTTGGGTATGCGTTATGTGCAATAGTCCTTGCTGAGGGGAACCCTGCAGTCGTCTCTTACATGCAGTGGATGTAAGGTGACTGTGTGTAAGCATGAGAAAGGGTGTTCTCTGTGTTAACGTACCTGGATTGCGAGCTTGGTGTAGTGCATCCGTACACATGTGTGTGGTTCACTGTGGTAGATGTAGCTTATGCTTGAAGATGCTGTTCCTCTAATTCATGTTGAGTCTCCCTAGCTTTGGCATCTGTAATACCCTCCTCATCGGGTAGAGATGGTGGACTGGCGTTCAAACTGGCATGACTTATTAAATAGTCTCTGGTGTGCTGGATCTTCTAAAGCTATTGGATTTCTCCAGTGCTCCGCGCCATCTTGTCTTCCGGCTTCTTCAAAGATCTCACCTTGGGCTTCAGCAGCGACGGCTTCCTTTTCTACATGTAAACCTCTAAGTTTGCTTCCAAATTGGTGTTCCAACGTGCAGAGGCAGCGGTGGATGCAGCCATGTCCCTTTGCTCCTCCTCTTCAATATGGGCTCTCTCAAATTTCATGGCTCATTTCGACAGTAATTGGCCCTTGCACGTGTTGTCTTGTTTAAAGACCTCTATGAATGTCTGGATGCGCCAGAGCTCTGTGAGGTTCTTTCTCTGACTTTTAGCTTCCGTGATTTCACGCTACATGCGGCCATAGCATTCCAGATCGATTGTTTTTTGTAGGTCTTGCCTCTTGCAGGCTTTCCACAATTATTGGTTCTTGTCAAGTAGGTGATATATGTTTCTGACAGTATTTGGTAACGTGGCTGGTCGGTCCTTAATTTCATCTCTGACAAAAGCCAATCAATGGGACTATCCGCTCACGAGCAAAATCCTCTATTGTGTCCAAACTCATCTGTTCTCTCCTTCTACATAGTCATGTCCCTTTATTATTTTGTGCTCTCCCTATGCGCTAAGTTGTCTTGTCTGTCCCAGGCTCTGTCATTGTATAACTGCATCTGTCCCTGGACATCGGTTCTCAAAGTAACACACATACGCACTATGACACTATGACATTATACAGATGCAGCGGCCGTTATTCGAACAAATCACAGAGCCGTTTTCGTGTGCGCTGCTGTACTCCATGCGGCATTAACGCGGCCATTCGCCCCCCAGGCACAGACGCTTATCGCGGTTGCTTTGTTTGTGCATGGATCCTGGTTTCTTTTTGTGCAATGAAATGTAATGTGTACAGTACTGGGCTACTGTGTCAATTTCAGTGTTTAACACAGTTTAACACTAAAATGCAATTTTCTGCACTCGCGTCCTAAGGCGGTACAGTAAAAGAAATCCCGCGACATGACATGGGTATTCCGAGGTATACAACGCCTGATGTGTTCGAATAACGGCCGCTGCATCTGTACAGCAGCTCTCACCTCTCCAGACAGCAGGTAGATGATCTCCTGGGTGTGATTCAAGATCCTCTCAGTCATCTTCTCATTATTAATTGTGTTCATCATCAGCGAGCCAGTCAGATGCTCCAAGAATGGTCTCTGGGACAAAAGATAACATGGGAGATGTCAGAAGTACAGATATAGGGAATAAGGGCATTTTCTGTCTGTGTCACTGTGCATTTTGAAGTACAGAGAAGAAAGACTATGGGGCATATCTATCTGTGTCTCTTTGCAGTGGGAGGGATAGATATGAGCGAGCCATCAGCTCCTTGTACTTTTTCATCATCAGTGTTACTTAGGAACTCCAAGAATGAGCTCTGGTCCTTGTGGGAGTGTTTCTCCACTTGGGGACCTCTGCAGTTAGGAATAGTGACTGTACTTGTCCTATCACATCAATAATAGGAGAGAGACCAACCTGAAATACTATGAGGAAAGTTACCACATTTCAGGAATCCTCAAACAGAACAGTATCCTGCACTAAAATATAATCTGTGCTACTTTATTTAGAAGATAATACTGTTGTGGTTCACAGTTATTGTGGATATGTTTGTGCTTTTCAACAAATATGGGGTTTAGGTGGGAGGTACAGATGTAATCTCAAAGAAACACAGATGCACTGCAGGGCCCTTATATACAGAAGGAGATACGAGGGGTGCCATTATGACCTTCTGTAGAAGCCCTCACCTCTCCAGTCAGCAGGTAGATGATGTTTAGGGTATGATTCAAGATTCCCTCAGCTATCTGCTTCTTGTCCATCATCATTGAGTTAGTCAGATGCTCCATGGTGGGCTCTGGAACCAAACAGAATAGGTAAGATCTACAGATCTGAAGCAATAAGGGCTTTTCCTGTCTGTGTCACTGTGAGGTACAGAAGAGAAAGACTATGGGTCCTATCTATCTGTGACACTTTAAAATGGGAGAGACAGATGTGAAGAAGTGATCTGCTTCTTGTCATTGTTCATCACCAACGAGTTATTCAGATACTTTAAAAATGATTCTGGTTCCTGTGGAAGCGTTTCAACACATGGTGGTGTTATGGATTACAGGTACTGTAGCATACGGTATATATAGCATAATTGTTATATGTTACAGGTAGCATAAGGTACATATATAGTATAATCATATATCTTAGTACAGCTTAGAGCATACTGTCAGAATATTAGCTATTTTTCTTGCCTTGGAAATAATATCAGTTACTAGAATTTTTGCAGTTAGGATTTTTTGGTCTGCTGAGAAATGGCCAGGATATAGTGTTAGGACATATGTCGTTGGGACACAGGTACTTACAAATAAAAGCAGAAGTTGTTTGAGTTGTAAACACGCTGTGGTCAAACTGTAAATGCCAGTAACACACTTCAGTAGCCACAGAAGATGTTCACGTGTCACTCGTCCATCACGTACGCAATATACGAAACACACAATAAAAGTTAGCGTAACGCCATGTTAAAGATCAGAACCGAAGTGGCGAGCCACACTGAGACGAGACCTAGTGAGACTGGCGTGACCTATCATAATATCTTGGTGTTCGTGAGTATGATAGGCATACTAAATAAATAATCTCTGCATAGTTAGAAATTGATTGTTAGCTTACTGTTAACTATTAGCTGTTAGCTTGCTGTTAGCTCATTCTGTGCAATTTTGCTTATGATGTTATCTGGTTATTGTGTTGTATCATAATAAACAACATACCTTATCTTATACAAACTCTGAGTGACCTTTCTTTATAATAATCTCACAATACCCTGACACATAAAGGGTGTGAGGCTGAGAGTTCTGCAGGTGAAACATCGCGATGAGTGCTTCTGCCTAGTGCAGAATATAACTCATCACGAGGCATTACCTGGGAGAAGAAAGTTTGGCATTGAGCCCAGATTATTTGGCGCCCATACGTGATTGATACTCATGAGTTGTATAAATAAGTCATAAATCTTATGTTACCCATTTAATCTTTGAAGTACACGTGTATGCTATTTCCTCTTTATAATAGAGTTGGTACAAATTTCAATCGTATATCATGGCTGTCATGGATTTTGCACGAGTTGCAGACCTAAATGTTTTAATGAGAAATCAGTATCACGGAGATTTGATTGATGGTGAAACTCTTGCATTTGAAATTCAATTTGGTCCATGGGTACCCGGTGCTAGATACTCCTATATAATAGTAGATACTACAGCTGATCCAGTCACATATCAATACATACAACAGGCATATAACCCGTTGACACATACAATCATTAATTTGACATATAATGCAGCGACTGTTATTTTGGGGCATCAGCCTGTAATTGCTACAGGCATAGACAGACACGGTCCCATTAATTCTGGTGCAAAATGGGGAGAAAATCGCACACACTTATTTACACCAGTTACATTACTTGAGTTAACACAAGCTGCACGGGATGTAGCGACAGAGCGTGTTAATGCTATTGCAGAAATCACACTGCTAAGAGAAATTATTAATGTCTTCTTAGCAACAAGAGGAGCTCAAGCGTTAATTGACGCGCCAGCTCGGGTCCAAATCTGTATTCCTATGGCCAATATTAAAGCAACAATTGGTCAATTACCTACTAATCCAAAAGACATTGCATTGTGGCTTAATGAGAGAACACATTCATTAGATGGAGTTTATCCAACACCCACACCACAACAAAAGCTTGCTTTGGTGAATGCTTTGCTCCCGGCAGGTTTGTCAATCACATTGGCTGAAGCACGAGACTGGGATTCAGTAATCAGCAATGTGTATGAGAAAACTCACGGGAAGGTTACTATTTCATCACTGGCAGATACGCTAGGGCAGGTTAATAAGACTAGTGGGATAGTGGCTGCTTATATTTTAGGGCTACGTTTTACACAAGGCAACCATGAGATTGTTTGGGGTTGTTTAAAGGCACTCATTAAGGGCCAGGGCCTGCTGTTAGACCTTGAGAGACAGATAGAAGGTTTACCAGTAGAACAAAAAGCAGAAAGGGTTCCTGAAATATTAAAAAATACATATACTCTCGTAGGCAAAACTCTGACAGGAGAGAACGCAGGAGCGCCTAAATCGCAAACCAGTGACAGGAAGCCTGACCGATCTGATACAGACAAGGGGAGAAATTTTCCTAAACAAAACAGAAAGTGGAGAGGATCATACAATCAATATCAGACTCCAGTTTATCCTAGAGACGAACAGTGGGACAGAAAAGGTAATTTTCAGAGAGACTGGAAATCAGACAATAGGGGTTATCAAACTCAAACACAGAGACAAGACACTCCTACTGCACAAACACCACAAACTACACATTATGAACAGCCACCTCGTTATGAGGGTGGGGGGTCCAGATATAATCTGAGAGAGTACACTAGGACTCCCGACAGGTACGGTCAGAACAAAGGTAGCGAGGTCAGATTTCGTGACAAACGCACAGATTATAATACACAGACCTCCGGACTGACTAACAGTCAACGCGAGGTTAAAAAACAAGCTGCTACTCCGGCAACCACAAAGAAATCTGTGGGCAAAGTTACACAACTGCCTACAGAGCCTTACGAGGAATGAGTAATTTGAAATTACTCATTCAATACAAGGGAAAAGATTATAACGTTTTTTTAGACATACAAGCAGAAATATCCCTTGTAAGAACTGACATTTGAATTGATGAAGATTATGTACAAAATATCACGATACAGACAATTGAAGGAGAGGGTACTTATCCTTCGTATTATTTAGAATTAAAAATCAATGGTAGAAACACTTATGTCAAATTAGTTGAACATATTAAATTAGGATGTGATTTTCTAATTGCTTTTAAGGATGTTGCTTCCTTCATTCAAATAAAAGAGGAAGTGGCAACAAAACCACAGGCAGAGCTGACTGTGAAAATAGACTTGGATGCAATCATCACAGACCAAGTTAATAACAGTGCATTTATTGATAAGGCAAAGTTATATAATTGGTTAATGACACATAAGTATATTTTTCAACAATGGGAAAATCAAGTGGGCTTAAGGAAAGGTATTGTACATGACATTAATACATGTTCTACATTTCCAAAGAAACAGGCCCAATACAAAATTAATCATGCCGCCTTACCAAGCATACAAATTGTAATCAATGATTTACTTAAACAAGGGGTACTAATTGAGCAGTTCAGTCAAATGAATACTGCAGTATATCGTGTGCCTAAAAAAGACGGAACATGGAGAATGGTGTTAGATTATAGGGAAGTTAATAAAGTGACACCTTCAGTGACAGCACAGAACACACATTCACCGGCAATATTAAGCGGATTACAGCGTAAACGCTTTAAAACCGCATTTGACCTAAGCAATGGCTACTGGTCACACCAAATTACGCCTGAGAGTTATTGGCTAACGGCATTTACCTGGAAAGGTAAACAATTAATCTGGTCACGTTTACCACAAGGTTTCGTGAATAGTCCAGCTTTGTTCACAGCAGACGTAATCTCACTATTATCTAAATTTGAGAATATTGAAATTTACGCGGATGACGTGTTTTTGTCACATGAAACAGAATCAGAACATTTTAAAGTCCTGACAGAAGTATTGCTTACATTGACAGAGGCTGGTTACATCGTTTCGTTAAAAAAAATCACGGCTTGCAAGAGAAACTGTGACATTTTTAGGCTTTGAAATAGCTGGAAATGGCAAAGGCCTCTATAGTAATTACAGAGAGAAAGTTTCTAACATCAGTGTTCCTAAAACACTGAAACAGTTAAGGAGCATTATTGGTTTACCGAATTTTTCAATGACGTTTATCCCAGATTTTAATGTGCTGATTGAACCATTGCATCATGCAATATCACGCGAGATCAAGTCAGAACAGACTAGGCCGAAAACACCTTTTAAATGGTTAACTGTTGAGGATGAGGCATTGCGAAAGTTATTAGCAGCAGTTAATGATGCTTCCTACTTAGCCAAGCGCGACCCAACAAAACCATTGTCAGCATATGTAAACATTTCACCACTAGCTGCATACATTCGAATTTACAATGCCATGGAAGCTGTACCAATTACACTTCTATCTTATGTATTCACAAATACAGAGAAAAGATATTTGCCGCTTGATAAATTGTTATCAGCGGTTACACTTACAGTGCTGAAATCAAGAGGAAAACAAAAGCGCAGACACACATAGTGAAGTATGTAAAATAAGTATATATATATATATTGTTAGGGTAAGATATCTGCGTACATCAGATCAAAAAGTAATCAGCATTTCATGTGTAATGACATGGGTTACCCGACGTCACACAGCCACCGCTGGACCACAGGAATTCCACTTTGCTGCCTTATGGAAGATCTCAGCCTGGGAGCACACCACCACGACACTTGGGGAACACCCTCCGCTCGTCTCCAGATTGCAGGTAAGGATCCTTTGCAGGTCAGGGCCGTCGAAAACCGCCACTTCGTCCGGCTTGCGGCCGATGGGACGCCCTCAGGGGTCAGAACTGTTAAATTCACCGCCGGGCTAGTTCGTCAAGTGTCCCGTATGTATTTCACGACCAGCCGTAAAGTGAGGATGGCTGTAAAGGGAGATATCGCGTCACTTCAGTTTTGCCGAGTTCAACAGATTTTGAAAGACTCCAAGCTAATATCAGCACGCAGATTATGAATAAAATAGTCTTGAGGGCTATAAAATCTATCCAACGTGTTTCGTAGCGTAAGCTCCTTCATCAGGGATATTGGATTAATGACTTATCAACATATAGAAAAGAGTTTTAAGTAAAGGGCTCTCTTTTTCTAAGTCATGCGGAGCAAACTCTTTTCAACTTTTTAAAGACCTACACAAATTCATAAGAAATATTACACTCAAAAGACATTTTCTTAAATCAGGGAATGAATCTAATGTTAATACATTAATCCCCAGTTTAGAACAAGTACATGAAGAACAAACTTGTATTCATACCCCCTTTAGGGCTCAATCAACCTTTTACCCATATCAATAAAAGGGTAACCATGTGGATACTTTTTTTGATATGGTTTATAATGATCTAAATGGTATTAATGATAATGGGAGAGCAGGTAACATCAGACATAACCTCACTAAAGCCGAAAGTCTTGCATTAAGATTCTTGCAAGATAACCATCAACTTATTATTAGACAGGCTGACAAAGGAGGAGGTGTTGTTTTACAAGATCGCTCTGTCTATGAACAAGAGGCACACCGACTCCTTTGTGACCCTGTCTTTTATAAGAAATTGGCATCAGATCCCACGACTTTGTTCCTAACAAAACTTAAGGTCCTAGATGAAGCACTATCCCTAACCGTGATCACAGAAAAGGAATATGGCGTCTTATATAATAACTCACCGAAAATACCGTTTTTTTACCACCTTACAAAACTGCACAAATCCTTGGTAAACCCACCGGGACGACCTATAGTTTCGGTATATCCTCTCTGACCGCAAATCTATCCCAGTATGTGGATTACTTTCTGCAGAATATTGTAGGGGAGTTACCCTCATATCTAAAAGATTCCTCTGCGGTAATAAATCTATTTGCAAAATTTGAATGGAAAAAATCGTACAGGTGGCTCACGTGCGATGTACAAGCACTGTACACAAGTATTCCTCATACTAAGGGAATTGCGGCTGTTGATGTTTACCTGAAAAAAAGACTTCAAACTTACAGATCTGAATAGATGGTTTATTCTTAAAGCTATTGAATACGTGCTAACCCATAATTATTTTCTTTTCCTTTCCCAGTTCTTCTTGCAGGTTTGCGGAACTGCAATGGGCACACGATTTGCCCCCAGCTTCGCAAACCTGTATATGGGGAACTGGGAAGAGTTATTTATTTGGCATAATAACCCATTTCAACATCATATAGTGGTATGGCGTCGCTACATAGATGACATTCTCTGTGTGTGGGAGGAGGATGAGGAATCTGTGGATCGTTTTATCCAACATATCAATATCAATGACCATAATTTGGTCTTCACCCATGTCACACACACAGAGAGTGTCAGCTATTTGGATCTGAACTTAACAGCGTCAGAAGAAAAGGGTGTTACTACATCAACTTTCTTTAAGAAGGTCGATACGAATAACCTCTTATTGGCCTCCAGTAACCATCAAAAATCTTGGATAAGTAATATACCTGGAGGCCAATTTATGAGAATTAAGAGGAATTGCAGTAACGAAGCCGATTTCGAGCAACAAGCACAATTTCTCTTTTTGAGATTTATGGAATGGGGATATGATTATAAACAACTTATGTTAGAACTAGAGAAAGTTAGGAAAATGGACCGTAGTAAAATGCTGATACCCAAGAAGACAACAACTAATGTAAATGGTGAGAAAATAGTAGTTCCTTTTATTACTAACTATAATTCAATGTACAGACAGATAGAGGGGGTCATCAAAAAACACTGGGGAATTATTTCAACAGATCCAATTCTAAGTGGTCATATTAGCTTATCTCCCAGGTTTATCTATAGGAAGGCACGTAGCTTGAAGGATGCGTTAGCCCCAAGCGACATTGGGAAATCTGTGGATCCCAAATTTGGACAATCCTGGTTGGGCAATAAGGTAGTAGGGAATTTCCCGTGTGGAAGGTGTTGCATCTGTAGATTCCTTCACCCTGAAAGAAAAACATTTAAGTTGAGTAAAAACCAAAAACTGTACAACATCACAGATTTTATAAACTGTAACACCAGTTTAGTTGTGTCTTTATTAGAGTGTCCGTGCGGCTTGCAATATGTTAAACCTTATAAGCCTGGAGGTTACTAATGACTTGATTATACATACATATGTGGGATGCTGCTTAGTACACATCTGATTGGTTCATTATGCATTCCGATTGACCTATCAGATGTGGCCATAGGGTATTTATATGTTGATAAGTCATTAATCCAATACCCCTGATGAAGTAGCTTACGCTATGCAACGCGTTGGATAGATTTTATAGCCCTCAAGACTATTTTATTCATAATCTGCGTGCTGATATTAGCTTGGAGTCTTTCAAAATCTGTTGAACTTGGCAAAACTGAAGTGACGCGATATCTCCCTTTACGGCCATCCTCACTTTACGGCCGGTCGTGAAATACATACGGGACACTTGACGAACTAGCCCGGCGGTGAATTTAACAGTTCTGACCCCTGAGGGCGTCCCATTGGCGGCAAGACGGACGAAGTGGCGGTTTTCGACGGCCCTGACCTGCAAAGGATCCTTACCTGCAATCTGGAGACGAGCGGAGGGTGTTCCCCAAGTGTCGTGGTGGTGTGCTCCCAGGCTGAGATCTTCCATAAGGCAGCAAAGTGGAATTCCTGTGGTCCAGCGGTGGCTGTGTGACGTCGGGTAACCCATGTCATTACACATGAAATGCTGATTACTTTTTGATCTGATCTACGCAGATATCTTACCCTAACAATATATACAGCTCAACCCCGTTATAGCGCGATCCACTACAACGTGAATTCGCTTATAACGCGGTCTGAGCATGGCTCCCGAATGGAAAGCCTCCATTTTGCCGCCTTACCTGCATCTCAAATCCTCCATTTTGCCGCCTTACGCTCTCCTCTTCCAGCTGTCCTGTCCACGTGCTCATCTCTCTCCTCTTCATATGTTGGTTAGGAGTTCTACCTCTACACCACAGAAGCTGTGTGATGTCATAGACATCTAGAAGTAGACTTAAGATTTAACATTGACATGTACCCTGTGGCAATGTGTTGTAGAGGATAAATATATTTATAGGTTATGTCTTTTTACACCAAGCCTATGGTGTAGAGGTAAGAGGCAAGGCATTGGTATCAGAAGGTCCCGAGTTCAATCCCTGCATGTGTTTTGTACAAAATGTATTAATGTTTAATTGTGTGTCTATAGTCAATAAAGCATTGAATTGAATGTTTGAAAAAAAAAAAAAACCATGGCACGCGACGGGCAGAGAGATGAGCAGAGCAGAGAGATATAAGCACGTGGACAGCAGGAAGAGGAGAGCACTGGTAAGGCGGCAAAATGGAGGAGAATGAAATCTGTAATGAGGAGGCTCAAGAGCTGATGCCGGTGAAATTTTAAAGCGGCCCCGGTTGTAACGCGGTCTTGGGGTTGTGGACCCCAAGGAGCGCGTTATAACGGGGTTTAGCTGTATATACTTATTTTACATACTTCACTATGTGCGTCTGCGTTTTTGTTTTCTTTGTATTTCAGTTGTTCTAGGGGTGTTCTCATCCCTATCAATATAGCTGCAGACGCCTGTTTTCTACTTTGAGGTTGTTTATTCAACTATTTTATCACAAAGGTGGTTAATGGGTTAATATAATACTTTAGATTAGAGGTATTTAGTTGCGCACTTGTCTTTGTTTGCATTCTGAAATCAAGAGACTTGGCACAGGCACATGATATCTATATATACACTTCAGTAGCTTCACTAGCAACATTGCAGAAACAGACCATTCCGGACAGGAAGGCGTTAAGAAGCCGCTGGTTCAAGTGGTATACTATCATAGAGATCCGCAAATACATTTTGTGCATGACAAAATATTAACGACACTGGATGATTTGCCATCTCCTTTTGAAGGAGTGAGATGGGAAACAGACACACCCAAACGATTATTACACATGCATTTTCTACACAGATGGTTCAGCTGTAGACTCAAGCAAAGAAGGAGTAAATAAATCTGCAGGTTCAGGAATTGCTAAATATGACGCAGATATGAATCTCCTGCACACTTGGCAATTACCTATAGGAGATCACTCTGCACAGTTTGCAGAGATTCACGCATTAGCTTTTGCTATGAAAGAAGCACTTACAGTTAAAGGACATGTACTTATAGTTACAGATTCCGCATACTTAGCACGGTTGGCACTGCAGGATCTCCCAATATGGAAATCAAATGGATTTTTAAATGCCAAAAGAAAACCACTAACACACATTGCTAAATGGAAGGCCATTGCTGCCTATTTTGATCAGAAGCCTGATATTGAAATTGTACATGAGCCAGCGCATAGATCGCTTGGTTCCTCGGTTCATACTATGGGTAACCAGTTTGCAGATAGTCTCGCGCAAACTGTAATTAAAAAATTTGCCGTTAACAAAGTGTTTACAAGGGCACAGTCAAAGTCAGCCAGTCTCGATGCAGAGTTGTATGCTTGTCTGGACACTACCAGGCCTAATCCACCTGGTTATCCCAAAAAATACTCATATAAACTGGTCGACAATAATTGCATGGTTGTAATTGATGCTAATGAATTCATTGTTCCCCCTGTAGCAAGCAGAATGCAGATAGCTACGCAAGCACATGACAGTGTGGGACACCCTCACCTAGGGAGAGAAAACATTTTGTTGACGCTGAAACAGAAATATTGGTGGCCGAATATGAGAAAAACGGTTAAGTCAGTTTTAAGAAACTGTAAACCATGTCAGTTGGTAAACAGTCCTAATCATCAGACACCACCATTTATTATTAATGCAATACCGAGCAAGCCGTTTGATTTAATATATTTAGATCATATTGGATCATTACCTCCATCACATTCCTACAAACATGTTTTGGTTTGTGTTGATGCTTGTACGAGGTTTACGTGGTTATACCCCGTTTGTAGCACGACAGCTAGCTCTACGATTAATTGTCTCAACTCCTTAGTAAGCGTTGCTAAGCCCAAGGCCTTTCATTCTGATGGTGGACCTGCTTTTACTGCAACAGAAACCAAGGAATGGGCCGCAATATTAGGTATTGAGTGGGCCTACAGCTCGCTGTCCCATCCTGAGTCATCAGGTATGGTCGAACGCAAAAATTACGAGGTAAAACGACTTTTAACCAAAATGCTATCTAATCGTCCTACACAGTGGTACCCACTTTTGGTTACGGTCCAAATTGGTCTAAATAATATTCCTAACACAACAGCTGGTAAAACACTACATGAACTGTTATATGGTACTCCTATGAATACACAGTTTAATAATGATTCTATTTCTGTCCCAGGGAGACTCGAACAAATATTAATTGTACAAGAATTGAGAGATTCTTTTTCCCATACAGTCCACACACCACGTAATCCTAAAGCTTGGACGTCGCAGATTGGACATTTGGTCCAGGAGAGGGTTGCTAAGGTAAAGCCGTTGCGGCCTAAGTGGAAGAAACCAACCACGATACTGAAAAAGTTAAACTAGCGTACCTTTGTTATCCAAGATACTAAAGGCAAAGAAAGGACTGTGAGTATAGCCAATCCTAAATCCACAGCTGCAGTGAAAAAACTGTAAAAGATGGAGGAGACACCATATCTGGCACAGAATTCGATGGAGCTGCAGTCTCTCGGAGCACAGACTGCACGGCCACAGGTTGTGAAAACTAATCACACAGATGAGGTCCAACAAGCTGAAGCTGACTTCCCTGACCGTGACCAAAGACATACATATGTGTTACCTGCCATACCCGATCAACGCAATATTTTCCGGGAGGCCTATCAAACAATGGCTAAGGTAATCGCGAAAAAAAAACTGTTTAAGGCTATTTTGTGTCTCTCAACCTCTTTGCTTTTCTAGCAATATCCGCCAGTGTTATTTTCAGGTTACAATGGCATTTTGTGACTAAACAAGAAGGCGAGATCATCAACTGGCAACGTACAGCTGCACATGGTATTACCACACCAGACTCCAGAATCGTGAAACGAGGACTTCACTATGATTTGAAACCGGTGGAGGTACAGTCGGTGGGTATACCTCAAGGTGTGTATTGGAAGCCGTTTCCTAAACCTATCATCCAGAAACGAAAGACTTTGGGGATTTCACAGGTTGTGCTGTTTGACTCAACTGTGCTAGCTAAAGAGGCTGGTATCACTACGCCAGAAGGAAGGAAACTGGTGACACGACATCTGAATGCCCAGATGCAACAGCTGCAATCTACGAGCCTGAAATATGATCTACCCCTGCATGACCATTGGAAACAGCAGATCTACCGTGAACAACGTTGTTATGCTGAATTTGGACATTGCTATTTCATTGACTTTCAAGGAACATGTAAATGGCCAACGACGGAGCGGATAGCTGATCATTGCCCTCGGCCTGGTGTAACCATGGACAATATAAGGTATAAGCAGTACCCTATTTTCTATCTGAATACAGGTCAGAATACTCAGAAAGGATTTGTTCCCAACGGACAGATTGATCCTAGAGTGGCATTCTGGGAAGGTGCTGAAGAAGAAGAGTCCAGGATACCTGGAGGGGTAAGAGCCTATAATTCTGCTGTTTTCTGCTCTGACAGTATTTACTCAGAATGGTGGGACCCATCCACAACCGCTGATGAACTGTTACTCAAACTTCAAGATGTGATGGAAGATGCTAAAACTGGACAGCTACAGACAGCAGCACTTCCGAAAGAATGGAATATAAAAGGTGATGGTATGTTGTTTCGTGAACCTAATGCATGGGACACTTGCACTCAACCACGCTTTGCAACATTTACCAATACTACATACTACAGCCATTCATGTAAAGGTTTCAAGAATGCGTGTGGTATCACATTGGAGAGATTAATCGATGAAGGAATCTGTGATAAGGACAATACAGTATTCAATTACGGGTGTACTCCCTGTTCTTTTTATTACAATTTCAGACAAGACTATTTTAAATGGCAACCGAAAATGATTGATCAAGGATTTTTACATTTTTCTGGGTTACGAGGCTTTTGGTGTGTGGAGCAAATAATGATTATGAAACCTAATTATAAAGTCTACTCCCTGTTCCAGAAATGTCTCAATGATAGTTTACATATTAATGTAGACACGGTAATCAGGGCAATGAGCGATTTGATGAATGTACAAATAGCTCCAGATGATAAACCCTGTGAATATGACACATGCACCACACATAATATTGTTAACATGTCCTACTCAGAGGCAATGTGGGATACAAATGCTACAATTAATACCATAGTGTATTATCAAAATGATACATATTTCATGAATGAATGTAAGGTTTCAAGTAAATCATCTACTAGGAAATTGCTTACTAACGGTGATATTCTTATCACCACAGGACACCTGCTGAGTGATTCTGTTTCTGTTATAAGCCAAATCTCTGACTCAAATGATGAAGAATTGAGGAGAGGTATTTTGGTGTTAAGGGATCATCTGATAACATTTGTTTCATACACAATTTCAGACATTACAGTGTTATCTGAAGAAATCAAAGCTTTGGTTATTCTTAATCACATCACTTCTATAAGGTTAACATTACAAAGTCACAAGGTTGACATATCACTTTTAAATCTCACATGGATCACACAGAATCTCAATTTAAGTCCGAAAGAATCTGAGATCCTAGCATATGTTTCACAAACCACAGCTTATGACATACGAGAAAGAAACCACAGACGGGTTCCTAATCCTGATGACTCTTTATGGGAAGTTTTTCTGTACTACAAATTATTTGTCCCAGAAGATGTTTATACAACAAATTGGGAACTGCTTTATTTTGGACACTTAACACACACAGGGTCTTATTTCGCAAGGGTGCAGGTTGCTCAACCATTTCAATACATGTCTGTGAAATGTGATCGTGAATTTTTCATCAGCACTATACGATGTGTTGATAAAGGTTATTTAGTATGTGACATCATACAGCACATGCCTTGCAATGATCAAATGCAAGGTAGCAATTCAAACTCCTTTTACATTAATTCACAGTCTAGATAATGGGAGTTACATAGTATTGTCTACATAAGAGGATTGCGATATACCTCCTTTTCAGGCATCACTTGTCACAGTTAATAGGAGTATACAGTGTTTTGGTACTACCTTTATTCCACCTCTGTTACATAAGACAGTTACATCTGCCGTACATTTCCAGGTACCAGCTATCACACTGAGACTTCCTCACATGGCAGCCTATTTGGCACATTTAAAGAAAATGAAGATAACTATAGGATTCACACATGATATGGTGCATACTCTCCTACAAAGAGTTCACAGTGAATTACTACGTGTTGATTTACACCCAGGTGATTTTCCACAGTGGTTAACTACACTAGGTGAGTCACTGGAAACTTTTTGGCCAATGACAGGTAATTTTTTGTCAAAAATAGGCACTAGCCTACAAACTACTGGTAAAGGTATTTTTAGTGGCCTAGGAAATGTGTTTGGAATCCTAGGGTATTTGGAACCACTATTGTTTTTTATTTTAGGGATAATAATCCTTGTTATTTTACTTCGTGTTTTCTCTTTTCTTCCGAAGATGAAGAGGCAATCAGCTTAATTGCATTTTTACTTCTAGTATATATTTTTTATATTTTTACCTAGATACTAATATACTGTTTTAAGCACACAGGTCAAATCTAACCTGCTGCAAGGACACAGACGAAAAAAAAGATACTTCACAAATTTTGCGTCTACCACGGTCGTATCAAACCTCCATGAGAATGTATTTGGATGAACTTGTTTTGCCACATCGGAAGCCCCGCAAAGTGCATGCAGTTCATGATTCGATGAGAGACTTTATGTATCAGGACTCTCTTGTTTCCTCAGGACCGTTTTCAGTTTTAACTCCTAATGGGACATTGCTTCCGCGTAGCTTGCTAATGTTATGTAATTTTTGGCAAGTGAAATCTCTACTGTCTTTTGGTGATCAACCCAACTTCAAGTGCAGAGACATTCATCGTCAAATATTTCAAATGTCATTTTATACAATTGAAGAAGGTCATATCAGCATAGTTAGCCACGGGTCATATAATTGTACTACGTTATTTGCGTGTTCTGGTAATAAACATCAAAATTGTTTTGGGGCACGATGGAACACTACTATGTTGAGTATGTATGAACGACAAAATCAACCTGCCTTGCAACTGGGTGATTTTTACAGATTGACACCTTCCCATCATGGGATCACATGTGCACATATGCGCAGTTGTGGGTGGTTTGGCATTCCATCACAAACTCCTGTAGGTTCAGGCTCATCAATATCAGAGAGTAGTGACACTGTCATACAAAAGTACACATAATGATTATTTTCTGCTTTGTTTGTTTCTCTGTACTTGCTAAAATATGATAATTATGTGTAGGAGAGGGTGTTATGGATTACAGGTAGCATACGGTATATATAGCAAAATTGTTATAGGTTACAGGTAGCATAAGGTACATGTATAGTATAATCATATGTCTTAATACAGCTTAGAGCATACTGTCAGAATATTAGCTATTATTGTTGCCTTGGAAATAATATCAGTTACTAGAATTTTTGCAGTTAGGATTTTTTGGTCTGCTAAGAAATTTCCAGGATATAGTGTTAGGACATATGTCGTTGGGACACAGGTACTTACGCATAAAAGCAGAAGTTGTTTGAGTTGTAAACACGCTGTGGTCAAACTGTAAATGCCAGTAACACACGTCAGTAGCCAGAAGATGTTCACGTGTCACTCGTCCATCACGTACACAATATACGAAACACACAATAAAAGTTAGCGTAATGCCATGTTAAAGATCAGAACCGAAGTGGCGAGCCACACTGAGACGAGACCTAGTGAGACTGGCGTGACCTATCATAATATCTTGGAGTTCGTGAGTATGACAGGCATACTAAATAAATAATCTCTGCATAGTTAGAAATGGATTGTTAGCTTACTGTTAACTGTTAGCTGTTAGCTTACTGTTAGCTCATTCTTTGCAATTTTGCTTATGATGTTTTCTGGTTATTGTGTTGTATCATAATAAACAACAAACCTTATCTTATACAAACTCTGAGTGACCTTTCTTTATAATAATCTCACAATACCCTGACACATAAAGGGTGTGAGGCTGAGAGTTCTGCAGGTGAAACATCGCGATGAGTGCTTCTGCTTAGTGCAGAATATAACTTATCACGAGGCCTTACCTGGGAGAAGAAAGTTTGGCATTGAGCCCAGCGTTTCAACACATGGTGGTGACCTCTGCAGTTTGGGATATGACTTTGCCTGTCCTTACAGCAATATCAAGAAGTGAGAGGTAGGCAGAGACAGAGACCAGCTTGGGAGACTATGGAGAAAGCTAGAAACCTCAAACAGGACAGGATCATGCACTAGCACAGGGAAGCGCAAATTTTTCTCCCTGCACCACCCTGCCTGCTTCCCCCCCCTCTCAATTCAGCTTCTGCGTCAAATGACACTACAGGTCATTTGATGCCTGGTTGCCGTAGCGATGTGTCGCTGGAATGCAAGATAAGTGAAGTTACAGCGGCCTCAAGCGATCCCCGGCATTTAATTTAAATGCCTTTGGGGAAGAGCGAGGCCTTTGTAACTGCCACCCCCTTCCCCCAGAAATGATTGTGCACCCCTGCACCAACATGTAAAACAGTTGTGTGAAAAAGAAAGTACACTCTCTTTGAATTCTATGGTTTTACATATCAGTACATAATAACAATCGACGATTGTTATTATGTTCTGATATGTAAAACCATAGAATCGTCTGTTCCTTAGCAGGTCTAAAAAGTAGGTAAATACAACCTCAGATGAACACCAACAGATGACATATTACACCGTGTCATGATTTATTTAACCAAAATAAAGCCAAAATGGAGAAGCCATGTGTGAAAAACTAAGTACAGGCATACCCTGCATTAACATATGCAATGGGTCCAGAGCATGTATGTAATGCGAAAATGTACTTAAAATTAAGCACTACCAATTAGCTAAAACGCCCGGCCCGGACGGGTTTACCAACGCTTATTATAAAACATTCTTGCCGATTCTCTCCCCCTGCCTCTTAGATATGTTCAACTCTTTCCTGCAAGGGGAACCGGTCCCCTCTACAGTCACCGCGGCAAACCTGGCAAATATCCACAAGGAGGGTAGAGACCCTCTCCTTTGTGGCAACTATAGGCCAATCTCCCTTCTGAATACCGATCTAAAACTCTATAGCAAGATCTTGGCAAACAGGCTCAACCCAATTCTCCCACGGCTCATTCATATAGATCAAGTAGGATTTGTGTCAGGTAGACAGGCCTCTGACAACACCCGCAAAATTGTGGATATAATAGACCATGTGCGCCTCACGGGAACCATAGCGATGATCCTTAGTCTTGACGCAGAAAAAGCGTTTGACAGAATCAAATGGTCCTTCCTAGATCAAACTATGCTGAAATTTGGATTCAGTGGCCCCTTCCTGCAGGGGGTTAGAGCCCTCTACCAAAACCCAACAGCACATGTAAAAATTTCAGGTGGCTTCTCGGACCCCATTAAGATCAGAAATGGAACCAGGCAGGGTTGCCCCCTTTCCCCTCTGTTATTCACCCTAACAATTGAACCATTAGCGGCCACAATTAGGGAAGATCAGAGCATTAAAGGTATTAGAATTGGCGAAACAGAATACAAAATCTCTTTATTTGCTGATGATGTGATCCTGACCCTCGCGGACCCCCACGTCTCCCTCCCCAATCTCCAAAGAGTGCTATCCCAATTCGGCACAGTATCTGACTACAAAGTCAATATGGACAAGTCAGAAGCTCTAAACGTATCCCTATTAGACCAGGAATGGAGACTCCTACAAGCTAACTATAAATATCGATGGAGCACTACCCGTATTAAATACCTAGGAGTCAGAATCTCAAGCACCTATAGCTCCCTATACCAATCCAACTACCCCCTCTTGTTTGACCAAATCAAAAAAGACCTGGAGAAATGGAAAAAGCTCCAAATTTCCTGGTTTGGAAGAATTATATCAATAAAAATGAACATCCTGCCGAGACTTCTTTATTTCTTCCAAACACTCTCTGTCCCCGTCCCAATCGCAGCCCTGAAACATATCCAGGCCCTTATGTTCCAATTCATTTGGAATGATAAACGGCCAAGAGTACCAAGGTCTGTGATGTTGTCCCCCAAGACAAGAGGAGGTGTGGGGGTCTCCGACGTGATCAGATACTATTCGGCGGCCCAGTTGAAGCAGGCTGTAGTTTGGAACTACGACCCGGCCTCCACCTGCTGGCTAGCGATCGAATCACATCATGCTGCACCTGCCACCCTCCAGGTCCATCTCTGGTCTCCTGTGGGAAGGGAGGGAGGACCACGGCGATTCGCTCTGGCGGCAATGAGATGCACATGGGATGTCTGGCTCAAGAACAAAGGGAAATATGGCCTGCTAGCTACCCCATCCCAACTTACCCCCATCTTTGGAAACCCACACTTCCTGGGTGTTCCAAAAAACAATTCGACCAATTCCAAGGTCTAGGAATAAGGCTGATTGCCGATCTGCTGAAAAACGAGGAGATCCTCTCCTTTCAAGAACTCCGCGACAAACATAAACACCAAGGTCTCCATCTGTTCAAATTTCTGCAAATTAGGCACTTCCTTCTATCCCTAGCCCCAAACGCTAAATTCCCCCCATTAACCAGGTTTGAATCCCTTTGCGGCAAGGGCTCCTACCAGAGAGGTCTGATCTCAGAGATCTATAGGGGGATGGAGTCGGCAACCAGCCCCCCAATCCACAAGTATATGCAAAAATGGTCAGAGGACCTCAATGTACAGATAGATATGGACGAGTGGGTGGATATCTGGGAGTTGGCCACAAAGACCTCAATCTGTACAGTGACAAAAGAGAACATATATAAAATACTATTCCAGTGGTACCTGACCCCGGCTAGGCTGAGCCAGATCTTCCCCGGCACTCCCGACCTGTGCTAGAGGGGATGTGGCCAAAAGGGGGACATGGAGATTCAGAGGTACTGGACAAAGATCCAGAAGCTTCTACAAGAAACTACGGGGCTTCTTTTCCCCCTGGACCCCTTGACCTTCGTGCTGAGCAAACCTATAGACGACCCCCCCCCCCCGAGTAGACTAGTATCAGCTATCCTAACCGCAGCCAGATGCTCAATAGCAGCGGCGTGGAAACACACCAAAGCCCCAGCGAGAAACACGGTGTTGAGAAGAATAGACGAGGTCATGGCCATGGATAAACTTACAGCAATGCTCAATAAAAAAATGCCACAGTTTCGGAATACCTGGGACCCCTGGAGCGGCCCGCATTAGGCCGTCCTCGTACTGATGGAAAGGGAGGAAGAAAACAGAGTTCCCCCATCCTCCCCCCAAACCTCCCCCCCCAGTATTTCTTCCCCCCCTTAGACCTTGCCCCTCCCCCCCCACCAACTGAAAAATACCCATTTTGGGACAACATGTTGTTTAACTCAGTTGAAAAGTCATGTCATGTGCCTATGACATTGTCGTTATCATTTGGATGTATGTTGTTCTCAATAAAAAAAAAAAGTGATACAAAAAAAAATTAAGCACTACCTTTTTTTTCCACTTATTGATGCATGTACTATACTGCAATCGTCATATACATGCATAACCAAAGTAAATAACACGTGTGTAACAGGCTCTATAGTCTTCCCGCTTGCGCAAAGCTTCGGTACAGGTAGGGAGCCGATATTTCTGTTCCGGATGTGCTGACAGGCGCATGCGTGAGCTGCCGTTTGCCTATTGGGCGATATGTCCTTACTCGTGAGTGTACTTAAACTGAGTGTCCTTAAACCGGGGTATGCCTGTACACCCTTACTGCTTCCATAGGAATTAAGATGCTAAGTAGCAGACAGGTGCTGCTAATCAAATGTCCTTGATTAATTGATCATCAGCAAGTGGGACCACCTGTATAAAAGCTAACAATTTAGCAGTTTGCTGGTCTGGAGCATTCAGGTGTGTGTTAACACAATGCCAAGGAGGAACGACATCAGCAATGATCTTAGAGAAGAAATTGTTGCTGCCCATCAATCTGGGAAGGGTTATAAGGCCATTTCCAAACAATTTAAAGTCCATCATTCTACAGTGAGAAAGATTATTCAAAAGTGGGAAACATTCAAGACAGTTGCCAAATGGAGATGTTTGGCCATAATGCACAGCGCCACATTTGGCGAAAACTAAACACAGCATATCAGCACAAACACCTCATACCAACTGTCAAGCACGGTGGTGGAGGGGTGATGATTTGGCCTTGTTTTGCATCCACAGGACCTGGAAACCTTGCAGTCATTGAGTCGACCATGAAATCCTCTGTATACCAAAGTATTATAGAGTCAAATGTGAGGCCATCTGTCCGACAGCTAAAGCTTGGCCAAAATTTGGTCATGCAACAGGACAATGATCCCAAGCATACCACCAAATCTACAACAGAATGACTGAAAAAGAAAAGAATCAAGGTGTTGCAATGGCCCAGTCAAAGTCCAGACCTCAACCCGATTGAAATGCTGTGGCTGGACCTTAATAGAGCTGTGCATAAACAAATGCCCACAAACCTCAATGAACTGAAGCAACGTTGTAAAGAAGAGAGGGCCAAAAATCCTCCACAACGATGTGAGAGACTGAGAAAGTCATACAGAAAACGATTACTTCAAGTTATTGCTGCTAAAGATGGTTCTACAAGCTATTGAATCATAAGGTATACTTAGTTTTTCACACATGGCTTCTCCATTTTGGCTTTATTTTTGTTAAATAAATCATGACACGGTGTAATATGTCATTTGCTGATGTTCATCTGAGGTACTATTTACCTAATTGTAAGACCTGCTAAGGAACAGACGATTGTTATGTCCTGATATGTAAAACCATAGAATTCAAAGAGGGTGAACTTTCTTTTTCACACAAGTGGAAGTGCTACATTATATAAGAATGAGTGATGGGAGAGGTGTGATAAAAACCAATAGAGCCGACCGAGCGTGTCTGCGAGTGCGTGCGTCAGAGTCGAGCGCGTCTAGAGGGGGGGGGGGATGATGGTGTGTTGGAGAAATGGTGGGTGCGGGGAAAGGTGTGGCTAGTAGTGAGGGGGAGTGTGAAGGGGTGCAGTCTGCGTGAGGGGGGTGGCAGTCTGCGTGAGGAAGGCAGTCTGTGTGAGGCGGGGGGGCAGTCTGTGTGAGGGGGGGCAGTCTGCGTGAGGGGGGCAGTCTGCGTGAGGGGGGCAGTCTGCGTGAGGGGGGGCAGTCTGTGTGAGGGGGGGCAGTCTGTGTGAGGGGGGGCAGTCTGTGTGAGGGGGGGCAGTCTGTGTGAGGGGGGGCAGTCTGTGTGAGGGGGCAGTCTGCGTGAGGGGGGGCAGTCTGTGTGAGAGGGGGCAGTCTGTGTGAGGGGAGGGCAGTCTGTGTGAGGGCCAACATCCATTACAATCAGATATCACAACTCTGTATATAATATTCTCTGTTTCTGTATTTCTTATAAACCGTTAAAATCTTGTAACATGTCCCCTGTGTATTGGTGCAATAACAGGTCTCATACCCCCTTCCATGTATGTTACACACACAGCTTCCCCCCTTCTCTGCCCCTCACCCAGTAAGAATATTTAGCAGCAGCCATTCCCATGTGAGGTGGGTGCATGAAGCCCCCATGTAATAGTCAGGTCTCTGCACACAGTGTAACAGGAGATTAATGTAATCAGAGCCTCTGTGTAACTATATTACATACACATAAGAAACACATCACCTCCTACCTGGGGGCAGCCGCAGCATGTGGGGGAGGGGCTCTGTGCTCTGATTGGCTGAGCTCTGAGTGATGTCATGAGCTCTCAAGGGATTCTGGGATTTGTGGTCCTGCTGCCTTCAGAATTACAAAATAGGATCACAAGCAGGACTACAATTCCCAGAAGAACTTGCTGAGAAGGAAAGGACTCAAAAGCCAGATAGCAGGCAATTCGTACAGATGCTCAGGGTGTCATTCATTGGCTGCTGTGTGCCATGTGATCTCTTTCCATGTCCCCAATTGGTTCAGGACTACACCTCACAGAAGCCAATGGTGACAAGGAAAGAGATCACATGGCACACAGCAGCCAATGAATGCTGACACCCTGAGCCTTTGCACGAATTGGCTGCTATCTGGCTTTTGATTTCCTTCTCAGCAGGGGCTTCTGGGAGTTGTAGTCCTGCTTCTGATCCTATTTTGTAATTCTGAAGGCAGCAGGACTACAAATCCCAGAATCACTTGGGAGCGCATGACATTACTCAGATCGCAGCCAATCAGAGCACAGAGTCCTTCCCCTCCCCCACGTGCTGCAGCTGCCCCCAGGTAGGAGGTGATGTGTTTCTTATGTGTATGTAATATAGTTACACAGAGGCTCTGATTACATTAATCTCCTGTTACACTGTGTGCAGAGACCTGACTATTACATGGGGGCTTCATGCACCCACCTCACATGGGAATGGCTGCTGCTAAATATTCTTACTGGGTGAGGGGCAGAGAAGGGGGGAAGCTGTGTGTGTAACATACATGGAAGGGGGTATGAGACCTGTTATTGCACCAATACACAGGGGACATGTTACAAGCTTTTAAAGGTTTATAAGAAATACAGAAACAGAGAATATTATATACAGAGTTGTGATATCTGATTGCAATGGATGTTGGCCCTTTCACAGACTGCTCCCCCCTCACACAGACTGCCCCCCCCCCTCACACAGACTGCCCCCCTCACACAGACTGCCCCCCCTCACGCAGACTGCCCCCCCTCACGCAGACTGCCCCCCCTCACGCAGACTGCCCCCCTCACGCAGACTGCCCCCCTCACATGGATTGCCCCCCTCACACACACCCCCTCTCTCCTAACCACCCCTTTCCCCACACTTTCTTTACCCCCCTCTCCCCATCACATCCCTCCCCCCCCCTAGACGCACTCAGCTCTGACGCACGCACTCGCAGACACGCTCTGTCGGCTCTACTGGTTTTTATCACACCTCTCCCACACTCATTATTCCTATATAATGTTGCACTTACAGTTGTGTGAATAAGAAAGTTCACCCTCTATGAATTCTATGGTGTTACTGTGAGGAACAGAAGAGAGACTATGGGCAGGCCTGCACAACATACGGCCCGCCTGGCCTCTCTGTGCGGCCCGCGATGAATCCGGCCGGGCGACAAATAAATGAATTAAATAAATAAAATAAAAAAAATGGCGCCGATTCCCTGCGCGCCGGGCAACGTGGGGCGGAGGGGGAAGCAACACTCAGCTCCTCTGCGGGCCCGCTCCCCCCCCCCTGCTCCCAACATGGGGCAGAGGGGGAAGTAATAATTAATTCAGCTATTCCTCCGGCCTGCTCACCGCTTCCCTCCGCGGCCAGCTTCTCGCGTCCCCCACGAGCTCACCTCCCGTGCCCTCCTCCACGTCCGCGCCCCCAAGCCCACCTCCTGTCCCGGGCAGCTGCCGCAGGGATATCGGGGGCAGGAGGAGCAAGCGTCCAGCGGCAACCTGCACCCACCCGGTCAAGGTAAGTCACTGTCACTGTTAGTCACTGTCACCCAAGTCACTGTCACCCAAGTCACTGTCACCCACCCACCCAGTCACTGTCAAGTCACTGTCACCCACCCAGTCACTGTCACCCACCCACCCACTGTCACCCACCCACCCAGTCACTGTCAAGTCACTGTCACCCACCCACCCAGTCACTGTCACCCACCCAGTCACTGTCACCCACCCACCCAGTCACTGTCACCCACCCACCCAGTCACTGTCACCCACCCACCCAGTCACTGTCACCCACCCACCCAGTCACTGTCAGTGTCACCCAGTCACCCACCCACCCAGTCACTGTGTCCCACCCAGTCACTGTGTCCCACCCACCCACCCAGTCACTGTGTACCACCCACCCAGTCACTGTGTACCACCCACCCACCCAGTCACTGTGTACCACCCAGTCACTGTGTACCACCCACCCACCCAGTCACTGTGTACCAAGTCACTGTGTACCACCCACCCACCCAGTCACTGTGTACCACCCACCCACCCAGTCACTGTGTACCACCCACCCACTGTGTCCCACCCTGTCACTCTTCCCACCCAGTCACTGTGTCCCACCCGTCACTGTCACCCACCCAGTCACTGTCACCCACCCAGTCACTGTCACCCACCCAGTCACTGTCATAGTCACTGTCACCCACCCAGTCACTGTCACCCACCCAGTCACTGTCACCCACCCAGTCACTGTAACCCACCCAGTCACTGTCACCCACCCAGTCACTGTCACCCACCTATCCACCCAGTCACTGTCACCCACCCAGTCACTGTCACCCACCCACCCAGTCACTGTCAAGTCACTGTCACCCACCCAGTCACTGTCACCCACCCACCCACTGTCACCCACCCACCCAGTCACTGTCACCCAGTCACTGTCAAGTCACTGTCACCCACCCACCCAGTCACTGTCACCCACCCAGTCACTGTCACCCACCCAATCACTGTCACCCACCCAGTCACTGTCACCCACCACCCAGTCACTGTCACCCACCCACCCAGTCACTGTCAGTGTCACTGTCACCCACCCACCCAGTCACTGTGTCCCACCCAGTCACTCTTCCCACCCAGTCACTGTGTCCCACACTGTCACTGTCACCCACCCAGTCACTGTCACCCACCCAGTCACTGTCACCCACCTATCCACCCAGTCACTGTCACCCACCCAGTCACTGTCACCCACCCAGTCAGTCACCCACCCACCCACCCAGTCACTGTCACCCACCCAGTCACTGTCACCCACCCACCCAGTCACTGTCACCCACCCACCCACCCAGTCACTGTCACCCACCCAGTCACTGTCACCCACCCACTGTCAGTGTCACTTTCACCCACCCACCCCAGTCACCCACCCAGTCACTGTGTCCCACCCAGTCACTCTTCCCACCCAGTCACTGTGTCCCACACCGTCACTGTCACCCACCCAGTCACTGTCACCCACCCAGTCACTGTCACCCACCCACCCAGTCACTGTCATAGTCACTGTCACCCACCCAGTCACTGTCACCCACCCAGTCACTGTCACCCACCCAGTCACTGTCACCCACCAGTCACTGTCACCCACCCAGTCACTGTCACCCACCCACCCAGTCACTGTCTCCCACCCAGTCACTGTCACCCACCCAGTCACTGTCACCCACCCAGTCACTGTCACCCTGTCACCCACCCAGTCACTGTCACCCTGTCACCCACCCAGTCACTGTCTCCCTGTCACCCACCCAGTCACTGTCTCCCTGTCACCCACCCAGTCACTGTCTCCCTGTCACCCACCCAGTCACTGTCTCCCAGTCACCCACCCAGTCACTGTCTCCCAGTCACTGTCTCCCAGTCACTGTCTCCCAGTCACCTGTCTCCCAGTCACTGTCTCCCAGTCACTGTCTCTCAGTCACTGTCACCCAGTCACTGTATCCCACCCACCCAGTCACTGTGTCCCACCCACCCAGTCACTGTGTCCCCACCCACCCAGTCACTGTGTCCCCACCCACCCAGTCACTGTGTCCCACCCACCCAGTCACTGTGTCCCACCCACCCAGTCACTGTGTCCCACCCACCCAGTCACTGTGTCCCACCCACCCAGTCACTGTGTCCCACCCACCCAGTCACTGTGTCCCACCCACCCAGTCACTGTGTCCCACCAGTCACTGTGTCCCACCCACCCAGTCACTGTCAACCACCCACCAACCCAGTCACTGTCACCCACCCACCCAGTCTGTCACCACCCAGTCACTGTCACCCACCCACCCACCCACCCAGTCACTGTCACCCACCCACCCACCCACCCAGTCACTGTCACCCACCCACCCACCCACCCAGTCACTGTCACCCACCCACCCAGTCACTGTCAAGTGTCACTGTCACCCACCCACCCAGTCACTGTCACCCACCCAGTCACTGTCACCCACCCACCCAGTCACTGTCACCCACCCACCCAGTCACTGTGTCCCACCCAGTCACTGTGTCCCACCCAGTCACTGTCAACCACCCACCCAGTCACTGTCAACCACCCACCCACCCAGTCACTGTCAACCACCCACCCACCCAGTCACTGTCACCCACCCACCCACCCAGTCACTGTGTCCCACCCAGTCACTGTGTCCCCACCCACTCACTGTCACCCAGTCACTGTCACCCACCCAAGGGGGGAGAGTGATGTGAGGTGCAAGGGGGGGAGAGTGATGTGAGGTGCAAGGGGGGGAGAGTGATGTGAGGTACAAGGGGGGGAGAGTGATGTGAGGTACAAGGGGGGGAGAGTGATGTGAGGTGCAAGGGGGGGAGAGTGATGTGAGGTGCAAGGGGGGGAGAGTGATGTGAGGTGCAAGGGGGGGAGAGTGAAATGAGGTGCAAGGGGGGGAGAGTGATGTGAGGTGCAAGGCGGGGAGAGTGATGTGAGGTGCAAGGGGGGGAGAGTGATGTGAGGTGCAAGGCGGGGAGAGTGATGTGAGGTGCAAGGGGGGGAGAGTGATGTGAGGTGCAAGGGGGGGAGAGTGAAGTGAGGTGCAAGGGGGGGAGAGTGATGTGAGGTGCAAGGCGGGGAGAGTGATGTGAGGTGCAAGGGGGGGAGAGTGATGTGAGGTGCAAGGGGGGGAGAGTGATGTGAGGTTCAAGGGGGGAGAGTGATGTGAGGTGCAAGGGGGGGAGAGTGATGTGAGGTGGCAAGGGGGGAGAGGGATGTGAGGTGCAAGGGGGGCAGAGGGATGTGAGGTGCAAGGGGGGCAGAGGGATGTGTGGTGCAAGGGGGAGAGGGATGTGAGGTGCAAGGGGGAGAGGGATGTGAGATGCAAGGGGGAAGAGGGATGTGAGGTGCAAGGGGGAGAGGGATGTGAGGTGCAAGGGGGGAGAGGGATGTGAGGTGCAAGGGGGAGAGGGATGTGAGGTGCAAGGGGGGAGAGGGATGTGAGGTGCAAGGGGGGAGAGGGATGTGAGGTGCAAGGGGGGAGAGGGATGTGAGGTGCAAGGGGGGAGAGGGATGTGAGGTGCAAGGGGGGAGAGGGATGTGAGGTGCAGGGGGGGAGAGGGATGTGAGGTGCAGGGGGGAGAGGGATGTGAGCTGCAGGGCGGGTGGGATGTGTGTGGTGTGCAGGGGGGTATTGTGTGTTTGATGTGGAGGGGGGTATTGTGTGTTTGATGTGGAGGGGTGTATTGTGTGTGGGTGAGGGGGAGAGATGGGAGTATGAGAGATAGATGGGAGTATCGCAAAGGTTGATAGTGTTGGGTTCTGGGGGAGATATGAGGATGATGATGAAGGGTGCTGGGGGAGATATGAGGATGATGAGGGGTGCTGGGGGAGAGATGATGATGATAGGTGCTGGAGGAGAGATGATGATGATGATGATGATGATGATGATGATTTTACCCGTGTGGCCCAATTTTTTTTTTCCTTGGAGCAGTTCGGCCCTTCGCACTTTACGAGTTGTGCAGGCCTGGACTATGGGTCCTCTCGATCTGTGGCACTTTACAGTGGGAGAGACAGATGTGAGGAAGTGATCTGCTTCTTGTCATTGTTCATCACCAACGAGTTATTCAGATACTCTAACAATGCTTCTGGTTCCTCTGGAAGAGTTTCAGCATGTGGTGGTGACCTCTGCAGTTAGTGATATGACTTTACTTGTCCTTACAGCAATATCAAGAAGTGAGAGGTAGGCAGAGACAGAGACCAGCTTGGGAGAGTATGGAGTAAGCTAGAAATCTCAAACAGGACAGGATCATGCACTAGCACAGGGGAGCGCAAACTTTTCTCCCTGCACCCCCCTGCCTACTCCCCCCCCCCCCCCACTCTCCGTTCAGCTCCAGCATCAAATGACGCAACTGGTTATTTGATGCCTGGTTGCCGTAGCGATGTGTCGCTGGAATGCAAGATAAGTGAAGTTACAGCGGCCTCATGCGATCCCCAGCATTTAATTTAAATGACTTTGGGGAAGCGTGAGGCCATTGAAACTGCCACCCCCTTCCCCCAGAAATGATTGTGCACCCCTGCACCAACATGTAATACAGTTCTGTGAAAAAGAAAGTACACCCTCTTTGAATTCTATGGTTTTACATATCAGGACATAATAACAATCGTCTGCTCCTTAGCAAGGTCTAAAAATTAGGTTAATACAACCTCAGATGAACAACAACACATGACACATTACACCGTGTCATGATTTATTTAACAAAAATAAAGCCAAAATGGAGAAGCCATGTGTGAAAAACTAAGTATACCTTATGGTTCAATAGCTTGTAGAACCACCTTTAGCAGCAATAACTTGAAGTAATCGTTTTCTGTATGACTTTATCAGTCTCTCACATCGTTGTGGAGGAATCTTGGCCCACTCTTCTTTACAACATTGCTTCAGTTCATTGAGGTTTGTGGGCATTTGTTTATGCACAGCTCTCTTAAGGTCCAGCCACAGCATTTCAATCGAGTTGAGGTCTGGACTTTGACTGGGCCATTGCAACACCTTGATTCTTTTCCAGCCATTCTGTTGTAGATTTGGTGGTATGCTTGGGATCAATGTTCTGTTACATGACCCAATTTCGGCCAAGCTTTAGCTGTCGGACAGATGGCCTCACATTTGATGCTAGAATACTTTGGTATACGGAGGAGTTCATGGTCGACTCAATGTCTGCAAGGTTTCCAGGTCCCGTGGCTGCAAAACAAGGCCAAATCATCACCCCTCCACCACCGTACTTGACAGTTGGTATGAGGTGTTTGTGCTGATAGGCTGTGTTTGGTTTTCACAAACGTGGCGCTGTGCATTATGGCCAAACATCTCCATTTTGGTCTCGTCTGGGACATTGTTCCTGAAGTCTTGTGGTTTGTTCAGATGCAACTTTGCAAAACTAAGCCATGTTCTTTTTAGAGAGAAGAGGCTTTCTCCTGGCAACCCATCCAAACAAACCATACTTGTTCAGTCTTTTTCTAATTGTACTGTCATGAACTTTAACATGCTAACTGAGGCCTGTAGAGTCTGAGATGTAACTCTTAGGTTTTTTGCAATTTCTTTGAGCATTGCACGGTCTGACTTTGGGGTGAATTTGCTGGGACGTCTACTCCTAGGAATATTGGCAACTGTCTTGAATGTTTCCTACTTTTGAATAATCTTTCTCGCTGTAGAATGATGGACTTTAAATTGTTTGAAAATGGCCTTATATTCTTCCCAGATGGATGGGCAGCAACAATTTCTTCTCTAAGATCATTGCTGATGTCTTTCCTCCTTGGCATTGTGTTAACACACACCTGAATGCTCCAGATCAGCAAACTGCTAAAACGTCGGCTTTTATAGAGGTGGTCCCACTTGCTGATGATCAATTAATCAAGGGCATTTGATTAGCAGCACCAGTCTGCTACTTAGCATCTTTATTCCTATGGAAGCAGTAAGGGTGTACTTAGTTTTTAACACATAGCTTCTCCATTTTGGCTTTATTTTTGTTAAATAAATCATGACACGGTGTAATATGTCATGTGTTGTTGTTCATCTGAGGTTGTATTAACCTAATTTTAAGACCTGCTAAGGAACAGACGATTGTTATTATGACCTGATATGTAAAACCATAGAATTCAAAGAGGGTGTACTTTCTTTTTCAGACGACTGTTTTACATGTTGGTGCAGGGGCGCACAATCATTTCTGGGGTGAGGGGGGGGGGGGTTGGCAGTTAGAGGCCACGCGCTTCCCCGAAGACATTTAAATTAAATGCCGGGGATCGCGTGAGGCCGCTGTAACTTCACTTATTTTGCATTCCAGCGACACATCGCCATGGCAACCAGGCATCAAATGACCTGTCATTTGATGCTGGAGCTGAACGGAGAGGGGGGGGGGGGAGCAGGTAGGGGGGTTTGGGGAGATAAGTTTGCGCTCCCCTGTGCTAGTGCATGATCCTGTCCTGTTTGAGATTTCTAGCTTTCTCCATTGTCTCCCAAGCTGGTCTCTGTCTCTGCCTACCTCTCACTTCTTGATATTGCTCTGAAGGACAAGTACAGTCATATCCCTAACTGCAGAGGTCACCACCATGTGTTGAAACGCCTCCTCAGGAACCAGAAGCATTTTTAGAGTATCTGAATAACTCGTTGGTGATGAACAATGACAAGAATCAGATCACTTCCTCACGTCTGTCCCTCCCACTATAAGGTTTCACAGATAGAGAGGTCCCATAGTCTTTCTCTTCTGTCCCTCACAGTGACACAAACAGAGAAAGCCATTATTGCTTGAGATCTGTAGATCTTACCCATTCTGTTTGCTTCCAGAGCCCACCATGGAGCATCTGACTAACTCGATTATGATGGACAAGAAGCAGCTAGCTGAAGGAATCTTGAATCACATCTTAGACATCATCTACCTTCTAACTGGAGAGGTGAGGGCTTCTACAGAAGGTCATAATGGCACCCCTCGTATTATCTTTTAAATAAAGTAGCACAGATTATATTTTAGTGCAGGATAGTGTCTTGTTTAAGGATTCCTGAAATATGGTAACTTTCCACATAGTATTTCAGGTTGGTCTCTCTCCTATTATTGATGTGATAGGACAAGTACAGTCACTATTCCTAACTGCAGAGGTCACCAAGTGGAGAAACACTCCCACAAGGACCAGAGCTCATTCTTGGAGTTCCTAAGTAATTCACTGATGATGAAAAAGTACAAGGAGCTGATGACTTCCTCATATCTATCCCTCCCAATGCAAAGAGACATAGATAGATATGCACCATAGTCTTTCTTCTCTGTACTTCAAAATGCACAGTGACACAGACAGAAAATGCCCTTATTCCCTATATCTGTACTTCTGACATCTCCCATGTTATCTTTTGTCTCAGAGACCTTTCTTGGAGCATCTGACTGACTCTCTGATGATGAACAAAATTAATAATGAGAAGATGACTGAGAGGATCTTGAATCACACCCAGGAGATCATCTACCTGTTGTCTGGAGAGGTGAGAGCTGCTGTACAGATGCAGCGGCCGTTATAAGAACACTTCATGCGTTGTATACCTCGGAATACCCATGTCATGGCGCGGGATTTCTTCCAACTGTACCGCCCCTTCCCGCCTTAAGACGCGAGTGCAGAAAATGGCATTTTAGTGTTAAACAGTGTTAAACACTGAAATTGACACAGTTGCACAGTAGCACAGTTCTGTACACATTACATTTCATTGCACAAATAGAAACAGAATCCATGCACAAACAAAGCAACCGCGATAAACACTTGTGCTGGGCGGTTGGTCACGTTAATGCCGCGTGGAGTACAGCAGCGCACACGAAAACGGTTCCGTGATTTGTTCGAATAACGGCCGCTGCATCTGTATAATGTCATAGTGCGTATGTGTTACTTTGAGAACCGATGTCTAGGGACAGATGCAGTTATTCAATGACAGAGCCTGGGACAGACAAGACAACATAGCGCATAGGGAGAGCACAAAATAATAAAGGGACATGACTAGGAAGAAGGAGAGAACAGATAAAGTTGATCAACCGTGAGTTTGGACACAATAGAGGATTTTGCTAGTGAGCGGATAGTCCCAATTGATTGGCTTTTGTCAGAGATGAAATTAAGGACCGACCAGCCACGTTACCAAATACTGTCAGAAACATATATCACCTACTTGACGAGAACCAATAATTGTGGAAAGCCTGCAAGAGGCAAGACCTACAAAAAACAATCGATCTGGAATGCGACGGCCGCATGTAGAGTGCAATCACGGAAGCTAAAAGTCGGAGAAAGGACCTCGCAGAGCTCCGGCACATCCAGACATTTAACGAGGTCTTTAAACATGACTACACGTGCAAGGGCCATTTACTATCGAAAAGAGCCATGAAATTTGAGAGAGCCCATATTGAAGGGGAGGAGCAAAGGGACACAGCTGCATCCACCGCTGCCTCTGCACGTTGGAACACCAATTTGGAAGCAAACTTAGAGGTTTACATGTAGAAAAGGAAGCCGTCGCTGCTGAAGCCCAAGCCAAGATCTTTGAAACAGCCGGAAGACAAGATGGCGGGGAGCACTGGAGAAATCCAATAGCTTTAGAAGATCCAGCACACCAGAGACTATTTAATAAGTCATGCCAGTATGAACGCCAGTTCACCATCTCTACCCGATGAGGAGGGTATTACAGATGCCAAAGCTATGGAGACTCCACATGAATTAGAGGAACAGCATCTTCAAGCATACCCTACATGGGGTGGCTACATCTACCACAGTGAAGCACACACTCACATGTGTACGGATGCACTACACCAAGCTCGCAATCCAGGTACTTTAACACAGAGAACACCCTTTCTCATACTTGCACACTGTCACCTTACATCCACTGCACGTAAGACACGACTGCAGGGTTCCCCTCAGCAAGGACTATTGCACATAACGCATACCCAACACATACACAAAAGGCATCCAATAAACCCTTCTCCACCTTACGTTCAATGTTGTGAACCAATATGATGGACAGAGCAACATACCCAACTACAACAGCCCACATCTTCAGCCCTAGGTACACCAACCATATCTAGTACTAGCTATTTAAAGAAACGAAAGACCAGTCACAAGATACAATAATACTAGAACACCTTTCTCGGTCCATATGACACACGTGACACCCATAGAGTAGTGTTTTACCAAGTCCTGAAAATTGCCGGGTAACGGGTGCCCAGTGGAAAAATAGAACATTTGCAAGGCCGGGTACCAAGTACCCGGGCCCGGCAGCTTTGAATTACCTGGAGAGGGTGAGGACGACCACGGTAACATTGTGGGAGCAACGGCAGACATCCTGGTGGCGGTGGCAGCAGAGAACATCATTGTTGAACTAGTGGGAGCAGCGTAACACATCCTATCACAGCCAGTGCCGGTGGGAGCCGGGGAACGTTACCGGAGCAGGAGCATTCATATTGGATAGCCAGCTCCTTATCCTTCGCAGCGGTCCTCATCACCCTCCACCGCTGGCTACAGGTAAGTCTCTTCTGCTGCTCTGCTCCTGCCGTTATCCAAAGGAGGACCAACGAAACAGAACAGAATGGAAATTACCGGACACCGGGTCACAGCCCCCTGGGTAATTTCTGGATACCCAGTACATCACTACCATAGAGGAAACCAGGAGCCTATTCAAGGAACTTGGAGTTTGCTTCAAATGCTGCGCTTCCACAAGTCACCTCTTCAGAGACTGTAAAGACGCTATCAAATATACAGAGTGTGACACTGACATGTAGTAGCTTTATATCCAGAGACAATTAAACGGGAGAAGAGAAAATAACACCACCATCAGTCACATCCAAGTGCATCAAGATTTGTGGAGAAGGAGGTGATGCGAGATCCTGCTCTAAAATATGTCTTGTAGTACACCCCGAGTGACAACCTGAAAAGGCTATAATAGTGTACACCATCATTGATGATCAAAGCAACTGATCTTTAGTTAGGTCAGAGTTCTTTGACTTGTACAATATATGAGACAATGCTTCCCCCCTACACACTCAGAACATGCGCAGGAATGATGGAAACAACACGTATTAGAGCAAATGGCTACATCACGTGTTCCATAGATTGTAGAATAAAGATACCACTCCATACTCTATACGAGTGTAGTCAGATGCCAGAAAATAGCTAAATTCCCACACCAGACAGGGCACGTCATCACCCTCACCTCAGAAGAATAGCTGATCGCGTCCCACTGTTAGACCAAGAGACTCAGGTCTTACTACTGCTTGGCAGGTATATCTTTAGGGTATACAAAGTCCGCAAACAGCGCAACGGTTCCCATAACACCCCGTATTCCCAAAGTCTTGACCTGGGATGGGTAATTGTGTGTGACGTATGCATTGCCAAAGTGCACAGACCTGACAACGTCGATGCCCTATAAACAAACATTGGATAATGGACGTGCATCTCTCTTCAAACCATGTCCTAACCACTTCAACATAAAAGTAGGACTTGGCAACAAGGAGAAACAAAGGCATATCACTGAAACTTACAGAGATATCTTTACATGAGAGAAGTGTGGAAATGGTCTAGGATGTACAGCATTGCAGACAACAAAAGACAATGATAAACCAGCTCCATCAATGGAAGACAGATTTACTGAGGATGATGGATAAAGACCTCTTTACAGATGAATCAAACAGTTTGGTGACTCAACTTCCATTTCATTCACCCAGAGAACATCTCCCAAACAACAGAGAACAGGCCCTCTCTAGACTTGCTTTGCTGCGTTGCAACTTAGGCCAAGTCCATAGAAGGACAGGTCGCACTGAGCCATGCGGACGCTCCGCGCTGAGCCCCTGCATCCTCAATGAGGATGCCTTGAGAGAGGGCTCACGCGGGCGTCCGCAGGCGTGCGGAGGCGCTGGATTTTTCAGCCGACAGCCAAGCTGTTTTTCAGTGCGCTGTCGGCTGAAAACATCCAATCAGCGTGGAGCAACGTCACGTCGGCGTGATGTCGGCGCCGTGACGTTGACGTCGGTGCGTCGCGGGCGATTGGCCCAGCGATGTCACTGCCCCGCCTCCCTCAGTCTCGCCCCGCCTCCGCTGGTGCCCGCTGGCTCGCCTGCATGGGCATGAAATCGCGCAGATTTCAGCAGGCGAGCCTCAGTGTCAGCGCGGCTCGGAACTCCTCACCCCTCTATGGCCCCAGCCTTAGAAAGGAAGCCAGAAACAAAGCGTCACTTTATGGACTTCAAGCAGAAGATATTCGACAGTGGTTAGCAGAACCCACTCCTCCACTGAATGAAGGCGAAGAATGCTGGTACCAGCATTATTTGGCGTTTACCACCCACATAAACCTGGTCAAATCCGGGTGGTATTTTTTTCAAGTGTTCAATTCCTAGGAGTCTCCTTAAACTATGTTCTCATTACTGGACCAGACTTAACTAGTAGTTTTCTAGGAGTGTTAATCTGCTTTAGGAAGGAGGGGGAAGGATCCAAACAGGGAAAAAACGGTGCACAGACAAAAAAGGTAATGCTGGACGTGATGACCAAGAACAATGTTTATTGATTCAAATCCAAAAACGTTTTGCTTGCAAGTTCTCTAAGGCTTGGGACATGGTAATCCAAACAGCTCTGAGCAGCGCTGACGCTCATGCTCTCCTGCTCAAGCAGGAGCTTTTTTGTGTCCCTGCATGAGCGTCAGTGTGCGCGCTTGTGAGCCGGGTGGGAGGCGGGGCGGAGGCGAGGCGGGTCTAGCGCGCTACGTGACGGCACCGACGTCACGGACTGCCATTGGCTTTTGGCAGTCACGTGACCTGCCCTCCGCTTGCCTCAGCGGGAAAACTTAAACTTCACTGTCTGCTGCAATTCCACACGCCTCCGCACACCTGCGGAAGCGTGAGGAAGCGCTGTCTAAAGCCGTGCACATAGGTATGAATGTTTCCCCTCAGCGCTGCTCAGCACGGTCTTTTTGACCATGGCCCTGCCCTTACTTGTTTCGTACGGCGTAGGTGCTTTGTCATGCCTTGGGATTTTAGCCGTCTGTGGAAACCCAGGACTGAGATACTCCATTGTGTAATTTCTGTTCATGTTCCTACAATTAAGCATAACAAATTCAAAGACTCCATTTTGTATGAAATAAGGAATCATTATCTGCCTGTCTGAATTTATTAAGCCTCAGTAAGCCGGAGACAGAACATATATATACATATATATATATGCTTATACAGTACCGACACACTTTATTCGAGTGTGGCCGGTACCGCAAGCCGGGAGATTTCCCGGCTTGCTAGTGGCCGCCCCTCGGCGTGCCGCGCGTCATAGACGCGCGGTCACGCGTCTTCGGGAGCGTGCGCCCCCTGCACGCGCGTCCAGGGGCTCCCCGAGGGAGCCCTGGTGTCCCGCGATCGCGGGACAGCGGCAGGGGGTTCCGGGGGAC
This sequence comes from Ascaphus truei, assembly GCF_040206685.1. Taxonomy (NCBI): domain Eukaryota; kingdom Metazoa; phylum Chordata; class Amphibia; order Anura; family Ascaphidae; genus Ascaphus; species Ascaphus truei. The sequence continues at coordinate 5,357,837 of NC_134502.1, read as the reverse complement.
CCGGCGGACCCGGCAGCGGTAGGGAGAGCGCCCCGATCGGAGGGCGCTCTTCCGCTGCTTCGGCGCGCGCCCGTCACTCTCGGGCGCGCGCCAGGCTACTGCTGCGGCCAAGAACGGGCAAATGCTCGAATAAACTTGGTCGCAGCAGTATATGCTTTAGCCATTGAATCCTTTGTATATCAGTATTGCTTGACCTGAAGAAGAGAGGAGAACTCTCGAAAGCTTGTCCTATGACATAAATTGTTAGTCCAATAAAAAAGGTATCACCTAATACTGAAGAACTCATTTATTCTGCTATATATATATATATATATATATATATATATATATATATATACACACACACACACACACACACACACACACACACACACACACACACACACAGTGGTTGACAAATCACCAAAAAATCTACTCGCCACACAAAAAAATCTACTCGCCACCTAGTACCAAATGTGTGCTTCTTGGGCCAATATTTACTCGCCCGGGGGTTAAATCCACTCGCCCGGGGCGAGCAAATGTATAGGTTTGTCGAACACTGTATATATATATATATATATACTTAGTTAAGTTATGGTGAGTAAAAAAAGTAACAACCCTCCACAGCAAAGCATATAGCAAATGGAAATATACTGTATGCTCATTTGCATGTCTTAGACAGGTCTGCAACCCCGCCTTTCACCATTATCACCCAGCACACAGCATTTCCACTGCAGCAAGGGATTCTGGGAAATGACATGCAAATGAGCGCACAGTGCCACTTTTTGCTTCAAAAAATATTTTAAACATGGTTCCCTATAGGCTTAAGCTTGCTGCATGGTCACAGCTTTGAGCACAGCCAGGGTTAAGATGCATAGCCAGAAAACCCGGGTTGCAGACCTGCCTAAGACATGCAAATGAGCATACAGTATATTTCCATTTGATATATATATATAATTCTAAGTTGGATTCCGTTTTCCATTTTTTTGTATGTCAGAAGCATCAATATCTCACAAACGGCACCACGTAGCACCACAAAATTTTCACTGTACATTCTGCTGCGGATTTGTAGGTCAACGCAACTATTTTGAGCTTCCAATGTCACTCACCTCCCAAGTTATGGACATTCTAAGTTTCACTCGGCTGGACAGCAGTAATGTTAGAGCGAGAGCAAGGGGCGGGGACCGTGGCTACTAAGGGAGGGGGCGTGGCTACTAAGGGAGGGGACGTGTCCTTGCCTTGATAGGGCTGTGTGTGTGTTAGTGATTCTCAGCCGGGGCTCCGCGGAGCAGTCCCAGGGGTTCCGCCTGGCCGCCCGCACTCACTGCTGCCCCTGCACCTCCCCCTTCCGCTCCCCTCCTCCTCCCCTCCCTCCTCTCCTCCCCTCCCTCCTCTCTCCTCCTTCCCTTGACTGGACATTCTGCTACGGATTTGTAGGTCAATGCAACTATTTTGAGCTTCCAATGTCACTCACCTCCCAAGTTATGGACATTATAGGTTTCCCTCGCCTGTAATGCAATAATGTTAGAGCAGAAGCAGGGGGCCGGGGCGTAGCTTCTTAGGGAGGGGCGTATCCTTACCGACTTCTGTGTTTTGTGTGTCTGAAGTGAGATGTGCGGAGGAGATGTGCCGGGGGGGGGGGAGAAAACATTGAGGGGGGGAAGAAATCTGATTGAGGGGGGTGAAGAAAACTGAATGAGGGGGGAAGAAAACAGAGTGCGTCAAGGGATGGGAAGAAAAAGGAGTGAGTGAGGGGGGGAAACGGGGTGAGTGAGGGGGGAAACGGGTTGAGTGAGGGGGGGAAACGGAGTGAGTGAGGGGGGAAACGGAGTGAGTGGTGGGAGGCAGAGAGGGGGGAAACAGAGTGAGTGGGGTCGGAGAAAGCAGAGTGAGTGGGGTCGGAGAAAGCAGAGTGAGTGGGGTCGGAGAAAGCAGAGTGAGTGGGGAGGAGAAAACAGAGTGAGTGGGAGGAGAAAACGGAGTGAGTAGTGGGGGGAGAAAACGGAGTGATTGGGGGGACGAGAAAACGGAGTGAGTAAGGGAGGGGGGAGAAAACGGAGTGAATGGGGGAAGCAGGAGAAAATAGAGTGAGTGGGGGAAGGGGGAGAAAACAGAGTGAGTGGGGGAGGGGAGAGAAAATGGAGTGAGTGGGGAAGGGGGGAGAAAACGGAGTGAGTGGGGTGAAAACAGAGTGAGCGGGGGAGGGGGGAGAAAACAGAGTGAGGGGGGCGAAAAATTAGTGAGTTGGGGCGGGGGGAGAAAACAGTGAGGGAGGGAGGGACAGAGAAAACGGAGTGAGGGAGGGAGTGGTGGAGAAAACGGAGTGAGGGAGGGGGGTGAAACCGGAGGGAGGGGGGAGAAAACAGAGTGAGGGGGGGAGAAAACGGAGTGATGGAGGGTCAGAGAAAACGGAGTGAGGGAGGGGCGGAGAAAACGGAGTGAGGGAGGGGTGGAGAAAACGGAGGGAGGGGCGGAGTAAACGGAGTGAGGGAGGAGCAGAGAAAACGGATTGAGGGAGGGAGAGGCGGAGAAAACGGAGTGAGGGGAGAAAACGGAGTGAGGGAGGGTCAGAGAAAACGGAGTGAGGAAGGGGCTGAGAAAACGGAGTGAGGGAGGGATGGAGAAAACGGAGGGAGGGGTGGAGAAAACGGAGTGAGGGAGGGGCGGAGAAAACAGAGTGAGGGAGGGGCGGAGAAAACAGAGTGAGGGAGGAGCAGAGAAAACGGAGTAAGTGAGGGAGGGGCGGAGAAAACGGAGTGAGGGAGGGGTGGAGAAAACGGAGGGAGGGGCGGAGAAAACGGAGGGAGGGGCGGAGAAAACGGAGGGAGGGGCGGAGAAAACGGAGTGAGGGAGGGGCGGAGAAAACGGATTGAGGGAGGGAGAGGCGGAGAAAACGGATTGAGGGAGGGAGAGGCGGAGAAAACGGAGTGAGGGGGGAGAAAACGGAGTGAGGGGGGAGAAAACGGAGTGAGGGGGGAGAAAACGGAGTGAGGGGGGAGAAAACGGAGTGAGGGGGTGAGAAAACGGAGTGGGAGGGAGGACACGGAGTGGGAGATGGGAGACAGGAGAAAAGGGGGATAGAGAGAGGGCAAAGGAGAGAAAGGAGAGAGGGGAAGTGGGGGTCGGGAGAGGGGAGAGAGAGAGAGCAATGGGGGGGAGAGAGGGCAATGGGGGGGAAAGAGGGGAGGGAAGGTTGTAGAGGGAAAATGGAGACAGAGACACACACACACACACACACATACATACAGACACAGAGACAGCCAATGACACGCCCCCCGCTCCTGCTCTAAAAAAATTGCAGGACAGTCGATCGCTCATGCTTGGAGAGCTTGTGACGTCACTGCTCTCAAGCATGAGCGAGCTGAGCGGCAGTGTGGCCGCAGCCTAAAGCTGCGTGGAGAGATGTGCCGGCAGCACGGGAGGGACGGGGAGATGAGCCGGAAGCAGGGGAGTGGGTGGGGGGGGGGGTGAGGGTCGGGGAGATGTTCAGGAAGCGGGGGGATATGTACCAGCGGGGGGAGGGGGGGCGGGGAGATATATTCCCCGGGCGAAGCCGGGTACAAAAGCTAGTGTGTGTGTGTATATATATATATATGTGTATATATATATATATATATATATATATATATATATATGTGTGTGTGTGTGTATATATGTATATATATATATATACAAATAGGTTTTACCAGATTGGAGTCCGGGAAAAACGAGACAGCACACAGTTTTGTAAGTCCAAAAGAACTATATTCAGTTTAACATGGCACCACATCCAACGTTTCGATCATCTAAACGTGACCTTCCTCAGGGACGTGCGTGACGAAGGTCACGTTTAGATGATCGAAACGTTGGATGTGGTGCCATGTTAAACTGAATATAGTTCTTTTGGACTTACAAGACTGTGTGCTGTCTCATTTTTCCCGGACTCCAATCTGGTAAAACCTATTTGTATACATGTGCATATGGGACAAGCATCAGCATTTTCTCTCTTGTGCCAACTGAGTGTGATTTTTTTTCATATATATATGTGTGTGTACTGTATCAGCTCAGGTCGCATGTTCGGGATACGCTCCACGTCATTGACTCCATCTCCAGTGTTAAATGGAAATCTACCTACCTTTGGGCCACATGCGATGTGGCCTCTCTCTATACAGGTAAACCCCGTTATAGCGCGACCCGTTATAACGCGAAATCGGTTATAACGCGGTTTTCACGTGGCTCCCGTTTAAAAAAATAAATTAAAATTAAAAATTAAATTTTTTTTGCACATTGCACACACTGCACACTCTCTCACTGCACACTCTCTCACTGCACACTCTCTCACTGCACACTCTCTCACTGCACACTCAATCACTGCACACTCTCTCACTGCACACACTCTCACTGCACACACTCTCACTGCACACACTCTCACTGCGCACACACTCTCACTGCGCACACACTCTCACTGCGCACACACTCTCACTGCACACACTCTCACTGCACACACTCTCACTGCACACACTCTCACTGCACACACTCTCACTGCTCACTGCGCACACACTCTCACTGCACACACACTCTCACTGCGCACACACTCTCACTGCACACACTCTCACTGCACACACTCTCACTGCACACACTCTCACTGCACACACTCCCACTGCACACACTCTCACTGCACACACTCTCACTGCACACACTCTCACTGCACACACTCTCACTGCACACACTCTCACTGCACACACACTCACTGCACACACACTCACTGCACACACACTCACTGCCACTGCACACACTGCCACTGCACACTGCTCACTGCACACTGCACACACTCTCACTGCACACACACTCACTGCACACACACTCACTGCCACTGCACACACTCTCACTGCACACACTCTCTCTGCACACACACTCACTGCACACTGCTCACAACACACTGCACACACTCTCACTGCACACACTCTCACTGCACACACTGTGCACACTGCACACTGCACACACTCCCAGCACACTGCTCACAGCACACACTCTCACTGCACACACACTCACTGCACACACTGCACACTGCACACACTCCCAGCACGCAGCACTCCCAGCACACAGCACTCATAGCACACAGCACTCACAGCACACTCTCACAGCACACAGCACTCACAGCACACTCTCACAGCACTCACAACACACTCTCACAGCACTCACAGCACACTACACCACACTTCCCACTCCCCCTCCCTACCTTTGGTGTCGGCTGCTGAGATCGGAGCGGAGCTGGCATCAGGAGGAGGATGGGGGGTGTCAGGAGGATGGGGAGTGTCGGGAGGATGGGGGGTGTCGGGAGGAGGGGGGGTGAGTGAGGAGCAGGCTGGGACTCGAAGGGCTGCGTGGGCTATGCCGCGGCTGGACTCGCTGTTGCTAGGGGACGGGTAGGGCTCCTGGCCACCTCTTCCTTCCTTCCCTCCTCACTCCCTCCCGATCAGACGCGCGGTGGCCATTTTTTTTTTTAAATCAGCGCGACCCCGGGTCTAGCACGGTTGGATCGGGTGGCCCCCGAGGACCGCGCTATAACGGGGTTTACCTGTACTTGTATAGATCATGCCAGGGGGATTGAGGCAATACGTTTTTGGCTGAACAGAGACCTATCCATTCCGGAAAAACATAAAAATTTCATTTTAAACAGTGTTAGGTTTAGTTTAAACCACAATTATTTTTTATTTGAGGATGTATATTATTTACAGATCTGTGGAACGGCCATGGGCACGAGGTTCGCCCCCAGCTATGCAAATCTCTTCATGGGATTTTGGGAGGAGAGATTTGTGTGGCACAATGACATTCTTGGGGCGGGCCTTGTGTACTATGGCCGTTTCATCGATGACATTATTATTATTTGGGATTGGGACAAGACTGATTTACACAACATTTTAAGTTCCTTTGATGACAACCCTTTGGGATTAAAATTCACATTTAACATTGATGCTACATCTGTGGTCTTTCTGGACCTAGTACTTAGCGTGGACTTAGAGTCTAACTTTGTGATGATAGAGAGGATTTGGCCCGGGATTAAAGGGGTTACACCCCATTTGGCCACCCTCTACTCTCATCTGGGAAGCAAGGGGTTAACTGGACTGAGGTCCAGTAATGTGTTATGCGCTGCTTAAATATTCAAATGTTTATTCCCCTATGTAAATGTATTGTGTTATCCTGGTTTTTGCACTCACACATACACTAGGGTTGATGCGGGAGGGAAGGGGTTAAAATGGTGATTATTGCCCTTTGTGTAATTTTCCCGCATTTTTCAGGTTCCATTTTGCAGCCGTCCATAGGTCGCCATTGAGCCTCCATGCTTTCTAATGGCAGAAGTAGCGGTTTTGGACCTGTTTTCCAGCGACGACCAGCAGGTGGCGTCCGAGAGGAGGAGCGGCGGTTTCCCATTGTAAGTCAATGGGCTCATTGACTTCAATGGAGATTCCTCAACGCCGGCCTCGAGGAACAGGTTGGCAGCCATCCAAACCGCAGACCGCAAAAGCGGTTACAATGTGTTTTAAAAGAGTTTAATCACTTTGGTCAAGTTCAACGACAATTGGCGTGGGAATCTTGGGTTCTAGGGCCCCTGGGAATAAAGTTCTTTTTGTCCCTACCCCCTAGGACCCCCACACACGATCCACACCGGGTCCGGGAATGAGGGACCCCCGTAAGGAGTCGAGCGGAGAAGGAGGGTCGCACCATTGAATCTAATGGCGGTGGGCGCCATGAATTGTCAATGGCGGCGCCGGCCATTGATTCCAATGGGGAAAAGCCGCATGGCAAAAAAACGACTAAGTGAAAAATGTTGAAATGTGTAAGTCCATATCTCCGGTTCTGGAATGACCAGAGGGATGGGATTTGGGTGGCATATAGCCAAGATTCCGGCTTTAATGCATGCCCATTCCCAGCCCCCTCAGACCAACCAGACGGAGTGTGGACGAAGGTAAAGATTTGTGGATTTTCTCAGACTTCAAAGCCGGCGGTTCCTCCATTGAAAGTCTATGGAGGGAAACTCCATTGACTACAATGGCGGAGTTGCTCCATTGAAACCCACGGCGGCGGAGCCCGTTGTTTTCAATGGGGATTTAGTGAAACGTTGAGATTTCTTTTTAGCGGAGATTTTTATAATAAAATATGAAACGGTTTATGTGATATTTGTATAACTCCGGTTCCGTAGGTCGTAGCGGGCTGATATTTGGACCCTATAGTGTACCACTTCCGGCATTAAGGTCTGGAAAGTTTGGACCCGCTGGACCTACCAGAACCGGGTATTTTAATATGTGTAGGTATTAAAATGTATATGGGGTATTGGGTCTGCTCTGAAAACTGCAGACTCCATCTGCTATGTTAATAGGCAGGAAGAGCATCCTGCAAGAATTAACACAGCCCGGTGATCAAAGGCTAATTGCCTAATTGTTTATACTGGGGGCAGGAACCAAGGAACTGAGTGTTTTTTAAGTGTGATACTTCACACTTACAGGGAAACCAAAATCTGCTTCAAAGAGATTTTGCTAGACAGCTCGGCGCCTTGAGTGTAAAAGAAGGGTTGAAATGGTATATAAGTCAGAGTCACCCCTTACTCAATTGTCTCAATAAATTATATTTTATCATATCTAAGTCTCGTCCAGTTCAACCCAGTTATATTTGGTGTGTATTATTAATAGCCTGTCTCAAAGCTACCATCACAAACATTACTACTGCGGCTCATTTTAAATCTGTGTCAGTAAACAATTTTGTCCATGCAACAAGTAATCATCACCAACAGTGGCTCAACAATATTCCTCTGGGGCAGTTTCATCGACTCAAAAGAAACTGCACAAAAGAGAATGATTTTCTTTCACAGTCAGATACACTCAGTAAGAAATTCTTGGACAAGAGTTATGATGACAAATTGATCATAGACTCTCTCTGCAAAGTTAAAGCTATGGATAGAACAGTAATTCTTAATCAATCAAAAGCCAAGAGGGCTTTGCGTATGAGTTATGATGCTCCAATTACAATTAATAGCACTGATTCCTCTTCTGTGAGGTTTATTACTACCTATAATCAGGCCTATAAAAATATTAACCATATTTGGAATACTCATTGGAGCATCCTCAAATGTGATCCCCATTTAAAAACCATTTTGCCGGAGAGAGCATCTATTGTATATAGAAAAGCTAGAAGCATTAAAAGCATTCTGGCTCCTTCCAAATTAAAGTCCATTGATCCAGCCGCTTCGTCCATAGATGTGGGTCCGAAAGGTAACCACAAATGTGGACGTAGCCGTTGCATCACTTGCAAGCATCTGTTACTTCAAACACAATTCAGTTCTCACAACAAGGACAGGGTCTACTTTATTAATACACATATCGATTGCCTTAGTTCCTTTGTTATTTACTTGATCCAGTGCGGCCGTGGCCAACAATATGTTGGCCGCACTACACGTCCATTGCACGTTCGCTTCCTAGAGCACAGGAGAAATGTGATAAAAGGGATCAACACACATAGTGTACCCCGTCACTTTAAAACAGCACATAACCAAGATCCCAAATCTATGACAATTATGGGCCTGGAATCTGTTTCTCCGTGTGCTCTGGGGGAGGATCGTTTAAAAATTTTGTGCCGCAAAGAGACGTTCTGGATCCACCAGTTGGGCACTCTTGCCCCTGGTGGGTTGAATGAATGTCTAGATGCAAGTACCCTGGTTTAGCCTGTTCCTCCTCTGCTCTTGCTTTTTGGAGCCTTGTTTATATTTGTAAATTCCATATTCCTCTGCTCCTCTCCTTCCTATATATATAATATCTAGTTATTAGGATAGACATATATGCAATTATCATGTATATCTTTATATTAATTTAGGATAATAGGTACAAGATTTGGCTGTATGCATATAGGTCACTTACTTCGATCTCCTTGGAATGGTTATACCACTTGAACTTTATAATATTAATATATTATTCACTTACATTACGAGGTATAACTTTAATTTATTTTAAATATTTATTTGGTTTTAGACAAAATTCACACATCTTCACCATATTGATTTTTGTTTTCAATTTTCTATGTATTTATTAATTAATATTTGTAATTAGAATCTTGTAATCACTAATCATGTCACAATTAGTGACTTAGTCACACTTAGTTGGGTTTCAACACTTTTATGTTTTTTGATTTATTAACTATGTTGTTAAAGACAAGTTCACTTTTATTTATAAGAATAATTTTGTTTGCTTTTTGATATATATATTGTCTCTCTGTGTCTCTACAAGATAATATCTATTCAATTGCCCTTTCTAGCAAGATTATGCCTTCTCTCTATATACACTCCATTCCTGACACCAGAACTGGGACTTACACATCTTTATCACACAAAAATACAGGCCACAGTATATTTTATTAAAGAGTTATATTTAATAGGTATATGTACTGATAACCTGTGAATGAACTGTGGGATTTCCAAGTCATGGATGCCGAGGGACCAGATGGCTACCAAGCTTGGTGCCTATGGGTCAGTTCGGAGTCCGGACTTGAAAGCCTCAGGGATGCCAATTTGTTAGAACAGGAGGGGTACTGCAGTTCTGCTTGAGTACCCGCATCCTGGGCTAACACAGGGCTATCCGGCCACCATTTGCCAGAGCCCTGACTCTGTGGAGCCTGGACAGTGGGTGGGCTCAGTATGCAAAGAGGCAGAGGTGCAAGGTTGGCGCATGCCCATTAGCAGAATGAAAAAAGTTGCCCACCCAGCTTTACAATACCGGAAAATCGGTGATTGGCTGGCAGGGAAATTCCCACGCTCTGATAGGCTGTAGAGGTTTGTGAATGGGACACTGAAACCCATAAGGAGCGTTCCAGCCAATCAGAGGGGCAGATTCCAAGCGCCAAACCAACAGCGGCAAATTCAAAGGTGCTCTGTGCTGAATAGACGCGAGCCGGCTTCAAAGATTTTGAGTGAGAAAATGTTTTAAGTCCCACTTTTTGAGAACGTAGCAGTCGCGGCTGACATTGCATGCCGAAATCAGTTCCAGGAGTTTGTGAGTACCTCCCGGTCATTGGAAAGGACTCCTACAGAGGTCATTTTTGTGAATTTCGTTTAAAGGACTATTTTATTCGTTAGCCCCGTTCCCAGTAAATGTTTTAACCCTGTAAATTGTGTTACATTGTGTGTATGTCTTTGTTTTTTGTTTTTTTTAGTTAGCAATATTCTTGTCTTCTTTTTTTTTTCAACTTGTATTTTATTTTTTTTCAAAACATAGGAGAGGGGGAGAAGGGGAGTACAGAAAATAAAAAGGGTGGGTGGGGAAGGGTAGGGGAATACATCCGCAATGGTCTCATATCCCCTCACCTCTCATCTCATACATAACTCTCTTTCATTCTGTAGGAATACATAACTGTGAGGAAGAATTCCCCCCATAGCAGCATCCACCTGCTAACTGGAGAGGTGAGCACTGCTGGTGCATGTTACATTATACCAGATTCATGACTGTTCTGTCCCAAGCTCACTGTGGCAAGTGAGTAGAGGCAGGCAGCTTCACTCACTCCCTGTTGATGCACACAGAGTCCTTATTTTCTTCTGTAATCTATATTGTAGAACAACAGTAACAAAAAGGGGTGGAGACTGGGCAGGTAACAAATATAGGGGAGGGGTCAATTATATTAACTTTACCAGAGGAGATAGGTGAGGTGACTTCTCAAGGTGGCTGCTGGCTGAAAGAGACAGTATGCTTGCCTGTTCAAGAAGGAAATATGTCAAGGATAAACCAACAGCCAGGGGTCTTGGAACATACCAAATTAGAGCCAGTGCAGTAGTTACCCTTTATTGTCTACGCTCTGTCTGGACCTGTGTGTATTATTCTATCTTCTCTCTGTGTTTCTCTGCATGTGCTTGTTTTACTGTCTCTTTATAAGTAATTACAGAATAAATTGCTCTACGTGAACGCTGAATGGGATTCTCTCTCTCTCAGGTACCTATAAGGTGTGAGGATGTTGCTGTCTATTTCTCTATGGAGGAGTGGGACTATATAGAAGGACACAAGGGGCTTTACAAGGACGCAATGGTGGAGAATTACAAGTCCCTCAAATCTTTGGGAATCCCATTAAACAGGAGTTCAGGTAGAACTATGTTTTAAAAAGTTCATAGCTTCCTGCTAGATTCAATAGATGTGACATACAGACAAACTCACGTGTAACAGAAATGGTAGAGAGGAAAATAGAAAAGGGACGAGAACAAAAAAGAAACAATAGTGCTATTTGTTTCCAAAAGTTAATCAGTGTATTAACTAACATCCAATGGTTGCACTCACGTTTGGGAAGTTTTTTTAAGCATTTAGCCTTTGAGGAGTCTCTCCTTTAGCTCTCCCCTTGATCACTCTCCTGCACAAATCCTCTAGGGTCGCTCGGGCTGCAGACACAGCTTCCCTATTGTGTAGTTTGGATTCCACCCTCAAATCTACCTGCCGAGATGCTCCGTCTGCGTGTGGTTGCACAAGGGCACTCAGTCCTTCTCGTGCAGGACCGTCAATGGGGGCTGGGTAATGTCCTCTGTTTACTCGGCTATCTCCATCCTATGCATTTCGCCGGGGTACTCGGCTTCATCAGGGAAGCCACAGGGTTGCACTACTACTACTAAATCTAACTGGAAGCTATGAGCTCTTATGAACTTTTTTGGACTTATTTGCTTACCCTCCAGCTGAGGATGGATTATTAGTTGCTACACCAGCTGATTTATTGCTTTAAAGCTTTCAATTGTTGTTTTATTTAGCTGTGTTGTCTTAAAAGTTTTTATAGATGTTTTACATACATTCACCAGCATAATATATTTATATCATATATACTCTTTTTCAATATTAATGCAGGTGCAGTCACGAGTATTAGAACACTTGTATCTGGGAGATTCTGAGGCAATCTCATAGTAAATTCTTCAACATTGCCTCAACATTTCTGTGAGATTCTTAATGGCCCATATGATTAGCACAGTGGGGGGTCCCTGCAGTTCCATACAAACTGAATGGGACTGCAGGGATCCCTGCTTTGTTAATCTGATGGGCCATTAAGAATCTCACAGAAATGTTGAGGAATTTACTGTGTTACTGCCCCAGAATTTCCAAGGCAAGAGTTCTAATGCTTGTGGCTGCATCTGTAATTTAATATTTAGTTGAACAGTTATATACTTGTATAGAATTATGTTTAGAACCAAAATATCCCACTCGGGGTTGATGCCAATTATGTAAAAGATATTATCAGCAGAGACACAAGTTTGCAGTCTCTCTCTCTTCTGTGTTAGCAGAACACCGTCCCAAGTGTATTAAAATGGCGACGTAACCCTTGTGGGTTAAAAACTCTTAATTAAAATATTTTTCTATCTTAATTTATATGTGAATACTATGAAGATAGGCTCAATTAATTTTGAGATGGGACAAATCCATAAAAGATTCTTAAGAATGAATATACATTTTTCAATATCTTTAAACTGCTATAATGTATGGTGTAAATGTATACACATCTGTTTAATCCTCTATTGGAACTAACAGGCCTCCACTATGACAATCTAGATATTGTATCAATTAAAGAACAGAGAGAGGATGAGAGAGAGGAACAGGACATTCAACAGGGGCAAGTTCACTCAGACACCAGTGCAGGTGAGTAACATACAGGATAATAATCTCCATGGAACATGGGTCAGAATTAGTAAATAGTCTCCCCGAGTTCTTAAATGTTAAGTTAATGTGAATATTTTTGACTGTTTAAAACCCTTTAAAATAGTTGGTAGGTGTATTTATATTCCAATGTTAATTTATAGCAAGTTCATTTGTTTTAGGGAAAAAAAGAGTAAATGTGTGTGTATGTATATATATGTATATGTGTATATATATGTATATATATGTATATGTGTATATATATGTGTATATGTGTGTGTATATATATGTATGGCAACAAATTATATCTATGGCGCTCTGCACTAGTGATATACCATATATATGATAAAAAATCAAATAAATTTATACAACCAGTGTCGTGGATATTCTCCCTTGGTATTGATGCTCCACACGTGGTGGGTACACATGTAAGGAAAGAAAATCAAAACATAGTGTAATATTGTTAAACACACATATAAACATGCAACATGAGACAGACGCTGAGAACAACAGGTGACAAATTACAAACACATTTAATAAGGTATATGATTAAAAATACATAAAAATACATAAAAACATATATAAGGATCTGGTAGGACACTCCAACTCAAGTGGGGGTTCCTGCTTACCAAACGTAAGATGGTATCAGGCAATGGATATTGTTAAAGAGTATCCCCTCTTGTGGATGGCCGCTGCTGTAGCAAACTCCTGGGCTCACACGTGGAGTCTCCGTCTCTGTGACCTCCGCCTCTGTCCGCTGTGGACATGTGATGCTGGCGTGGAAGCTGACCGCTGTAAACACCTCCTGCCTTGCCGCTGAAAGCGCGCCAACCGGAGCAGATTCAAATGCGGATGGATATGCGCCAAAGATACAGCAGCCCGCAGGTAGCAGTTCTTAATTCCAAGGGGGACAGTGTTCACCACTGAGTGTGGGAGACCTCTCAGACCTCTCAGTAACACCCTATGCGTTTCGAAAGTAAGACTTTCTTCCTCAGGGGTAAATGTGATATGAAAAAATAGTCCCTGTATGTCCCGGTATATGTAGTCCCGTAATAAAGGTGCAGTACACCATTGTGAACTTGATCATGCGCAGATGGATGCGCTGGGACTCTCAGCGTCACAAACATAACATAGACACAAGACAAAATGAAAAATTACAATAAACAACTGTTATTAATTAATATATTACACAAAAGTACATTATTAGTACATACATAATTTTTGGAACCATAGGATACAATAAAGCATTATCACTATATAACATGATAATACTTGAAGTAGATAAGGCTGTGAGACCACATATATAATGGTATATGTGGCCAGTCCACAATTATGCAAGAAGTATAATGAGCAGAATGTGCCATAGTGTAAACCATGTTGGTTGGCTATTATAATAGGTGAATAGGGGGTGAGATGTGCCCCGTGGTGGGTTAAAGTATTAAAATGTTATGGTGTGCCAATGTGTATAAGAATATATGTGATGGTATATAAGTGTGACATATGCTAGAAGGGAAGTGATGTGTGGATGTATAATAATGTGAATTAATGTGTATAAAAATAAGTGAATATAGAATAATGTGTGAGACTATATTAATATAAATACAGTGACTAATCAGTGTAATAATATTTACAAAAATTTTTTTAAATATAAAATATATATTTTTTTTTTGTGATAAAGTAATTAATGTGAATTGCTTATACTGCCATATAATAATATTTATTATTAAATATATTTATTATTAAATATATATTTTATATTTAAAAAAATTTTTGTAAATATTATTACACTGATTAGTCACTGTATTTATATTAATATAGTCTCACACATTATTCTATATTCACTTATTTTTATACACATTAATTCACATTATTATACATCCACACATCACTTCCCTTCTAGCATATGTCACACTTATATACCATCACATATATTCTTATACACATTGGCACACCATAACATTTTAATACTTTAACCCACCACGGGGCACATCTCACCCCCTATTCACCTATTATAATAGCCAACCAACATGGTTTACACTATGGCACATTCTGCTCATTATACTTCTTGCATAATTGTGGACTGGCCACATATACCATTATATATGTGGTCTCACAGCCTTATCTACTTCAAGTATTATCATGTTATATAGTGATAATGCTTTATTGTATCCTATGGTTCCAAAAATTATGTATGTACTAATAATGTACTTTTGTGTAATATATTAATTAATAACAGTTGTTTATTGTAATTTTTCATTTTGTCTTGTGTCTATGTTATGTTTGTGACGCTGAGAGTCCCAGCGCATCCATCTGCGCATGATCAAGTTCACAATGGTGTACTGCACCTTTATTACGGGACTACATATACCGGGACATACAGGGACTATTTTTTCATATCACATTTACCCCTGAGGAAGAAAGTCTTACTTTCGAAACGCGTAGGGTGTTACTGAGAGGTCTGAGAGGTCTCCCACACTCAGTGGTGAACACTGTCCCCCTTGGAATTAAGAACTGCTACCTGCGGGCTGCTGTATCTTTGGCGCATATCCATCCGCATTTGAATCTGCTCCGGTTGGCGCGCTTTCAGCGGCAAGGCAGGAGGTGTTTACAGCGGTCAGCTTCCACGCCAGCATCACATGTCCACAGCGGACAGAGGCGGAGGTCACAGAGACGGAGACTCCACGTGTGAGCCCAGGAGTTTGCTACAGCAGCGGCCATCCACAAGAGGGGATACTCTTTAACAATATCCATTGCCTGATACCATCTTACGTTTGGTAAGCAGGAACCCCCACTTGAGTTGGAGTGTCCTACCAGATCCTTATATATGTTTTTATGTATTTTTATGTATTTTTAATCATATACCTTATTAAATGTGTTTGTAATTTGTCACCTGTTGTTCTCAGCGTCTGTCTCATGTTGCATGTTTATATGTGTGTTTAACAATATTACACTATGTTTTGATTTTCTTTCCTTACATGTGTACCCACCACGTGTGGAGCATCAATACCAAGGGAGAATATCCACGACACTGGTTGTATAAATTTATTTGATTTTTTATCATATATATGGTATATCACTAGTGCAGAGCGCCATAGATATAATTTGTTGCCATACTCATCACCTGACTGGGGGTCAGGATTATATCTCAGGCTGCCTGCCTATTGGGATATAGCGCTACCTATTTGCTTTCCATTGTGTATATATATGTGTAATACGAGCTTGAGACAAAAGGTGGCACTGAGTGCTCATTTGCATGTCATTTCCCAGAATCCCTTGCTGCAGTGGAAGTGCTGTATGCTGGGTGACAATGGGGAAATACAGGGTTGCAGACCTGTCTAAGACATGCAAATGAACATACAGTAATATTTACAGTTGCTTTATGCTTTACTGTGGAGGGTTTTTGTCGCTTTTTTTACCCACCATAACCTAAATGACAGTGGTGATTACCTAGTCTAGTCTCAAACCTGCTAGCCATTAAGACCAGCCTCACACTGATGATACCCATCAAGGTTGAAACATGTATGTGAGTGGGTCTAATGGCTTTGCATCTCATCCCAGCCTCTGTCTAAAAGCTGTGTTTAAAACAGCATGCATTGGCTTGAGGATTGGCTTGTGTAATACGAGCTTGAGACAAAAGGTGGCACTGAGTGCTCATTTGCATGTCATTTCCCAGAATCCCTTGCTGCAGTGGAAGTGCTGTATGCTGGGTGACAATGGGGAAAGACAGGGTTGCAGACCTGTCTAAGACATGCAAATGAACATACAGTAATATTTACAGTTGCTATATATATATATATATATATATATATATATATATATATATATATATATATATATATATAACATACACAGAAGAGCGAATACCGCATCACTACCAATAAGTAAAGCAAAGTCAAAACCAACCTAAATCATAAAAATATATCTGAAATAGTTATAGCAAAAGTATAAGCTGTAGGTGGTGCTAGAGGAAAGAAATGAATATGGAAACACAGAAAAAGAAAACCTCTAAAGTAGCACTCAGACAAGTGTTTGCAAACAATAGAAAGGGTACTTTAATTAAATTCAAAAGAAATAACAGACATACAAACAACTGACTGGAGAGCCTGCCTGACTAAAAAATGAAAAAAACAAATGGGCAGAAAAAAACAAAAAAAATATGATACAACACAATATAATAGACCCAAAAAAATATGAAAATATGATGCCCTTAAGAAACTAGCTTACTGTGGGAACAAAAGTTCCCGCAATAAAGCAATATAGACCGGCCGGTCACCACATATATAAGAGACTGAAAAACATCATAGGTCTACATAAATAAGCATGGAAAAATACACAAAAAGTAACATGAGTGTTATGCTGATAGCAGTAAAAATGTCACTAGCAAAGTGTAAACCTATTGCAACTCAGGTGATGCTAGAGCAAGGGAGACATATAAATGAGTATATTTAGTGACCCAAATACATAGATTGAAGCAGATGGAAAACAAAAAAAAAAGGGAGGGATAAAATAACCCAAGATACTCAGCTCCTTGATGTAAAGATACTGCAAACATGAATCAGCACAGCACAGTCCACTGAAAAAGTCCAAGCATGTAGGACATAAATGGAAGTCCAAAATAGGCAGAGGCAGGCAGGATCAACAGCAGCAAAAATTAAAATTAGCCCACTAACGCGTTTCGGCAACTAAGCCTTCTTCACGAGTGGTACTAAGGCTATGTAGCAGGGGCATTTAAATAGTTAGCAGACAATTACAAAATTCGCGCCAAAAAACCACATATAACACATGAAATCAATTACTTTGGTAATACATGCTGTTGATTGGTATCGGTGGTGTTTTGCAGCTGTGTGGTAAGATGTTTTGATGCTGGGATGTTCCCAGTATCCACTTCCTGAAGCGAGGTGTCTTTATCAAACCCTCGCGAGAATTGTGCATGAATCTCCACACATGCGCACTGTGTTGTAGCTGTTGCGCCCGCCATCTTTGTTATGGTATTGACTTTTGCCATTAGTGATGTCATTTCCTATAGCAGACGAGTGAAGAGTCTCACGAGATTTGTCCCTTACTTCCCGCACATGTGCAATGCATATTGCTCTATTGCGGCGGCCATTTTTGAAAGGGTAAAATAGCCCTCAGCAGAATTCTGATCTTTATTGGACAATAACGTAAGGGCAAGTCCTCGCGCATGGGCAATATATGTTAAGATGCCCAGACACTTCATTCAGAGTGTCACAGCAGAACAATGAGTCCACTCGTCTGCTATAGGAAATGACATCACTAATGGCAAAAGTCAATACCATAACAAAGATGGCGGGCGCAACAGCTACAACACAGTGCGCATGTGTGGAGATTCATGCACAATTCTCGCGAGGGTTTGATAAAGACACCTCGCTTCAGGAAGTGGATACTGGGAACATCCCAGCATCAAAACATCTTACCACACAGCTGCAAAACACCACCGATACCAATCAACAGCATGTATTACCAAAGTAATTGATTTCATGTGTTATATGTGTTTTTTTGGCGCGAATTTTGTAATTGTCTGCTAACTATTTAAATGCCCCTGCTACATAGCCTTAGTACCACTCGTGAAGAAGGCTTAGTTGCCGAAACGCGTTAGTGGGCTAATTTTAATTTTTGCTGCTGTTGATCCTGCCTCTGCCCTATTTTGGACTTCCATTTATGTCCTACATGCTTGGACTTTTTCAGTGGACTGTGCTGTGCTGATTCATGTTTGCAGTATCTTTACATCAAGGAGCTGAGTATCTTGGGTTATTTTATCCCTCCCTTTTTTTTGTTTTACATCTGCTTCAATCTATGTATTTGGGTCACTAAATATACTCATTTATATGTCTCCCTTGCTCTAGCATCACCTGAGTTGCAATAGGTTTACACTTTGCTAGTGACATTTTTACTGCTATCAGCATAACACTTATGTTAATTTTTGTGTATTTTTCCATGCTTATTTATGTAGACCTATGATGTTTTTCAGTCTCTTATATACAGCAGCGGCAGCTTTTATTCGAGTAAAAGCCGCCGGCTGCATGCGTCTGGGAAGCGGGTAGCCGCGGCGCGTGGCGGCGCACTGTGACGTCACTGTAACATGCGCGCCCGGCTTCCCCGTCTTCCCCGGCTTCCGCAGGCTTCCCCGACACCCCTGGAGATCAAATGAAGGTAAGCGGGGGTGCGGGGAAGCAGAGCGGCATAGCAGGAGCCTTGTACGGGGTCGGGAAGGGATTTAAATTGCGCGCGAAGTGGAGGGGGGGTGCGTGGGGGAAACGCGGCGGCGCGCGGTTGTTACTGGCGGCAGCTGGGGTAGATCCCGGCTTGCCGGCGGCATTCAGTGCAATAAAAGATGTCGCTACTGTATGTGGTGACCGGCCGGTCTATATTGCTTTATTGCGGGAACTTTTGTTCCCACAGTAAGCTAGTTTCTTAAGGGCATCATATTTTCATATTTTTTTGGGTCTATTATATTGTGTTGTATCATATTTTTTTTGTTTTTTTCTGTCCATTTGTTTTTTTCATTTTTTAGTCAGGCAGGCTCTCCAGTCAGTTGTTTGTATGTCTGTTATTTCTTTTGAATTTAATTAAAGTACCCTTTCTATTTTTTGCAAACACTTGTCTGAGTGCTACTTTAGAGGTTTTCTTTTTCTGTGTTTCTATATATATATATATATATATATATATATATATATATATATATATATATATATATATATATATATTAGTTTTTATATATATATATATATATATGTATGTATAGGTTACCGTTATTTTCTTTTCTGGGTCTCCAATCACTGCACTGGGTACTAAATTTGCTAGTTCCTCCCCTTCAGATTGTAGGGGAGACAGGTGAGAGCCGGGAAGGCTGGACAGTAGAAGGTTACAATAAACGAGATAGGAGAGGATAAGGGCCTGCGTTAGAGTTTTAGCAGTAGAACAACAGAGGAAAGGGTGTATCTTGGAAAATGGAGGAAAAAAGCAAGTTGGGAAGGTGTCTGATGCTAAATTCATCTCTAGTAGTGCTGAAACCTGTCCTTTTAAGTAACTCAGACTGAAACCCTTGTCAAAACCATCTTGCATAAATGCTATCAATGACTAAAAAGAGAGAACAGAAAAATCTTAATTTTTCTTCTGACACCAGTCTTTAAGTCAACGGTATATTAATGAAATTGAGGTGTTCCTGGCTGGCATTAGAGATGCAATTGCCTTATCTAAACATCCCTTCTTTTTCAGTATGTGCCACCTAATCTCCATGTCCCCTGAAAGACTGGGAGATGCCATGTGGGATCTATTGCCATATTCACCAGATGGGCAAACCATGTTCTTCTTGTCTTATTCGAGTGATCATATGAAAACCTTGAGCAGAAGCAGTCAACTTTTTTTTGTTTTTGAGATAGACCTCATGGAGCCCTCTCTGGGGCTGACCCTGGGGATACATCAGCTCGTAAAATATCCCAACATCTAATTCCCATTCATCTGGACGGATTCTTGTTCGGCTCAAAAAGTCAGCTGCAGCATTTTCTTTTGCATCTGGGAATATGAACCGCTGTGATGTTGTTCGTGTGGTCATCCTAAGACATGATGTGAGTCTCCCGCTTCTGGTTCCTTCTTCTTTTGCAATGTATATTACCATGGCAATTTCCAGCTATAAGAAGTCGTTTTTACAAATGGGGTCGAGAGGTTCATAAGGATGGGTGCGTGGTCGGACCATGTAATCGGCCCAATGTTAGTGTTAGCTGCTGCTTCTAGAATATTCTTGGTAGCAAGAAAGTAGTCGATACGCGAATAGGTCTGGTGAGGGGCCGAATAAAAGGTGTAGTCCCTTTGTCCCTGATGTTGTGCTCTCCAAATATCCACTAGAGAAAATTCCTTCATAATATCTTTACATTTTCTCCCCAGTCTTAGAGCCTGGGTTGAGTGCGGGCGTCCCAAAGTGGTCGATTTGTCTTCGGCCGGATTAAGTGCCATATTTAAGTCTCCTGCTATTATTAGTGACGACAAGTAATCAGGATCAATCTCCTCCAGTACTTTTTTTAGAAAGTTTGTCTGGTTTTCATTGGGGGCATAGAGGTTAATCAGGGCGACTGCGGATCCTGATAGTGAGCCATACACAACAGTGAATCTACCCTCTGGGTCGGTTGTTATTTTTGTTAGATTAAATGGAGTGCCCTGACGGATCAGAATAGCAACTCCCCTTTTTTTACTACTAAATGATGAGTAATAACTCATAGGGTATGCGTTTTGGAAGGTTTTGGGCGGTTCCTGAGATGTTAAGTGCGTTTCCTGGAGGAAGACAATGTCACCATTTGATTTTTTCAGTTCTTGGAGGGCAAGCCTACTTTTCCTATTGTTCTGTAACCCCTTTACATTTAGGGATACTAATTTGATTGTGCCTTGTTTAGCCATAATTTCTTTGTTCCCTCTTCGGGTATTAGGACCTTACCCTTCCCACTAGGGATGGTCCGATGTATGGTTCTAAAGGGTGCTACACCCCTGTTGCTAAGATCAGTGGACTCTTTATTGCTCTGACACTCTGGGATGGCCTCCCAGGGGGGGTAGAGGGGAGGAGGGGGAAAGGACAGGGGGGAGGGGGTCCTGCTGGGACAGTATCAGCAGGGCTAGAAGAAGAAAGCAGACCTTGTCAGGGTCTCAAAGGTTCAGGACCGGTCTAAGCTAAGGACCGGTAGCTAGGGTTTAAGACTCTAGGGGGAGTACGTCCGGTTTCGCCCGCCGACAGGTCCGAGAGAGGTGTGGACCCATCGATTATCTGGATTCCCTTTCGTTCTTCCTGGTCTCATCCGCAATGTTTTGGGTGGGGTGGGGGGGGGGGGGAAGAAGGGGGGAGGGGGTGATTGGTTCTGCGAGGCCCCTTTAAGGGGTAGCCCCTTAGGGCTTGTAGCATGGTCCCATTCCGACCGGGGCCTTAATTAGAGTCTGGGCGTAAGTATTCACTCAGGTTATATGCAGGGTTGGTTATTTTGCCTAGGGTTAGTTGTGCTTCCAGAGATGATGTCTGTTTTTTTGGGGGGGTTGACATGTGGGTATTTGAGAGGAAAGCATAGGGGAAGGGGGGGAAGAGGAGGGGGTGGGGCGGGGAGAGTGAGGAGTGGGGGGGCGGCATATGAAGCGACAGAGTCAGTGGAAGACAGCTTTGAATATACATTCACCATCAGTTTCAGCTTTCTTAGCAGTGTTAGTCTTAACCCGTATACCTTCGAGCTGGGGAGGGGAGGGGGAGGTTCGTTCAAGCAGCAACCAGTATTCAGTTTAGGGGGGGATTGTCCACCAACACAGTTTTCCCGCAGCAGTGGAGAACAGCTTTAAATATACATTCGCCAAAAATTTCAGCTTCCCAAACAGTATAAGTCTTAACCCTGTTAACATCTGGAGAGGAGGGGTGGGGGGGGGGGATGGTTCGTTCAGGCCGCAGCCAGTGTTTAAGCTGAGGGGAGAGTTGTCCACCACCACAGTTTCCAGCAGCAATGGGAGACAGCTTTAAGTGTGCGTTCACCAGCAATTTCAGCTTCCCTAGCAGTATAAGTCCTAACCCTGTTAGCTTCGGGCTCGAAGGGAGGGGGAGAAGGGGAGGGGGGGGAGAAGGGGATGGGAAGGGAGGTAGCTGCGCGCAAGACAGAAATTTATTTAAGCATACACATTGCCAAGTATATATCACAGTAAAAATGGTATTACATTGACAGTCATATTTCCTCAGCATTTGGCTCATAGCTCATTTGAAAGGGGAGGGGAATGGGGTAAGGGTGGGAGCATATTAAGAGCAGCATTTGTGTATTTTCCTAGACAGTTATTCATACTCATATGTCACGATCCCGTATGTAAGACAACCTTTGTGTTGGATGCCTGTTTTACAAGACCCGTTATGAAGGATAAGGCAATGTTTCAGAGTGACTTTCAACTTTATGAGACTTGGGTAGGGGGGTGCGAGGAGGGGGAAGAGGGGAAAAGGCGGACAGGGTAGGGTGGGCGGGGAGGGGGAGGAGGGGGGGATATAGGGGTGGTGGGTGGGTGGGGGTAGGAGGGAGGGCGGGGGGGGAAGGGGTACAATTTGGGCCATCTGCATAGAGAGCAATCCCTTGAGATAGTAATTTTTACTTATGGTATAAAGGGTAAACGAGAATTTAACTACTAGGGCTAAAGTGCCCAACTTACATCCCTTTTGAAACCAGGGAGCAACAACCTTATACTTGGTTAACTAGCGTGACTGGGGGGTATAGTCCGAGCAGCCGCTCTTGGACAAATGTCTTTGCGGGTTAGATCTCACCTCTGGGGTGGTTCTCCTGAGCGGGAGTCATTGTAACGGGCCCGTATGCTGATCTAGGACTGGGGCCACCCTCCCCATTCACCCAAAAGTCCCTATACAGACCACGAGGTGAGGCAGGGTTGCATTCTCCATCCAAACAGGAATCTCTTTATGTTGTCTGTGTCCGTACGCGTTCCATGACCTCCAGTGGCAAAAAATGGAGGTGGGGGGCGGTCTCCCCTCTCGGCGGCTGCTAGGGATCGGTGCACGAATAGTATGTAAACCTGTGTGTGGAGGGCAGTCTGTCCCGACGTCCAGGCGATGTGGTGTGGACTGGGCCCGGTGATGTAGGGGTTCTCTCTGGGGCTCCTTCTCGTGGCTCTCACGTGGGGGATTCTGCGCCTCATTGATGCTCAGGTATATGGCAATGGCCAACTAGGAGTAACATCCACAGGTAAGCGGTGCTTGATTCGGAGGGATCACTTGCTCCTGCTTTGAGTCTGTGCCGCTATTCTCCGTGAGGAGCGGATTGATCTGTCCTCCTCCTCGGTGTCTCTTGCGGGACGCTCGGCCTCCGACCACGAGGACGGGGGGAGAGATCCAGTGCTCTAGCGAACGTAGACATTTCCTCCGGTCGTCTCAAGGCCAGGAACTTTCCGTGTTTGGAGGCAATGAGTTTGAATGGAAACCCCCAGCGGTATTTGATTCCGTTCTCTCGCAGGAACAAGGTGAGTGGTTTGATCTCTTTTCTTTTGTTTACTGTGGTTTTCGATAGATCACTGAACACTTGTAGGACCTCATCTTGAAAAACCACAGAGTCCAGTGCCCGGCAGGCATTTAATACTTTTTCTTTAGTGGAGTAACTATGAAATCTGACGATAATGTTGCGTCGTCTGTTAGGGTCTGCCGACCTAAGCCCTATGTGCCCGGTCGATTTCCATGTCTCTCTGATCCGTTTCGTCGCAGACTGCGATGACTAATTTAGTCAGATAGGGTCGCAGGAGGTCTGGGAGAACCGTCTCCGGGACGTTCCGAATTCGGAAGTTCTGCCTCCTGTCCTGGTTCTCATGATCCTCCATCTCCTCCTTGAGACCCGCGACCTCTTCTCCCAGCCGGAAGATTTTGTCCTCTGCCTCCATCAGTCTTTGGCGATCCTCTCCTTGCCTGAGCTCGATCTCGGCCGTCCTGTCTTGCTAGACCCGAGATTTTGCGCTTCAGCTCTGAGACTACCGCCTTTAGGTCGTCTTGCAACGAAGTGTGTAGTTTATTGTGCATATTCGTCATTAGTTCCTCCATGTAGGAGCGTGAGATTGGGTCCTCTGGGTTTGGATCTCCCCTTGGCTGCTGGGGCCTGTTCGACTCGGCGGGAGAGCCGCGTGCTCCAGCGCCATCTTGCATCTCTGCCCTTGCCTCGGGGCTCTTTTGTGAAGGGGGGAAATATTTTGCTACTCCGTGAGTTGCAGGTTTTTTTACTCTCGCCTGCATTCTCCTTTTGCTCCTCCGTCTGTTGGTGGTTGGATAAGTCGGAAAAACGCGGGGGTAAAGTGATCAATTATTGCTTTTGTTAAAGAGGGTCCCCGGAGCTCTCTCAGCAGTCAACCATGCCGGATGACGTCACCGGAAGTCCCCGGTTTCATATACTTTAACATTTTTGCAGTATAGTAAGGAATCCGCTCTTGGGTTTTGCTGAAACCTTGTCCTTACAGAACCTTGCAGCTTCTAGGAAACTCCCCCTTGAACCTGCAATCAAGAATCACCTACTTTCGCAATTAGACTGCAGCCTGCTTCTTGCTGCCTCCTATGCAGCTCTCAGTCTCATTGGCTGTCTGTTCTATTTACTGTAACTTCTGCCCCGCCCACCAGGAAGTTGCTGAACATAGACGTTTGCCACAGCATGTGTTTGGCCTGCCTGGCCTTCTTGTCATTGTTCTCAGTTACTGGCAGACTCCGCCGCGCGGCCACGGTTACACTGAAGCCCCAGTGTTTCTTGTCCTGTCTGCAGTACCTGTTCACTGCTTCCAGTCCTGCAGAGGCCTGCATCGTTGTTCCTGTTACCTGCTGCAATCTCCTGCTTCCAGTGGCTTCCATTACTCACAGCTGTACCCGGCTAGGGAGTGCTGTTTGGTGCTGAAGCACTGGATTCCCCGTTCCTGTTCCTTTCTACGTTGGAGCACCTTCGCTCAAGCGTCCTCTTGCCGAACCCCAGCATGGATCTCATTTACCCAGCCTTCTCCTATCCTGACCCCGGCTTGTCCACGGATTATCCTGCCTTCTCCTGTCCTGACCCAGCTTTGTTTGACCATGGAATTCGCAACCCGGATCAGGCTTCGTGGTCTAAGGTTGGTGTATATCTATCCCCACCTCAGCCCCGCGGTCCGGTCCAGGTTTGCGGTGAGCACGTACGTTACATAGGTGTAGTATGACCATTTAATTATAATTCATTTTTACACATTTTTGATGTGCTTGGACATTTTCTATATACCCAATGTCTCAGCCACAATGGTGCCCTTCTCATTGCCATTGAAAGTGCCATGGGTCTTGCTGATCTGTTGTCAACTTAATTTCTCTGAGAGCACTCAGGATCAATCCTCTCATTGTTTCCTGCGTGAGTGTTTCTTCCATGTAAGCTGCTCCGATGTGCATGGCTCTGGATAGGGATGCTATTGCTACTGTTGGTTTGCATACTGAAAAATACGTTCCTATAACACACTCCATTTTTCAGTCCATAGCGTCTTTGAAGGATACAGCTCCTCGACATGCAACTTAATTTTTCTAGCAATCCTTGTGATTGCAGCGTAAACCTTAGGAGGGCTTCCCAAAAACCTGATCAATTTTTCTCAATAGAAATCATCCCAGCAAATCTTTTAAGAACAAGCAATTTCTTGTCTGGCTGTGTCCACTCAGCCTCCATCACCCCCTTTATAACCTTGTGCAGGGGAAAATATCTCATCTTCCTTTGTGAGCCCATGAATAATTTCTTACTTCATGCGTTATTCTTCTGTGTCTTGTAACTCCAGTATTTACCTCATTGCCTTAATTAAGGGGTTTACAAGGTCTAAATGAAAATCCAAATCTTCATCTAACCCCACCTGTTTGGATGAATCCCAATATTTGCCCCCGAATGTTGCTGAAATACATCTGACCCCTCTGAAAAAGAGTCGTCTTGTCTAGACTTGTTTGTGACCGTGATCTTTTGGGAGACTGCTTGCTTGCCTGCTCAATCTGCACTATTTTCCTGACTTTCTAAGTGCCTCCTCATACCACAAGCATAATAAAGGAATTCCGTGACTGTCACGACTATGGCGTCATCACACATGCCACTTATAGACATGGGGACGACTTCCAATCCTCAGCACTCACGTTGGATGCCATTACCAGCCCTTTAAGGCCTACCCTGGCCTTGTGTTTCACTGATTGTGTTCCAGAACACAGACACCGGCAGGTGCTTCAGGGGGGAGAGGCTGACGACTCCTGAATTGAACTGCACGGTGAGTCCTATTTCAAAATAACAAAACCTACTGCTACGCTGTAGGAAAGAGAAAATACTGTTCTTGCATGTAAGGTGAGGGCCTTATATACAGTACTAGTACCTACAGAAGAGTTTTCTGTCCTACTGGAGCTGCAGGTGAGGAGCTATCCAATTTGGTACCCACTGCCATGTGTAAAACACATTAAGTAGAATAGGTATTAAATATGAGAAAGTCAGTGAAATAAGAACATGTAATTGGTATTGAATGATTTGAGCAGGTGAATTTAAAGATGAGATTGTACCACGGACTGAGCAAATAGAGGGGCTGAGTGTGAAGAGTCACCTGGAAGCCCAGGAGATGGAATGCTTTGAAGGTACCAGCACAGGTGAGCAGAACAAGTGTGAAGAAAGCAGCTCAGGGTCCATATTTCCCCTATGTGCAGAGAAAAATGATTACAATTCAAATTTATGTGTAGGTATGTTCTCAAGGAAATTAGAAAAATTCCTTAGCATTCCTTATTTTAACCTTCAGATTACTCTAATAATGTACCTGCTATGGCCCAGGGCATGCCATACTGTAGGTCCTTGTGTCATTCCAGGTAAATCATCATTAAAATGCTAGTTTTCTATGGCTTGATCAGAATCCCAGGATCAGAATTCTGTTTGTCACCCTGGGGGAGATCCCCGAACATGTGATTGCTACCAATGGGGATCGTGACTCCGTGAAATCGCGTGGCCCATCTTTAGGAGCATCACCTTTGCCTTACAGGGTGGTGATATTATATGGCAGCATGGAGATGCGCCTTGTTTTTCTATTTGTTTTGTTTTCATATTCAAGTTCTGAATTGTCTTTGTAATGATTACATATAGAGAGATGGCAGGCAACACATAATGTGGCATAGAACATATAACCAAACTCGAAAGTGTTACCACCAAAAACCAATACCCCTCATTGTCAAATGATGCTCATAGTGAATGAAATGTTAGATTATACTGTTATGATACACTCACTGTGAATTTCCTTCCAACAGATGGATCCATGAGCTGGATCCACACTGCAGCCTGTTCAACAGATAGGACAATGGAAAATATAAATTTCCCCTCAGAGGGGAAGTGTCATAAATGCAATGAATGTGGGAAACACTTCACTCGCAAATCTAATCTTGTTGATCATCAGAAAACACACACAGGAGAGAAGCCTCATAAATACAATGAATGTGAGAAACAGTTTACTTTCAAATCTAATCTTCTTGAACATCAGAGTTTGCACACAGGAAAGAAGCCTCATAAATGCAATGAATGTGGGAAACCGTTTGCTTACAAATCCAGTCTTCTTGAACATCAGAGAATACACACAGGAGAGAAGCTTCATAAATGCAAAGAATGTGGAAAACACTTCACTCGCAAATCTAAACTTTTTGAACATCAGAGAAAGCACACAGGAGAGAAGCCTCATAAATGCAATGAATGTGGGAAACAGTTTACTTTCAAATCTGCTCTTATTGTACATCAGAAAACACACACAGGGGAGAAGCCTCATAAATGCAATGAATGTGGGAAACAGTTTGCTTCCAAATATACTCTTGTTGCGCATCAGAAAACACACACGGTAGAGAAGCCTCATAAATGCAATGAATGTGGGAAATACTTCGCTCTCAAATCTTATCTTATTGTACATCAGAAAATGCACACAGGAGAGAAGGCACATAAATGCAATGAATGTGGGAAACAGTTTACTTTCAAATCTTATCTTGTTCATCATCAGAAAATGCACACAGGAGAGAAGCCTCATAAATGCAATGAATGTGAGAAACAGTTTACTTACCAATCTAATCTTATTGTTCATCAGATAACACACACAGGAGAGAAGCCACATAAATGCAATGAATGTGGGAAACACTTCAACCGCAAATCTAATCTTGTTGTACATCAGAGAAAGCACACAGGAGAGATGCTTCATAAATGTAATGAATGTGGGAAATCGTTTTCTTACAAATATACTCTTGTTGCGCATCAGAAAACACACAGGGGAGAAGCCTCATAAATGCAGTGAATGTGGGAAACAGTTTGCTTCCAAATATACTCTTGTTGCGCATCAGAGAACACACACAGGGGAGAAGCCTCACAAATGCAATGAATGTGGGAAACAGTTTGCTTCCAAATATATTCTTGTTGCGCATCAGAAAACACACACAGGAGAGAAGCCTCATAAATGCAATGAATGTGGGAAACACTTCAACCGCAAATCTAATCTTGTTGAACATCAGAGAACACACACAGGAGAGAATCCTCATAAATGCAAAGAATGTAGGAAACAGTTTACTATGAAATCTAGTCTTACTGTACATCAGAAAACACACAGGAGAGAATGTTCACAAATGCAAAGAATGTGGGAAACACTTCACCCGCAAATCTAATCTTGCTGTATATCTCAGAGCACACAGGAGAGAAGCCTTATAAATGCAATGAATGCGGGAAAGACTTAGTTTTCAAATGTAGTCTTATTGTGCATCAGAAAACACACACTGGAGAGAAGACACATAAGGCTAAGGCCCCGCTCCCTCAGTCAGCGCTCCCGCACTGCAGACAGGCGGCGCGCTGACAGGCAATTGACCGTGATATGCGTTCTGTAGGGAGCCGGGAGTGGGAGGGGGGCGTGGTAAAACTTGAATGAATATGCAAATCAATATATGATCCAGACTGCATGAGTCTTGAATTATAACTACAGTATATGGATTTCTTCTGTCCTGAAGTGTTCCCACTAGCTGTCACGTGAAGGATATCGTGTGGAAAAACAAACAGGAAAAAAACCCACCACACAACACACACATATACACACATACACACACACACACACACTTTCCCCCGCAGCTCCTTCCCTGCTCCTCTCCCAAGCCGCCTCCCATCCGTATCTCCTCTTTCCTTCATTGGCTGACTGTCGCATCACGTGACGCGTCAGAGCTGCAAATCACTAGGAGCTTGCAGCATCGGCCGGCTGACGCGTCACAGCACGCAGTCAGCCAAGTCAGAAGGAGCCAGCGGGGACCTCCACACTGGAGGAAAGGGGCTGGTGGTCCGCGGCCGCGCACGCCGCCAGACGCAGCGGGACCAAAGACTAAGTGTAATGACTGTGGGAAATGGTTTACTCACAAATATAGTCATATACATCAGAGATTACACACAGGAGAGAAGAAGCCCTAATTAATGAAGTGAATGTGGAAAACATTTTGCTACCAAATCTTGTTATACATCAAAGAAACCACACAGGGTAGAAATGTCATACGTTCACTGACTGTGGGAAACACTTCTAGTAAGCCCTCTCTTAATCGACATCAGATAATTCAAATAAGAGAAAAGCCTAATGCTTGAACTTAGTGTGGGAATTGATTTACTCACAGGTCAAATCTTCTTCAACACCAGACAACTCGTACAGAACAGAAATAATGTGTGCCATAAATGTGGGAAATACTTTGCTTCCAAATCTAATTTTACAGTATATCAGAGAATAGACAAAGGAGAGAGACTTACGTTCAATATTTTTAGGAAAGCTGCTTTTTATTGCATCAAAATTCACAATGTATTTTTTCCCTAAATGTGGGAAATGCTTTTCTGAAAACTCAAGTCTTACACACCAGACAAACTCATACTGTACAACAGAGAAATGGAACTTCCCATGGCATATTATTTTTTCCCTCACCTTGAAAGTCTTGTCACACACCAGCGAACACATGAAGTAGAATCTGTGTGATTGTCCCACGTGGGAAAAACGTTATTGATAAAATATTTCTATGCATCAAAAAAGCCACATAAAATGAAAGACTTGCGAGTAAACCCACACATGAATCACAGAAAACCTGTTCATGATAGGAAACCCTGGATTTATTTTATTTTTTTCTAGAAGGTTCAATTTGCACTTATTTTCTGCAAAAATCTCCTGTTTAACAAGAAATAAAGAAAAATTTTGGGAATTTTTCCATTTTGTTTTGATCTCAAAGTTGTAGATGCTGGATTAGTCCTAGAGAAATGTCGAAATTAGATTGGGAAAGCAATGTTATCTAAAATGTTATCTATGTAGAACTGTCAGTTAATTATCATTCATTTACTTTTTCCTACATCAGGAAATGTTTGGGGAGTTATTGTATTGATCAAAAAAGAAAAATGTTGAGTGTTCCATGTTTTGCTTTCAATCTATAATAAACATTTGTTTTCCTTATGCTTTTGTTTTCTGAACTTTTTTTCCCTCTATGGAAATGGGACAGGTTTTCTTTACCACAGGACAGTGTATGTGAATCAATCGTTTCCTCCTTTAACCCTTGAAAATGTAACCGACAATCACCACTAGGGTACCCTGCTTCAGCACAGCCCAGGAAGGAAAGTGAGCCATGGTGAAATGTGTTATAGTATTCTTAGAATAGGGGGTCCCTGGTTTAGGGGTTACCCCAGGTACAGGTATGGCTCCCTGGAAACAGCATAGGCTTTGTGGGTGCCCATCATTACACAATGATGGGGTGGGCTATGGAAGTCCCATGTAAAGTATAGCAAAAACCTGACCTGTTTAGAGGTTTGTGGGGTTCCCTGTGTTGTATAGACATGAGATTTTGGGAGTGTAAGTTTAAGGTGGGATATTTGGGTGAAAATTTATTCGTTTTGTTTGCAGGAGTTTGGGGTTTCCTGATTCTCCCCGGCGTGCAGGCACTATTTGTGGATACGCAGGGTAAATTACATTCGGGCTGCACAGACTTCTCCAGACTCCTGGTTTTCGAGCCCAGGTATCCCAAACCATTTTCCCACACATAAATAAGGTTCCCCAAGATTTATACATTATTAAACTAATGTTTATAGTGTGTTATACTGTATGTATAAATATCTATGCAGTCAGCCTGAGCATTTGCATAGGTGCCAGGGTGTCTGCATAGACATCTGAGCTCAAAGGAGAACCAGGATGTCCAGAGGTGTCGGGCCATTTGGTTTAGCATGAAGGGGCAGAGGAACAGGCCCAAAAGCCATCTTTGTTCGCTGAGACACTGTTGAGCCTGGCAGATGGCCATGATTGCGCTAGGGGTGGGGGGAGGTGCGGCTTGGCACGCCCCTTCCTCTGACATAATCAGCCAGATGATCCCCGCTCTGGTTGGCTGGTGGGAAAAGTTTCCATGCTCTGAGTGGCATGAATTCCCTGTTCATGTTAAACATACAGTAGGACACAGAAGTCTATGAAAGGGGCTGCCGCAATCAGATTCTCTCTCTGTCTGCAGACTTACAGATAATCTTGGGACTGGTCCAGTGAAGCACCGGTTGGGTTTCCCAGGGGCATTGAGGTGCCAGGGAGGCCTAGTCCAGCAGAGGACCAGTTCTGAGGAATAAAGTTACTTGTTTCAGACATACTCCAGTGACGTGGAGGGGACAGGTTAAGCGTTTTGCTGAAGCAAAACTAGGAAAGTCTATTTTTCAGCCCCCATACCTCAGTAACAGTGTACATTCTATCTGTATTTTGTATTTCATTGTGTGTACGCAAGTTTACCTGAATAACCCTCATTTTATTCCACCACCTTGTTTTGCCTAGTGAAAGATCCCGGTATAAATGTGTTATAAGTCCTTGTCTCCCATGACAGGCTTTTTTTCTGGTGGCAGGGGTATGGATCATTGGGCTTTGGGTTATAATTTCCTGCGGGGAATTATAGTACAAAGTGAGCTGCGGATTGCAAGCTCTCAAAACAAGTGGTGTCGTGCACACGCTATACAAAGCAGGGAAGCACACTGGTTCTTGTCACTTAGTTTAGTGCCACAGGGTGAAGATGGCTTACCCAGAGGACTGTTACTGTGATAGGACGTCTGTGGTTGCCCGGTGTGCGGATTATGGGCTGCCGACACGCAGCAGGTCGCAGAGGGACATGTGCGAGGATTTGGAGTGCCACGAAGCCAGCATGGCTAAATGTACTCCTGAGATAGTGGTTGTGGCCACTACCGGTGAGACCGTGCACCCGGAGAGCGAGCACCACGAGAGATTCTCGGAGGGGGACCTCAACCCACCCGTGGTTGCCCCTTGAACTGTTCTTACCACGGTGGGTTAGATGTTAGCCCACTTTGTCAAGCTGCTTCTAACCATGACGTTGGAGCAGAGAATACTGTTTGCCCAAATAGAAACATAATCCAAGTATTGAAGCAGAGCACAGCTGAAGGAGGGGACCAGCACCAAAATATAAGGTTAAAACGAGTATTTATTAGAATATGGTGTAGGGGGAGACAAACACACTCTGGCGCGTTTCAGGCTAGAACGCCCTTTATCAAAGTACTCTTTGATAAAGGGTGTTCTAGCCTGAAATGCGTCAGAGTGTGTTTGTCTCCCCCTACACCATGTTCTAATAAATACTCGTTTTAACCTTATATTTTGGTGCTGGTCCCCTCCTTCAGCTGTGTTCCACTTCAATCCTTGGATTTTGTTTCTACTTACACCGCATTGCGTGATGCACGCACAAATAGAGAAGTGGCTGTACAAGTGAGTATTGTTTTTCCCCATATTTACCTAATAAGGGCCCTTGGGTGACAGCTGTTAGCACGTAGAAAAGTGTTCCGAGAATTGGACTTGCTATAAATGTCCGATTGAATAGATAAATGAATATCAATATAAAGATAAAGATCTAAATAGTGAATGTGATGGTGATTAAACGGATATGTGAAATTTAAATTATAAACATTGTTATTTAAAGTGTTAATAAAAGATGTAAGTGAAGTGACATCACCCTCCCAAATAAGAATAAGATCATCTATCAAACGTTTATAGAAGAAAAAGTGCTCCCTAAACATGTTCCCATCTCCAAACACATGGACAGACTCCCACCAACCCATAAAAAGGTTGGCGTAGGAAGGGGCAAAGCTCGTTCCCATTGCTGTTCCACGTGTTTGAAGATAGTGAACCCCATCAAAAAGAAAATAATTGTGAGTTAACAGAAAGTGAATAGAATCTAATAAAAAAGTGATTTGTGCAGGTGAAATATCTGTGCGTGAAAGAAAATGGCCAACAGCTGTCAACCCATGTTGGTGTGCAATCATTGTGTACAGGGATGTCACATCTAGTGTGACCCAAATCATGTTAGGTTTCCATGAAATTTGATTAATATGTGTCAGGAGGTCTCCACTATCCAAAATGAAGGATGGTAAGGATCTCACAAGGGGTTGTAAAAACCGATCAACGTAGCGTGAAACACCATCCCCCAAAGATCCAATGCTAGATATAATGGGTCTCCCAAGAGGGGAGACCAGCGATTTGTGAATCTTTGGGAGATGGTGAAACACTGCCGTGGTCGGGGTCGCACTGAACAAGAATTCTCTATCATTTTCATTAAGGACACATAACATAGTTCCCTCATCAAGAAGTAGTTTAAGTTCCTCCTGAAATCTCTTTGTGGGGTCTGTAGGCAGTACAGCATAGGAACAAGTATCACAGAGCTGTCGAAGGGCCTCCCTGTGATAGTCATCCCTATGCTGCACTACGACCGCTCCCCCTTTATCAGCATTCTTAATTATGAGATTTTTGTTTCTTGTTAACTCATTCAGTGCAACAATCTCACCCCTAGTGAGATTATCTTTGTAATGGGCACGATGCGGGGAATCAAATATAAAGCCTTTTTCAAGAAGGATGAGATCCCTCTCCACTAAACTCTTGAATGTGGATAGGAATTTCCCCTTCACAAATGTAGGAAAAAATAAAGACCTTTTCTTAAGACCTGACTCCTTTCTACCCAAGAAATTATCTGGATCATACTCCTCCGCAAAGGTACCCCCCAATTCCTCCATGTCTTGGATAATACAATGTTCTCTGAAAGAAAAGTAAGGATTATCAGAGTCAACAACATTCATAGAATTAGAAGCAATAACATCTGTTAGTTTAGAGTTTCTAGCATCATAGAACTTTTTTAAGGTACATTTACGGATAAATTTATGAAGATCGATTACTGTATCAAAAACATCAAATTTACACTCCGGAGCGAACTTTAACCCTTTGTAAAGGAGAGAGAGTTCATCTTTAGAGAGTTCAATGTTAGATATATTGATAACCCCATTTAAAAGTTCTTTTTCCGTTTGTGTGGAGCCCCTTTTCCTTGATTTCCTCTTCCCACTTCTCGTCGCCTTATTTTTTTGATGGATAGCTAGTTGAGGGGCCATCATCATAACCCTCAGAGGTATTAATTGGCTGTTCATAACGAGACCTGGCCTCCTGCTGGCGCTGTTCCTTGGGTCTGTCTTGATAGGGAAAATTCCCTCCTTGTTGTGAAAAAAATGAAACTGAATGACTTGCATTATATGAGATAGAGACATCAGACTCAACATTTTGAACATCATATGGTGAAGAGGTTTTTTTCAAAATTGATTTCTGGGACCAAGAATTACTCCTACACCTGCCAGGTGTAAAATAGCCAGATTGCTGATCTTTACTCCCCCTTCTTGGTTGTACGATTTTTTCCCATGAGTATACTTGTTTTTTCTCATAGTCCATTTTATCACGTGAAAATTTAATTTCTTTCTTTCTCATAATTTCCTTTTTGTTACACTGTGCTCACCACGGACAAGGAGGGACCCCGAAACTGAGGTGAGATGGGTAACAAACTGCACCCACAGCTACGGGGACACGCCTGGAAAGTGGAAAATAGGCGTCTGGAACCGTCTGGGAGTATAAGATAAAGTAAGATACTCGCCAGATGAGAAGGGAGGTTCCAGAAGATAGGTGGTACCGAGAGCCTGGGGTCCAGAGCCAGGAGGTAGGTCAGAATCCGCAAACCGAGGTAAAGGGGTCGGGGTGTCCAGAAGGTCAGGATACAGACCAGGGGTGTCCAGGAGGTCAGGATACAGACCAGGGGTAGAAGACCAGAGCGGATCCACAGCCAGGCCGGTTCGGTACGCAAGGGATCACTAAGGAGATAAAGAGACAGGAACTGAGGCAGGCACGACCGTCGGTAACACAGGTCATACAAAGCTATGCTCAGCCAAAGAATGAATGGCTGAGCAAGGTATAAGTAGGAGGAAGGACCAATAGGGAGAGGGGGAGTAACGAGGGAGCGACCCCAGGAAAGATAGGGATTGGTAGAGGAGAACTTACCACAGCTGTGCAGCTTGTGAGCGGTGCACGCGCATCAGGCGTGTGCGCCGCACGGGAGAGGCACGCGCGGCCTCAGCTGGGGGCGGGACTTTCCCCTGAGGGAGGACGTAAACGTCCTCGGCCGTGCGCGCGCATGCGCGGGTTCAGTAGCCGCCGCGGGAAGCGAAGGAGCAGGGAGATCCCGCCCGCGGCGGCGAGAAGGCAGAACTGGTGTGGGGACAGGTAAGATCGCGGGGGGAACCCCCTTAGGGAGAGGTGTTCCCCCGGACCTTACAGTAACCCCCCCTTGAGGAGCGGCCTCAGGACGACTCCAATATGGCTTTTGGTGAAATTTGGAGTGAAAGAGTCTCAGCAGTCTGGTGGCATGTATTTGATGGTAGGGTACCCAAGATCTTTCCTCTGGGACAAAGCCCTTCCAGTGAACCAGGTATTGCACCGAACCCCTCGTCCTCCTGGAATCCAGAATAGACTGGATTTCGAACTCTTCCTGCCCCTGAACTATGACTGGTTTAGGGTCAATTGATGTCCTATGGATCCGTGGACTCTGGGACACAGGTTTCAGCAGTGACACGTGGAACACGGAGGGTATCCTCATGGATGGAGGAAGTTCCAGACGATATGCCACAGAGTTGATCCGTTCTACTACTGAGAATGGACCCAAGAACCTAGGAGCCAGTTTGTGGCTTGGAGTCTTCAGTCTAATGTTTTTGGAAGAGAGCCAGACCTTATCCCCTGGTTTGAAGACTGGTGCCTGACGACGGTGACAATCTGCCTGTGCCTTTTGTCTATGGGTTGCGTTTCTCAAAGCCTCTTGGATCTTTTTCCAGGATTCCTGAAGATCCTTGATTCGGTCATCGGCAGCTGGAACCCCGGAAGGAACTGAGTTGATGGGCAGCTGACCTGGGTGAAAACCATAATTAATGAAAAAAGGGGATTTCAGCGTGGAGCTGTTCTTTAAAGAATTATGGGAGAACTCTGCCCACGGAAGTAAATCTACCCAATTATCCTGGCTGTCCGCAATGAAGCATCAGAGGAATTGTTCCAGAGTCTGGTTCGTTCTCTCGGTTTGCCCATTAGTTTGTGGATGATACCCGGAAGAAAAGTAGAGGGTGATATCCATCCTGTGAGCGAAGGCCCGCCAAAATTTTGAGACGAAGTGTGTACCTCGATCGGATACGATGGAAAGAGGAACTCCGTGAAGGCGGAATATTTCCTTAACAAAAACGTCTGCCAGGGTGGCGGAATTGGGCAGGCCTTTGAGAGGGACGAAATGGGCCTGTTTGGATAAACGATCCACGACAACCAAAATGGTGTTCATCCCTTTAGAGGTTGGAAGTTCCACCACAAAGTCCATGGGGAGATGACTCCATGGGTGTTCAGGTATAGGGAGGGGTTGTAGAAGACCGTACGGCTTTTTACGAATGGTCTTAACCTGGGCGCAGATTGGACAGGTCTTTTCATACTCCGAAATGTCCTGCAACATGGTTGGCCACCAAAAGGTACGACCAATAAGGTCAGAAGTTCTGCTAATGCCTGGATGACCGGCTGACCTAGAAGAATGACCCCACTCAAGTATCTTCCTATGGAAGCGAGGAGCTGCATACATGGCAGACAAGGAACAGGCACACCCCTGCTGTTTAGTCTGCACACACTCACTTTGTTCACAGCAGCTCCTTGCAGCACTGCCTAACTCTGGCATAATGAACCTGCTATGTATAGTAACTTTTTTCTTTCTCCTGGCCTCATGGAGATGTTACTCCCTCTATACACTACAAACTCCTCCATCCTGGCCCACACCCAACATCACCATACACCCTGGACTACTCAAAAGCCTTGCACTATCTACTGAATCTTGGTGGAGAACTCTAAAAAGCAGCACATCAACCACTGCTCACTCTAATAGCAAACACCACAAATTTACAACCTACAAACAACTACCCAAATTCCTACTTGTACTGTTACTCTCTTTAGCAGCTGATATTGAACCTAACCCAGGTCCTCCCATTTCAGCTCTGTCCCATGCCCCTGAGAATTCCACCTTTAAATTCCAAAAAGGGCTATCTGTCGCCCATATAAATATCCGGAGCCTGCTGCCCAAACTGGACGAACTAAGGGCATGGTGCCTTATGCATAAACCCAAAGCCATCATTCTTACAGAAACATGGCTATCCCCTAAAACCCCTGATGCAAATATCGCCATTCAGGGATACTCCATTTTTAGGAGAGATAGGTCAAAGAGAGGAGGAGGGGTGTTATTTTATATTGCAGACACCTTACAATTTACACTGTTAAATTGCCCACCAAGCCCATCCTCTTTTGAAATTCTAGTTGGCAAAATCTGCCTCCCCTTTTCTAAGCCCATCTTCCTTGCTGGCATCTACCGCCCCCCTAAAGCCCCTCTACAATCCCTGACTGATATCACCCAATTTCTTGGCTCCATTTCCTCTCTGAATGAGAAGAGTGAGCTGCTAGTTCTTGAAGATTTCAACTTCAATTGGCTTGACCCTAAAAACCACAAAATCCAGATAAAACTCAAGTCACTTAACCTATCGCAACTCATTTCCCAACCCACACGGATAAACCTGAAATCGCATAACCATTCCTTGCTAGACTGGATTCTCTCCTCAAACCCCAGCAAAATCCAATCCTCTGGCATCCTTCCTGACATTTTCAGTGACCATGCAATAGTGTACTGTGTAAGGAAAATTAAAACGCCCCAATCAAGCCCTAAAGTTCTCCTCACTAGAACATTTAAAAACTTTAACCCACAACAGTTTCTGGATGACCTTACCAACTGCCCATGGCACAGAATCGATTTAATTCCTGACCCTGACTCTGCGCTCGACTATTTCCAATCCGAGTTCTTAAAACTCTGCGATACCCATGCTCCACTACGCAAAATAAGGGTACGGGGGGCCCACCTTCCATGGGTTACACCTGACCTTATAGCACTCTACCAGTTCAGGGATACCTTGTGGAAAAGCTACAAAGTAACTGGCACTACCAAGGATCTCAATCACTACAGATGCACACGGAACATGTGCACAAGGCAAACAAGGCATGCAAAAGCACAATATTACTCTGACAATCTCCACCAAAATACAACAAACCCAGCTACAGTAACTTCTGGAAGGTTATCAACAACATATTCCAGCCTCCTAACCATCAACAACCAAGTAATATCAATAAGGGGGATATTACTCTGACAGACCCCACTGACATTGCAAATGCATTCAATGATTACTTTGTGGGGTGCGCCACTAACTTATTAGCAAAACCCAGCCCAAACCACAAACCTGAATCTCATCCTGGGAGTACCCCTATAGTCCCACCC
The DNA here is from genome assembly GCF_040206685.1 of Ascaphus truei. NCBI lineage: Eukaryota > Metazoa > Chordata > Amphibia > Anura > Ascaphidae > Ascaphus > Ascaphus truei. The sequence goes on along the minus strand of NC_134502.1, from coordinate 5,319,086 downwards.
CCTCCCAACACTGCCCACAATTTTCAATTTGGCCCAGTATCTGAAGAGGAGATTATACAAGCGCTCCTCAAACTAAAACTAAGCAGCCAATGTGGACCTGACTTACTACAATCTAGGTTCCTACGACTTGGTGCCCCAGCCATTGCCAAACCAATTGCGTCCATAGTCAACTCTATCCTGTCTGCAGGCCATATCCCTAAGACCTGGAAAACTGCCAGAGTTGTCCCAATCTTCAAAAGTGGGGACAAAAACACTGTCTCAAACTACAGGCCAATCTCACTTCTCCCAATTCTATCCAAAGTCATGGAAAAATGTGCCCACTCTCAATTAAGCGATTTCTATACCAAGACAAATTTCCCTAGCCAATTCCAATCTGGGTTTCGTCCCAGACACTCCACCGTAACTACCCTGCTAAAAGTTTGCAATGAAATCCAGTGTGCAATGGAACGGGGTCAACTCACTGGTGCAGTATTCCTAGATTTTGCAAAGGTTTTTGACACAGTTGATCATGCTATCCTGCTCAACAAGCTCCAGAGCTCTGGAATAGGGAAGCTTGCTTTAAACTGGTTTCAGTCCTACCTATCAGGAAGATCCCAACATGTGTCCATCTCAGGCTCTAACTCCAACCCCCTGGACATCACCTGTGGTGTCCCGCAAGGCTCTGTTCTGGGGCCCCTACTCTTCTCAGTGTTCATTAATGATCTTCCCACAGCTTGTAAGGAAGCCTCAATACACATGTATGCAGACGACACAATCCTATATGCACACAGCCATAGCCTCTCTAACCTTCAACACATACTTCAGTCTGACTTTTTGAGACTCGAAAACTGGATTTCCCAAAACAAACTGTTTTTAAACACTGACAAGACTGTAACAATGGTATTCGGGACCAAGACTAAATTTTTAAAGCTTCCAGTGACTGAGCTCCTGATTAGAACCAACGCTAACACCACCCTAACCCCTGTCACTAGTTTTAAATACCTGGGCTTATGGTTTGACTCCCACTTAACATTCGGGATGCACATTGATATCCTGACAACCAAGACCTATGCCAAACTAGGGGCACTTTACAGGAACAAATCCTCCCTAAGTCTCCTGGTCAGAAAGCGTATCGCACAGCAGATGCTAATGCCAATTATTGACTATGGAGACATAGTATACGGCTCGGCACCTCAAACCCACCTTAGCAAACTTGACACACTCTACAATTCAATTTGTCGTTTTGTTCTCCAATGCAACTACAACACACATCGCTGCAATATGCTCAAAGAACTAGATTGGTCATCACTAGAGTCTAGGCGCAAAGTTCACCTTTCCTGTCTTGCCTTTAAATTCTTCATGGGCAAGCTACCCAGCTATCTGAACAAGCTCCTCACCCCTACCACATGCAGCACTTATCACCTGAGATCAGACTCCAAAAGACTGTTCATGGTCCCAAGGCTCAACAAAGTATCCGGACGTTCCTCCTTCTCCTACCGTGCACCCCAAAACTGGAACAACCTACCAGAGACTCTCACATCCACCACCAGTTTAAGTTCTTTCAAATCTAAGGCTGTCTCACATTTTAATCTGGTCTGTAACTGTTTCATACGCCCATAATATATATTTTCTTTAACTGTGCACGCAATGTCTTGTATATAATGTATACCCTGTTCATTTATGTAACTGTATTTGTAACCATGTATTATTTGTTTTTCTCTGTGCCCAGGACATACTTGAAAACGAGAGGTAACTCTCAATGTATTACTTCCTGGTAAAATATTTTATAAATAAAATAAATAAATAAATAAAATACATATGGCCGACCGGCATCTTAAGGCCCCTCGGGAGGGTAGATTGTGCTGCCATGACCTGATCCAGGATATCAAAAGAGTTAGCCGAAATTATATATTTGGAGGGTAAGATTGTTTCGGAGATAACTTCGGAATTGTCCTCAAACAGGAATTGACGTGAAAGTGCGTCTGCCTTTTGATTCTTTGAGCCAGGAATGTAAGATATGAGATAATTAAATCTCGGAAAAAAAAGAGACCATCGAGCCTGACGTGCCCCAAGGCGACGTGCACTCTCAATGTAGAGTAAGTTTTATGATCAGTGAAGATCGAAATGGGGGTCTCCGTTCCCTCCAGGAGATATCTCCATTCCTGAAGGGCGAGTTTAATGGCCAGGAGCTCTTTGTTTCCGACATCATAGTTCCGTTCTGCCGAAAAATAGTTTTTTGAAAAGAACCCACAGGGATGAAGTTTGGCCTGTGGGGACTGTCTCTGAGAGAGAATGGCGCCAGCACCGACGTCGGATGCATCTACCTCTAAGGTAAAGGGAAGCCCGGGGTCAGGATGACGCAAAATAGGAACAGAAGCGAAAGATTTTTTTTTGAGAGTCGAAGGCTTGGAGAGCTGCAGGAGACCAAACTGCTGTGTTAGCTCCCTTTTTGGAAAGGGCAGTAATGGGAGCCATGATGGAAGAAAAATTCTTGATGAATTTACGATAGTAATTCGCAAATCCCAAGAAGCGCTGTATGGCTTTCAGGGAGGTGGGTTGTGGCCATTCTAAGACAGCCTTGAGTTTGACTGGGTCCATAGAGAAGCCAGTGCTAGAAATTATATATCCAAGAAAGGGAATGGAAGAAAGATGAAAAGAACATTTCTCTAGCTTAGCGTAGAGATTGTTCTCCCAAAGGCGGGACAGGACTAATTTGGTGTGCTGAATGTGGTCAGAGAGGGATTTGGCAAAGAAAAGGATATCATCAAGGTACACGATAACGAAGCTGTCGAGAAGATCATGGAAGATCTCATTGACAAACTCCTGGAAGACCGCCGGGGCATTACACAGGCCGAAAGGCATGAGCAGGTATTCATAATGCCCATCCCGGGTGTTAAAGGCGGTTTTCCACTCGTCCCCCTGACGGATGCGGACAAGGTTATAGGCTCCGCGGAGATCAAGTTTGGAAAAAATTGTTGACCCTATAGACGATCGAAGAGATCGGAAATAAGTGGCAGGGGGTAACAATTCTTGATCGTAATTTTGTTAAGACTTCTGTTGTCAGTACAGGGGCGCAAGGAACCATCCTTCTTCTTAACAAAAAAAAATCCAGCTCCAGCTGGAGATGAAGAATTGCGGATGAAACCCTTCCTTAAATTATCCTGGATATACTCGGTCATGGCCTTGAACTCGGGTATGGATAGTGGGTAAGAACGGCTCTTGGGTAAGGTAGCACCGGGAAGAAGGTCAATAGGACAGTCAAAGTCTCTATGGGGGGGTAACACCTCAGAACGTACCTTATCAAAAACGTCCGCCAGGTCCCAGTAGACCGTTGGAAGGGAAGTTTTATACTCTGCGGGAACATCCACTCCGGTTAACATCTGTTTGGGGGGAAGACAGGTCTTAAGGCACTAGGGGCTCCATCGTATGGGCTCCTTACCAACCCAATCTAATTGTGGGTTATGAAGTTGCAACCAGGGGAGTCCCAGAATTACATCTACCGATGGAGTGTGGATCACGTCCAAGATAATCTTCTCTTGGTGACCATCCTCCGTGGAGAGGGATAGAGAACCAGTCTCCAGGGAAATAATGGCTGGTTGGAGTGGACGCCCGTCTATGGCCTCCAGACCAACTGGAACAGCCTTAGATCGGAAGGGAATCCCATTCCTATAGGCAAAACTCTGATCAATAAAGTTCCCCTGAGACCCAGAATCTATAAATGCAGAAGCAGGGATCAGGGAGTTATTCCAGGCCAGAGAAATAGGCAGCATTATACGATTGGGAAATACTTTAGAAGAAGAAAGAGGAGAAGAGATTACACCCAACGAGTCCCTCTCATACCTTATTGGGTCCTGGCGTTTTCCCGGTCGCAGAGGGCAGCTTACCAGCAGATGACCGGGAAGATCGCAGTAATGGCACAGTCCACCATCTCGTCGGCGCTGTCTCTCAGACGTGGATAGCCGATGACCTCCGAGCTGCTTAGGTTCAGGCTCATCCATGGGTTGGGGGACGTAATAGACAAGACTGCGGCTGGAAGACCGGGGGGAGTTGGTGCGAGGAAGAGCGCGTTCAAGTCTCCTCTCTCGTAGCCGCTGGTCCACGCGGATGCAGACCGCAATGAGATCCTCCAATCTGGTGGGTCTTTCCATTGTGGCCAGCTGGTCCTTGATGGCATCCGACAGACCCTGCCACAAGGCTGCTGATAGTGAGCCATCATTCCAGGAGGTCTTTGCCGCGATGGTCCGGAAGTCCAAAGCATACTCGGCGACAGGACGATTACCCAGGGAAATATGGAAGAGAGAAGAATCTGCAGTAATTTGACGACCAGGGGTATCGAATACTTGCCTGAATTCCCAAAGAAAGCGAGAATAGTCATGCGTCATGGCAGGATTCCGCTCCCAGATGGGGGATGCCCAGGCTAGGGCCTTTCCGTTCAAGAGAGACATAATATAAGCCACCTTTGAACGAGCAGTGGGGAAGCGCAAGGGAGATAGTTCAAATTGCATCTTGCACTGATTAAGAAACCCTCTGCACTCGTGGGGATCCCCTGCATAGCGGTTGGGAGCCAGGAGACGAGGATCCACAGACACAGGAGGACCCGGGGAGGGAAACGCCGCAGCTGCCATGGCAGAGGAGCCTGGGAAAGGCTGCAACGAGGAGAGTCTAGAGAGCTGCTGCATCATGGACACAAGCTGCGCCTCTAGCTGGAGAAGTCACTGCATGGGGCTTGGTCGCTCAACCTCTTCGGGGTCCATGTCTGTTGGGCTGAGCATAATGTTACGCTGTGCTCACCACGGACAAGGAGGGACCCCGAAACTGAGGTGAGATGGGTAACAAATTGCACCCACAGCTACGGGGACACACCTGGAAAGTGGAAAATAGGTGTCTGGAACCGTCTGGGAGTATAAGATAAAGTAAGATACTCGCCAGACGAGAAGGGAGGTTCCAGAAGATAGGTGGTACCGAGAGCCTGGGGTCCAGAGCCAGGAGGTAGGTCGGAATCCGCAAACCGAGGTAAAGGGGTCAGGGTGTCCAGAAGGTCAGGATACAGACCAGGGGTGTTCAGGAGGTCAGGATACAGACCAGGGGTGTCCAGGAGGTCAGGATACAGACCAGGGGTAGAAGACCAGAGCGGATCCACAGCCAGGCCGGTTCGATACGCAAGGGATCACTAAGGAGATAAAGAGACAGGAACTGAGGCAGGCACGACCGTCGGTAACACAGGTCATACAAAGCTATGCTCAGCCAAAGAATGAATGGCTGAGCAAGGTAAGTAGGAGGAAGGACCAATAGGGAGAGGGGGAGTAACGAGGGAGCGACCCCAGGAAAGATAGGGATTGGTAGAGGAGAACTTACCACAGCTGTGCAGCTTGTGAGTGGTGCACGCGCATCAGGCGTGTGCGCCGCGCGGGAGAGGCGCGCGCGGCCTCAGCTGGGGGTGGGACTTTCCCCTGAGGGAGGACATAAACGTCCTCGGCTGTGCGCGCACATGCGCGGGTTCAGTAGCCGCCGCGGGAAGCGAAGGAGCAAGGAGATCCTGCCGCGGCGGTGAGAAGGCAGAACTGGCGTGGGGACAGGTAAGATCATGGGGGGAACCCCCTTAAGGAGAGGTGTTCCCCCGGACCTTACACTTTTCTAGATCTTTAATGGACGTAGCACGTTTTTTTATCACATTCTTTAAAACCTTCCATTTTTGAATAATGTAATAATTTGGTTTGCAAGTTTTTAACCTCCTTTCGTACTGCTGTTTTCTCCTTGTTCTTAAGTGCTAGAATTAAGTCAATAAGTTTGAACGAACACTCATTCAAGATGTTTTTCCAGTCAGTTTCAAACTCCTGACTGGAGAAACCAAAGGTGGGAGATTTCTTCATCCTCAGGCCCTTAGGTATATGTTTCATTCTTGCATAGTTTTCCAGTGATATTATATCCCACCATAATCTTTTGTCGGTAATTAATAATTTTTCCAACTTCAGAAAATAATCATGCAAGTCTGAAACATCCTCACATTCCACTTCAGCATCATCATCAAAAACTCTTTGAGCCTTCTTGGTTCTTGCACCCTTATCAACGTAATTAAAAACAAAGTCTGTATTCATAGATTCCTGTACAGTATCATCTGTAACATCCTCTATCTCCATTGTGATCTTTTATTAACACTTTAAATAACAATGTTTATAATTTAAATTTCACATATCCGTTTAATCACCATCACATTCACTATTTAGATCTTTATATTGATATTCATTTATCTATTCAATCGGACATTTATCGCAAGTCCAATTCTCGGAACACTTTTCTACGTGCTAACAGCTGTCACCCAAGGGCCCTTATTAAAGGAATCCCTAAAGGTCAACTTATTCGTCTTCGACGCAATTGTTCGAATGACGAAGATTATGAATTACGTGTCAAAGATTTGTTTGATCGTTTTGTACAGCGCGGCTATAATCCAGATGATTTATGTAAATCCATACAGGAGGTTTCCACTATCAATAGAGCGGATTTGTTTTACCGCTCAAAGAAAGGTCCAATGATTAATGATACACCATTGTTTATCACTTCATTTAGTGCCCATGCTGAACAGGTTAAATATATCTTAAAGAAACATTGGTCAATACTATCTCTGGACCCCATTCTGCAACCATATATAACCTCAGGTCCAAATGTAGTGTATAGGAAAGCAAAGACGGTAGCTAATTCCTTGTCCCCAAGTCTTTCTCTTCACAAATTAACCAGATGAATGTACTTCCTAATGGTTCTTTCCCTTGCAGCAATTGCAAGATTTGCAGTAATATGAAAAAGTCAGATAGTTTTGTATCCAGTCAAACTGGAAGGACTCATACTATAAGGTCATTCATTAACTGCAAATCCTCATATATTGTCTACCTCATCACTTGCGGATGTGGTAGCCAATATGTTGGAAGAACCATTAGGAATCTTAAAGTTCGCATTATGGAACATGTGCGATTGATTTCCAAAGGGAATTTGGATCACCCTGTCCCCAAACATTTCACCAATTGTACCCAAGGTGGATTAAAAAACTTCAGTTCTCAAGGTATTGAGTTTATTTCACCATTACCCAGAGGGGTTGATAGGATTAAAAACTTGATCACCGTGAGGCATTCTGGATCTTTACTTTAAGAACCAGAGTGCCTCACGGTATGAATATTGATTGGGACCTTTCCCACTTTCTTTAGTGGCTAAGGGTCATGTATTATTGCAACATTCTATACTTACCCTGATCAATCAATTCAATTATAATGTTTATGATCTTTTTAATTGATTTATATTATAGTTAACGGTATCTATCTGTTTCATGTATATATGGAGGTTAATATTGATTTAATATTATATCTGATAGTTAACACTTATTTTCTTTCCATATAAATGAACTATGTCCATAACAATCACAATTACCAAGTCTGTGCTTTTTCTTATGAACTTAGTTTAAGCTTATTCATTATTTAATTAATATCTTTCATATATGTATATTAAATATATATTTTTTTCTATACATTTAATGCTTTATTATTTAATTAATTAATTATTAGAGTCAGTTTGGGTTTGTGATTGTTTTAACATCTTCTTGCATCTAAATGTATTTGATTTATCATTAGGTTTTTCTTCAATCTTTTGTGTTTTAATATTGGTATTTCTTAGCTTAACGTTTTCTGTGTATTATATTGATTTTTTGTTAGTTATGTCAGTTTGTTCGTTTTTAGAGTATTAATAAAGTTGTTGTTATTTTGCTATTCCCCTCCACCTCTAGCCCGGTGGGAGCATTAGTGTTATGCGTTTGAGGCTGGAAGCGGGTGCACACGAGTGACGTCACCTCAGGGATCAAGGTGATAGGTTGTATATGAGGTGGTGTCACAGTGTTGCGACGCATCACTGGCGTGCATGCGCAGTGCGTTCCCACAGACTTTTTGGCGCGAAATGAAGCTTATAAATGTGAGGAGGTATGTCTACATGCTACACCTTGATAAAGTCCCACGGGACGAAACGCGTTGGTGCGTGGGCTGTGTCTATGTCCTTGTGAGTCCAAGGAATAAATACCCTCAGTTTTTAGTCTGGAGTTGTGCCCTTTATTTTTTCCTATAGGATTTTTTCCTTAGGATCTTCTTGCCAGCAGTGCTCCTTTGCTCTTTCTGTTTATCAGGGGTAACCAAGTGGGTTTGACCTTTATTGTGAGCCTGGTTAACCCCTCACCATCACACCTCCCCCCTCAAGATGAAGGCTCAGTGGCAGTCACACAGTCTGGTGGCTCCAGCATGTCACTTTGGCTCACAAGGAATGTCCTGTCGGGAAGGTCCATCAGCATTTCCATGCTCGCTGCCTTTCTTGTGTTGAATAGTAAAGTCAAATTCCTGCAATGCAAAACTCAAGCACAACAACTTGCCATTCTCCCCCGACACCCTTTGTAGCCAACATAGTGGGTTGTGGACCATGATCATACAAATAGGGCTGCAGTTTCCTCAGAGCCCATACAATGTCCAGTCATTGTGGCGATAGGGGGTTAATCAGGCCACTAATAAAGGCATTATACCCGGCTGATTAACCCTAAATCCCATTGGGACTGAAGGGGTTAACTGTATGTGCACCACACTGACATGTTTTCCCTTACACCATCTTTATTGTCCCCATTTTGCAGCTCAATCCATAACTGCAGTCATAGAACTGTGTGTAAACTGTGCCAATTGGTTTTGCGACACAAGGGGGAGCTGCGAGCGCTAAATCAAGCGCTGATTGAAGAAGCGTGGCTATGTATGGGTGGCCGCTTTGAAGTAAAGGGATCACTTTCTAAGCCGTAGACCTCGTAACAGCAAGGTTAATTGAATATGTGGTTTGCTTTCTTGCTGAAGTGCTTTTTCTGTCAAAATGTATCAGTTACCTTCTTAACTTGAAAGGGGGAAAGTATATTGGCGTGGGAAGTAGGTGAAACCGCAAATCCCATCACAGCCCGTTCAATTAAGTAAGCTAACTCGCACTAGGAGTGAGCTAGCACTCTAATTTTTGGAGTGTAGCTAGGAATAAAGAAACCATACACACACACACACACACAAAGTTTATAGTAGTGGTATAAGCAGAACATACTTTTATTAATAAACTGTATTGTACTGATGGTTTTAAATGTAAAGGCGGGAAGTTTTTTCTGTTAGGAATAAATCCTTTAACATGCAAATATGTTAAGGATGAATGATCTGAGGGATTTTTAATCTCCGTACTTCAGAGGCACCCTTCCGAGTTGGGGACTCAATGTCTATGAGAAGTCCGGAGTTGAAAAGCCTCAGCAATCCTAGATGTTAAGAGGGCCGGGATATTGTAAGTGCCAGATACCAGTGTAAAGTATGGGTACTTCACACTTGGTGGCCAAACCACAGACTCAGTGTCGCCAGGTAAGGGGGTGGTCTCAGTATACTAAGGAGCTGAGGTGTGATGTTAGCGCCTGCTCCGTGAAAACCGGGATGAAAGTTCTGCCCTTTCTGCAAAGTACTGGCAAGCCGGGGATAGTTGGGGAAAATTAGTAGGTGTGTGGTGCTCCAAAAAACAGCCTATTGATTTGAAAATACACTTGATTGAAGAATCCTGCAAATGTGTACTCCCCAGTGGATAAACATGAATTATATCCCAGATATTCAGAACAATCAATGCTCCATAGTAAACGGACTAGTGGACTAGGGTCCCCACAAGCACTGTAGTAAGGGACCTCACAATTAAGTGACCCAACATACTGTATCGGAGTGAAAAACATAGCTCACTCTTAATGGAATGTATAATCCAGATTGTCCAGACTTTATCCACAGCAGGGGGGGTGCTTCCGATTTTTCAGTATGCTGACAGGAAAGACAAATAGGAAAAAGCAGGCACCAGCAGTACAGGAACGAAAAAATGAAGGAACATCCAAAGAGCGTGTGCCCACTAAAGGAATTATTTAATGGATTCCAGCAAAGCTAACAACAAAATTATGGGGTACAGAGCCCCCACCAACGCATTTCGAGCGTAAGCTCTTTTTCAACTCGAAACGCGTTGGTGGGGGGCTCTGCGAAGTTCTGGCAAGTCGGGATAGGTGGGGAAAATATTCCCACGGGTGGGATTGGGTGCATATGTTAAGTAGAGGATGCTGAACCCTATAAAAATGCCTGCAGCCCAGTCCCAGTCAGATTCCCCTGATGTAACAACGATTTGACCAAGTTCCAGCGTCTGCGGTTCTGGAGTGTGAGGGTTATGGGAGGAATTGGGGGTCACGTCGGTCGCAGCGTGACCTTCCCTCACCTCTGTCCGCTCCCGCGGCTCTGCGGCTCTGTCCTCGCCGCTCCCGCCTGGCCTCCGTGGTGGAGGTGCTTCCCCGTCCTCCCCGTCAGCTTGCCGCTGCCCTGCACAGGGCTGGTGCTCAGGTGCCTGCCGTTGCTCCTGCGCGCGCATCCCCTGCTGTTACGGAGCGCATTCCTGCACCAGCTAATTTATTCACTTGCAGTGAAGCCACGCACCCCTCCCACATGCTGGTTACTAGTTAACCCTAAACCTTACCACCTGGCAGCCTATTATGGAAACCAATCCTGGACTGGTCCTAGGGCTCCTCCAGGCCTGCCTCCTTTACCCATTGGTCAGCAACAGTACTTAATGCCTGTTTTGCCTCTCTCACACCGCTCGACATAGTCTCTGCTACAGACATCTATTCTGGCTCTCCCTTTGTCTTCGTGCATTCAGGTTGCGACCCGGCTTGGCGGACGTGCTTCTCTGGCTCTGGATCCCGGCTCCCTCCTGACCCTGCAGCTTCTTTCATCCCTCGACCGCAACTTGGACCTCGACCTTCCGGATTTCTCTCTCCTCGACCTTGGCTAACGGCAACGACTTCGCCTCTTCAGTACCGGTACCGGCAAGTATTGCTACACCTGTTCACACCTGGCCTGGCAACGCCAAAACACTACACTCCGGACATGCTCCTTCTGCTGCGGGTGCGTGCACATATACGTCCCCACCTCAGTATAAGGGACGAGTCTGGTCTGCGGGCAGAACCGGCGTAACATTATGTCGAGAGCACAAGATGCAGACCAGACTGACATGGCCTCCATGATGTCGGCCATGTATCAACAAGTCCAGGCCCTAACTGACCAAGTGACTCTCCTCACTCAAAAGGTACAGGACGTTTCTTTTCAGGTACCACCTGGGTCCGCACCGCCACTGTCCTCCGGCCCGAAGATCCCGGCACCTAATCCGTATGCGGGGGATCCGCAAGCCTGTCACGGTTTTCTCAATCAGTGCGAGATTCAGTTTGAGATGGCTCCTCAGCAATACTCCACTGGTCGCAAGAAAGTGGCATATGTGTACAGCCTGCTTACAGGGAAAGCACTGGCATGGGCCTCCCCGATTTGGGAACTACGTCCCGATATCACCCGCGACTACACAGCCGTTAGACGAGACTTTCGACAGGTCTTCCATACCCCCTCACGCCAAGAAACTGCCTCTGACTCTTTGCTTGAACTTTCTCAGGGACGTCGTTCCGTGGCCCAGTACGACTTGGAGTTCAGGACCATAGCAGCTGAGACACGATGGGACCAGGAGGCTTTAGTCGCAGTCTTCTGGCAAGGTTTAACGGATTCCATCAAGGATGAGCTCGCCTCACAACCCAGGCCAGGGCTACTGGAGGAATTCATCACCCAAGCCAAATCGAGTGGATCAGCGCCTACAGGTACGCCACGTCCAACGCCAGCTTCCCCGATTTACACCCTTCCGTGCTCCTTTTCCCAGATTCTCTCCAACCACAGGACCTGCCATCTCCCCGTTACCCGCTTTGGAGGCTCCGGAGCTGATGCAACTTGGAGTCCAGCGTTCCCGGACACCGATCCTGATGAGGACGTCATTTTAGTGCGTCGAAATGCGTTGAGTGTGACCCTGAGACTGAGAGAGAGAGAACATTGAGCCTGTGACGTCATCTCCAACCGGCCGGAATTCCGGAAGTGACGTGACGGCTGTTCGAGACACAGTCGGGTGGCGTGCAGCAGTAGCAGTGATCGGATGATTACCTACTCCCTATGCTGTTAATCCTTTTGGATCCTGTAAGCCTCCAATTCATTCGTGTGTGGATAAAAGTGTTTTGTTTTATCCCTGTGTTTGTCTCTGCTTAAAATCTCAACTCCTCTTGTGGTTTAAACCACCTTGGTTGGTTATATGTGTTATAGCCTTCCTATCCAGATTTCTAATTTTCTTAGAAACCACTTCATTGTGCTTAACAGTTTTACACTATGTAGATCTTGTTTTTATTTTAAGGTACAACCGCTCCCCTGGTTTTTCCTGTGCATACTGTTTCCTGGACCCTGAAACAGTCCATCTAAGGGTTTGAGTGATTTTATTGTACCCATACTTGCACTTGTTTTATTTTTATATAATATCACGTTGCATTTTTTGTATATCACATATTATACACCTTCACTTTAATAATTTATAGTATTAGAGCGCCATCTACTGTTTGTTTGCTAAATTCATGAATTTATGCCATCTGGTAGACACGCGAAGCATTGCAGCCTATTAAATCCTAATCATTATCATTTAACAGATCAGCCGCCCGTCAGCCAGGCATGAACCATGGCTGGGAAGGCAAACGCAACGGGGCTTGTCAGAGGTGAGGAGCGGCACATTCCAGGTATCTGCCAGGTACATACTGGGTATTTGCTCGAATAAAGTGTGTCGCAGCAGTACATTCCTGGCACTAAGAACGTCAAGGCGGATGCCCTCTCTAGACAATATTCTTCTGATGAGAGACCAGAGAAAACTACAGAGGCTATCCTTCCTAAACAAAAGATCCTCGCGGTCGCTACTTTCAAGAATCTTGAGAAGATCAACAAGTCTCAAAATCACCTTCCTAGCGATCTTGAGATCCCGAAGAACACCTTCTCCGTGGAGGCCAAGTTTATTCCAGAGATTCTAGAATGGGGACATGCTTCTCGTTCACAGGACATCCATGCTACAAAAAGACTTTGGATCTCATCCGTCGTACCTTTTGGTGGCCCAATATGGCCAAATCTATTTCTGAATTTACCCGGGCCTGTCCGGTATGTGCACGCAACAAGATTCCTCGCCATGGTCTTCTTTTGCCCTTATCCATCCCGGAAAGCCCCTGGTCCCACATATCCATGGACTTTATTGTTGAATTGCCTAGGTCTAATGGCATGAACACAATTCTAGTAGTGGTGGATCGTTTTTCCAAGATGGCACATTTTATTTCTCTCAAAGGATTAAAGCCGATATTTTCTCCAAAGAAATCTTCCGGATCCATGGCATACCCACGTCCATCGTATCGGATCGTGGCTCTCAATTTGTTTCCAGATTCTGGAGGTCCTTCACCAGAAGACTGTGCATTGTTTCCTCCTTCTCTTCGGGTTATCACCCTCAGTCTAATGGACAGACCGAGAGGGTCAATCAATCTCTCGAGAAGTATTTAAGGTGCTTTGTCTCTGACTCCCAGGATGACTGGGCACAATTGCTTTCTTGGGCCGAGTATGCCTTTACTTCCTCCAGGAATGAATCCACTGGTGAGACACCTTTTTTCATTAATTACGACTTTCACCCGGCTTGCCTACCTATTTCCAAAATCTCCTCCGGAGTTCCAGCTGTGGATGAACACATCTCCCTCCTACGGGACTCTTGGGCTAGAATTCAATCTGCACTTCCAAGGGCCTCTCTGTCTTCTAAAATCCAGGCTGACCGCCGTCACCAACCTGCACCCAACTACAAACCAGGGGACAAGGTTTGGTTGTCTACTAGAAATATCCGCCTCAAAACCCCTTCCCCCAAATTGGCTCCTAGGTTTCTGGGGCCATTTCCTATCATGGAGCAGGTTAACTTGGTGGCCTTCTGCCTTCAACTACCCCCAAGCCTGCGAATTCCTAATGTTTTCCATACATCACTTCTCAAACCCTTCATCTCTAGCCCTCTATTCCCGGACCACACTCAAACCAGATCCCGTGACTATACAGGGCAACGAAGAGTACGAGGTCCAGTCCATACTAGATTCCCGTCTCTCCAGAGGGAAAGTCCATTTCTTGGTTCATTGGAAGGGTTTTGGTCCCGAGTAGAAGTGTCCCTAATTGTTACCGTGTAAAAAAGCAAACGAATGATAATTAAGTAATAATCCCTGAAGAACAGGGCATTACTGGCCAATAATGCCCTGGCTGGAAGAGTTGAAGGCCCGAGGCGAACGCCCTTGTTCTGAGGGGATTAGTACTATTATAATAATAAAAGCATGTTCTTGTATAGCGCTGCTAATTGTACGCAGCGCTTTACAGAGACATTTTGCAGGCACAGGTCCCTGTCCCGTAGAACTTACAATCTATGTTTTTTGTGCCTGAGGCACAGGGAGATAAAGTGACTTGCCCAAGGTCACAAGGAGCCAACAGCGGGAATTGAACCAGGCTTCCCTGCAGCAACCTCAGTTTCAGTCAGTGTCTTTACTCACTGAGCCACTCCTTCTCCTTCTATGATAGGCTAAATGTAGGCTTATTTCATAAATAATAGACACTTTGTATAGTTAAATAGATTTTTTTATTCAAATAAAATGGTAAATACATGAAACCATCTCAGTCAGCTCGGGAGGGGGAGGAGTCAAACCGTGGCTGATACTTTTTGACCAATCCCCTGCCATGTCTCAGAGCTTTTACTTAATTCAAACCAATCCCATGCCCTGTCTCAGCTGTTGTGAAAGCTGATTGGCTGGAAATAAACAGATTGAAAACTGCATTTTGTAAGCTGCTGAAATTCAGGGCATTACTGTGGATAATGCCTGGAATTTTAACCAATCAGAGAGCAGGGTTTTCAATAATGCCCTGAATTTTACTGCTTTAGCCTATAATTAACTATAATGACAGTTCTACATAGATTATAACATTTTAGTTTACATTGCTTCCCCAATCTAATATCTACATTTCTCTAGGACTAACCCAGCATCTACAACTTTGAGATAAAAAAAGGGAACAATTCCCACACATTTTCTTTGTTTCTTGTTAATCAGGACATTTTTACAGAAAATAAGTGCAAATTGAATATTCTAGAAAAAAACACCTAAATCCAGGGTTTCCTATCATGAACTGGTTTTCTAGGATTCATGTGTGGGTTTACTAGCAAGTCTTTCATTTTGTGTGGCTTTTTTGATGCATAGAAATATTTTATCAATAACGTTTTTCCCACGTGGGACAATCACACAGATTCTACTCCATGTGTTCGCTGGTGTGTGACAAGACTTTCAAGGTGAGGGAAAAAATAATATGCCATGGGAAGTTACATTTCTCTCTTGTATGAGTTTGTCTGGTGTGTAAGACTTGAGTTTTCAGAAAAGCATTTCCCACATTTAGGCACAAAATACATTGTGAATTTTGATGCAATAAAAAGCGTCTTTCCTAAAAATATTGAACGTAAGTCTCTCTCCTTTGTGTATTCTCTGATATACTGTAAAATTAGATTTTGGAAACAAAGTATTTCCCACATTTATGGCAAACATTATTTCTGTTCTGTACGAGTTGTCTGGTGTTGAAGATTTGACCTGTGAGTAAAGCAATTCCCACACTAAGTTCAAGCATAAGGCTTTTCTCTTGTATGAATTATCTGATGTCGATTAAGGCTGCGCTTACAGTGACGGCGACGCGACATCGCCTGAAAACAAAAGCATTGTCGCCATCGCAAGTGCTTATAGTAAGGACGGTGCGACGGCAGTGACCAAAAATTTAGAAGCCGCTAAAAATGATTTTTCAGAGGCTGTCGCCACATGTGATATTCTCTGAACCAACCAATCCATAGATATCACCCGTCGCTCGCACTATAAGCGCAGCCTAAGAGCTGACTTACTAGAAGTGTTTCCCACAGTCAGTGAACGAATGACGTTTCTACCCTGTGTGGTTTCTTTGATGTACAGTATAACAAGATTTGGTAGCAAAATGTTTTCCACATTCACTTCATTAATGAGGGCTTCTTCTCTCCTGTGTGTAATCTCTGATGTATTATATGACTACAGTTGTGTGAAAAAGAAAGTACAGCCTCTTTGAATTCTATGGTTTTACATATCAGGACATAATAACAATCATCTGTTACTTAGCAGGTCTTAAAATTAGGTAAATAAAACCTCAGATGAACAACAGCAGATGACATATTACACCGTGTCATGATTTATTTATTTATTTATTTATTTATTTAACCAAAATAAAGCCAAAATGGAGAAGCCATGTGTGAAAAACTAACTACACCTTATGATTCAGTAGCTTGTAGAACCACCTTTAGCAGCAATAACTTGAAGTAATCGTTTTCTGTATGACTTTATCAGTCTCTCACATTATTGTGGAGGAATTTTGGCCCACTTCTTAACAACGTTGCTTCAGTTCATTGAGGTTTGCGGGCATTTGTTTATGCACAGCTCTCTTAAGGTCCAGCCACAGCATTTCAATCGGGTTGAGGTCTGGACTTTGACTGGGCCATTGCAATACCTTAATTCTTTTCTTTTTAAGCCATTCTGTTGTAGATTTGCTCGGTTGTGCTTGGGATCATTGTCCTGTTGCATGACCTAATTTCAGCCAAGCTTTAGCTGTCAGACAGATGGCCTCACATTTGACTCTAGAATACTTTGGTATACAGAGGAGTTCATGGTCGACTCAATGTCTGCAAGGTTTCTAAAACAAGCTTAAATCATCACCCCTCCACCACCGTGCTTGACAGCTGGTATGAGGTGTTTGTGCTGATATGCTGTGTTTGGTTTTCGCCAAACGTGGCGCTGTGCATTATGGCCAAACATCCCCACTTTGGTCTCATCTGTCCAAAGGACATTGTTCCAGAAGTCTTGTGGTTTGTTCAGATGCAACTTTGCAAACCTAAGCCGCGCTGCCACGTTCTTTTTTGAGAGAAGAGGCTTTCTCCTGGCAACCCTTCGAAACAAACCACACTTGTTCAGTCTTTTTCTAATTGTACTGTCATGAACTTTAACATTTAACATGCTAACTGGAGGCCTGTAGAGTCCGAGATGTAACTCTTAGGTTTTTTGCAATTTCTCTGAGCATTGCACGGTCTGACCTTGGGGGGAATTTGCTAGGACCTCCACTCCTGGGAAGATTGGCAACTGTCTTGAGTGTTTTCCACTTTTCAATAATCTGTCTCACTGTAGAATGATGGACTTTAAATTGTTTGGAAATGGCCTTATAACCCTTCCCAGATTGATGGGCAGCAACAATTTCTTCTCTAAGATCATTGCTGATGTCTTTCCTCCTTGGCATTGTGTTAACACACATCTGAATGCTCCAGACAAGCAAACTGCTAAAACTTTGGCTTTTATAGAGGTGGTCACACTTGCTGATGATCAATTAATCAAAGTTAATATACACACAAATACACAACAAGCTCTCAGAAACCCCAACCATTACTACATAATTGTGTGTGTGTGTGTGTGTGTGTGTGTGCGCAAAAAGAAAAGAATAACCTCGCATCCACTCTAATAATTTAAGCGGTCACCATAAGCCAGTATATAACAGTATGAATACTATGCACCGGCGGTGCTCACGGGCCAATGATAATAGAACACGAGAAAAAAGAAACCGGTTGAGAGCATTCCGGATATTGGTTTTGCATTGCATTTACCTGTGCTTATTATGACCTACTGGCCAGTTATTTCTTACCCTGTGGATCCAGGTGACTTTGTGCATGTTACTATATAGGATTGGTGACTACTGTGTTAGTTTACCCTCCCACTACATGAGTGTTTTCTGCAGTGCCCGTGTCAGCGGTCATGCCATATTTTAATTATTCAGCACTGTTTTTTTTTATGTTCATGTGTCAGCTAATAAATTGTTATTTTCATTGTTGGTACACCTGAGTGCTCTCAACGGGTTTCTTTTTTTCTCGTGTTGTGTTATAGTTTTATATATATATATATATATATATATATATATATATATATATATATATATATGTGTGTGTGTGTCAAAAGGCGTGCTAGTGGGTGTGGCTAAATGTATACAAGAGAATATATAGGTATTGCACTGTGTTTTGTTGTCACATTGGAAGTAGCTTCGGGCATTTTTGTTTGTTGTTTTTGTATACATTTAGCCATGCCCACTAGCACTCCTTTTGACACCTGTATACATATATATATATATTATGTGGTAATGACTGGGGTTTCTCCGAGCTTGTTGGGTATTTGTGTGTATATTAACTATGTGCAGCTGGTCTCAGCTGCTTTTGGGAGGGTGTTGGCCCCTCCCCCCCCAATGTTTAAGCTTGCCCCTCCCCACTTTCCAAGTTGGCAGGTCAGTTTCATTTTGCCAGGTTACGACAGATCCAATGTAGATCATTCTTACTGTAATTATACAGATTTACAAGAATTTTAACCCAGGGAGTGTTAGGACCTGCGAACAGGGTCTGCCTTGATGTGGCTCGCAGGCTTACAATGCTTTGGCCAAAGGCTTAAACTAAATTACCCCTTTTCAAGGGAATATATAGGTATTGCACTGTGTATTTTTCTCACATTGGAAGTAGCTTTGGGCATTTTTGTTTGTTTTTGTCAATACTTAGCATCTTAATTCCTATGGAAGCAGTAACGGTGTACTTAGTTTTTCACACATGGCTTCTCCATTTTGGCTTTATTTTTGTTAAATAAATCATGACCCAGTGTAATTTGTCATGTGTTGTTGTTCATCTGAGGTTGTATTTACCCAATTTTTAGACCTGCTAAGGAACAGATGATTGTTATTATGTCCTGATATGTAAAACCATAGAATTCAAAGTGTGTACTTTCTTTTTCACACAATTGTATATTTGTGAGTAAATCGTTTGCCACAGTCATTACACACTCTCTCGTGTGTGTTTTCTGATGTACAATAAGACTACATTTGAAAGCGAAGTGTTTCCCACATTCATTGCATTTATAAGGCTTCTCTCCTGTGTGCTCTAAGATGTTCAACAAGATGATATTTGCGGGTGAAGTGTTTCCCACATTCATTGCATTTATGAGGCTTCTCTCCTGTGTGTATTCTCTGATGCGCAACAAGATTATATTTGAGATTGAAGTGTTTCCCACATTCATTGAATTTATGCGGCTTCTCTCCTGTGTGTATTCTCTGATGCGCAACAAGTTTAGATTTGCGATTGAAGTGTTTCCCACATTCCATGCATTTATGAGGCTTCTCTCCTGTGTGCATTTTCTGATGTTCAAGAAGACTGGATTTGTAAGCAAACGGTTTCCCACATTCATTGCAATTATGAGGCTTCTCTCCTGTGTGTTTTCTGATGTACAATAAGATCAGATTTGAAAGTAAACTGTTTCCCACATTCATTGCAATTGTGAGCATTCTCTCCAGTGTGTGTTGTCTGATGTTTAACAAGATTAGATTTGCGCTTGAACTGTTTCTCACATTTATGAGGCTTCTCTCCTGTGTGTGTTTTCTGATGATGAATAAGATTAGATTTGAAAGTAAACCGTTTCCCACATTCATTGCATTTATGAGGCTTCGCTCTTGTGTGTGTTTTCTGATGTCTAACAAGATGAGATGTGCGTTTGAAGTGCTTCCCACATTCCTTGCATTGATGAGGCTTCTCTCCTGTGTGCATTTTCTGATGTTCAAAAAGACCGGATTTGTAAGCAAATGGTTTCCCACATTCATTGCATTTATGAAGCTTCTCTCCTGTGTGTGTTATCTGATGTGTAGAAAGACTAGATTTTAAAGTGAACTGTTTCCCACATTCATTGCATTTATGAGGCTTCTCTCCTGTGTGTGTTTTCTGATGTGCAACAAGTTTAGATTTGCGAGTGAAGCGTTTCCCACATTCCTTGCATTTGTGAGACTTCTCTCCTGTGTGCTTTCTCTGATGTTCAAGAAGACTGGATTTGTAAGCAAACGGTTTCCCACATTCATTGCATTTATGAAGCTTCTCTCCTGTGTGCACACTCTGATGATCAAGAAGATTAGAGTTGGACGTAAACTGTTTCCCACATTCATTGCATTTATGAAGCTTCACTCCTGTGTGTATTCTCTGATGTTTAACAAGATGAGATTTGCGAGTGAAGTGTTTCCCACATTCCTTGTATTTATGAGGCTTCTCTCCTGTGTGTGTTTTCTGATGTACAATAAGATGAGATTTGTTAGCAAAGTGTCTCCCACATTCATTGCATTTATGACACTTCCCCTCTGAGGGGAAATTGATATTTTCCATTGTCCTATCTGTTGAACACGCTGCAGTGTGGATCCTGCTCGTGGATCCATCTGTTGGAAGGAAATACACAGTGAGTGTATCATAACAGTATAATCTAACATTTCATTCACTATGAGCATCATTTGACAATGAGGGGTGTTGGCTTTTTGGTTGCAACAGTTTCGAGTTTGGTTATATTTTCTATGCCACTCTATGTATTGGCTGTCCTCTCTCTATATGTAATCATTACAAAGACAATTCAGAACTTGAATATGGAAACAAAAGAAATAGAAAAAAAGACTCCTCTCCATGCTTCTAAATAATATCACCACCCGGTAAGGTAAAGGTGATGCTCCTAAAGATGGGCCACAGGACGTCCCGGTGTCACATTCCCCATTGGTAGCAATCACATGTCCGGGGATCTCAACCAGAGTGACAAACAGAAGCAGAGTGGGCTCTGATCAACCCAGACAAAACTAGCATATTAAGGATGATTTACTTGGAATGACACGAGGACCTAAAGTATGGCATAACAGGTATGCCATAGCAGATATATTATTAGAGTATTCTAAAGGTTAAAATAAGGAATCCTAAGGAATTTTTCCTAATTACTTTTAATACTGATGCACGACATAATTGCCTTGAGAACATACCAACACAAAATTTGAATTGTAATCATTTTTCTCTGCACATAGGGGAAATATGGGCCCTGAACTGCTTTCTTCACACGTGTTCTACTCACCTTTGCTGGTACCTTCAAGGCTTTCCATCTCCTGAGCTATTTGCTCAGCCCTTGGTACAATCTCATCTTTAACTTCACCTGCTCAAATCATTCAATACCAATGACATTTTCTTATTTCATTGACTTTCTCATATTTAATGGATATTCTACTTAAAGTGTTTTACTGTTTTACACATGGCAGTGGGTACCAAATTTGATAGCTCCTTACCTGTAACCGCTGTTGGACAGAAAACTCTCCTGTAGGTACTAGTACTGTATATAAGGCCCTCACCTTACATGCAAGAACAGTATTTTCTTTTTCCTACAGCGTAGCAGTAGGTTTTGTTATTTTGAAATAGGACTCACCATGCAGTTCAATTCAGGAGTCGTCAGCCTCTCCCCCCTGAAGCACCTGCTGGTGTCTGTGTTCTGGAACAAAATCAGTGAAACACAAGGCCAGGGTAGGCCTTATAGGGCTGGTAATGGCATCCCACGTGAGTGCTGAGGATCGGAAGTGGTCACCATGTCTACAAGCGGCATGTGCGATGACGTCATAGGCGCAACAGTGACGGAATTCCTCTATTATGCTTGTGGTATGCGGATGCACTTAGAAAGTCAGGAAAAGAGTGCCGATTGAGCATGCAAGCAAGCAGTCTCTCAAAAGGTCACAGTCACAAACAAGTCTAGACAAGAAGACTCTTTTTCAGAGGGGTCAGATGTATTTCAGCAACATGCGGGGGCAAATATTGGGATTCATTCAAACAGGTGGGATTAGATGAAGTTTTGGATTTTAATTTAGACCTTGTAGACCCCTTAATTAAGGCAATGAGGTAAATACTGGAGTTACAAGACACAGAAGAATAACGCATGAAGTAAGAAATTATTCATGGGCTCACAAAGGAAGATGAGATATTTCCCCCTGCACAAGGTTATAAAGGGGGTGATGGAGGCTGAGTGGACACAGCCAGACAAGAAATTGCTTGCTCTTAAAAGTGTTGCCGGGATGATTTCTATTGAGAAAAATTGGTCAGGTTTTTGGGAAGGCCTCCTAAAGTTTACGCTGCAATCACAAGGATTGCTGGAAAAATGAAGTTGCATGTCGAGGAGCTGTATCCTTCAAAGATGCTATGGACTGAAAAATGGAGTTTGTCATAGAAAAGTATTTTTCAGTATGCAAACCAACAGTAGCAATAACATCCCTATCCAGAGCCATGCACATCGGAGCAGCTTACATGGAAGAAACACTGTAGAACAGCGGTGCGCAAACTGGGGGGGGCGCCAAATTATTTAGGGAGGGCGCAGCCTGTGCGGCGAAACCTGGGGGCAGAGCAGAGCAGTGCACGGGCTGGCAGAAGCTCCGGGCTGCTGCTGTTTCCCTATGCTTGCAGAAGGGGCGGGGTGTCTCTGCACACAGACACAAGCCCTCCTATTCCTGTCTTTATGTGATGTGTGTGTGTGTGTGTGTGTGTGTGTATGTATAGTGGTGTGTGTGTGAGTATATGTATAGTGATGTGTGTATAGTGATGTGTGTGTGTATATGTATGTGATGTGTGTGTGTGTGTGTGTATATGTATAGTGATGTGTGTGTGTGTGTGTGTGTATATGTGTGTATAGTGATGTGTGTGTGTGTGTGTATATATATATGTATAGTGATGTGTGTGTGTTTGTGTGTGTGTATATATGTATAGTGATGTGTGTGTGTGTGTGTGTGTGTGTGTGTGTGTGTGTGTGTGTGTGTGTGTGTGTGTGTGTGTGTGTGTGTATATATATAGTGATGTGTGTGTGTGTGTGTGTATATATATGTATAGTGATGTGTGTGTTTTGTGATTGAATGTGTGGTGTGATGAGTGTGTGTTGTGATTGTGTGTGGTGTGGGGGGTGTTGTTTGTGTTGTGATTGTGTGTGTTGTGTGGTGTGATATTAGTGTGTGCTGTGATATTAATGTGTGGTTTTTTTTGTGTGTGTTGTGATTGTGTGTGTGGTGTGTCTGTGTTGTGATTGTGTCTTTGTATGGGTGTTGTAATTGAATGCAGCGGTGCACAAACTGGAGGGAGTACGCTCTCCCAAGCTTGGCGCTTGGGGAGACAAACAAAATTGATATTGAAGCATGCTCAGCAGCAGTCAATGCGCACACCCCCACACACAGCCACACACAAACACAGAAATAGCCCTGATCCATGCCCCCCACTCGTGCTTGCAAAATTATGCAGGACACCCTGTGCTCATGCTTGGAGAGTTGGTGATGTCACCACTCTCGGCGGCAGCGTGGACGCAGCCTAATTTTGCAAGCGCGAGCTGTTGAAATAAGTATTTAGACATATTTGTATTTACATTGTATATCGCTTAATAAAGGGGGGCGGGGGGTTTCATGTGATTTTGATTACGTCAGGCAGGAGGGGCCCGAGAAATTAAATGGATGAAAAGGGGGGCTCGGCATAAAAAGTTTGCTCACCCCTGCTCTAGAAGGATGCAATGAGAGAATTGATCCTGAGTGCTCTCACAGAAATTAAGTTGACAACAGATCAGCAAG
Organism: Ascaphus truei; assembly: GCF_040206685.1. Lineage (NCBI taxonomy): Eukaryota > Metazoa > Chordata > Amphibia > Anura > Ascaphidae > Ascaphus > Ascaphus truei. The sequence continues at coordinate 5,295,702 of NC_134502.1, read as the reverse complement.
ATCCATGGCCCTTTCAATGGCAGTGAGAAGGGCACTATTGTGGCTGAGACATTGGGTATATAGAAAATATGTCCAAGCACATAAAAAATGTGTAAAAATTAATTATAATTAAATGGTCATACAGGCATACCCCGGTTTAAGGACACTCACTTTAAGTACACTCGCGAGTAAGTACATCTCGCTCAATAGGCAAACGGCAGCTCACGCATGCGCCTGTCAGCACATCCTGAACAGCAATACCGACTCCCTACCTGTACTGAAGCTGTGCGCAAGCGGGGAGACTATAGAGCCCATTACAAATGCGTTATTTATATCAGTTATGCACATATATGATGATTACAGTACAGTACATGCATCGATAAGTGGGGAAAAGGCAGTCCTTCACTTTAAGTACATTTTCGCTTTACATACATGCTCCGGTCCCATTGCGTACGTTAATGCAGGGTATGCCTATACTAAACCTATACTGCAAAAATGTGAAAACTATATGAAACCACAGATAAGCAGCTGAAGTTTAACATATATTAGTGAGTAAAATACTGTGTATGTGATCTAGACAAATAACACCACAGTGCAAATATATATATAATAATAAACATCTCTTTACAAGTAGAGGGTCTGCAGCTTTACTGGAAAGGCTGAGGTCAAGAAAAAACCAGCTAGATAAAGAGAAAAAGAAGAAAGCGCAAGACCCTCATAGTGTAGTATGTAAAAATAGAACTTGTATATGGAAGGTAAAATATGCACGTGCAGAATAGAAATACTATATAGGCATGTAGGTATTGTGACAGATATAAGGGGATGGTAGTGGAAAGTGTATATGTTGCCCCTCAATTATTGCAGGGTTTCTGCCAAAATTAAGCACCAGGGAGATGCAGTGTGTAAATTTTGGATTTTTTTCGCCTCCTATTGGGTCCCTGGGGCGGAGCACTTGGAGAGGAGGGTGGACCAGTGCTGCACTCCACGTTTTGGAGATTTACCAGGTAGAATCCAGACCGGGACTTCTAGCTCTCCCTGGTCTCCCAAAGCAGCAACTACTAATGAAGAGGAGCAGCTGTTAAAGCCTGCCTGTGAGCAAACCAATTTGTTTTCAAAGAAGCTTGTATTAAGAGAGCTGTGTTTTGTGCTCAGTGGAGCAAGGACTTTTGTTTATTTTGATTTATTCATGTTATCTGCTGTAACATCTTAATGGTAAAATAAACAGGCCAAAGCTTTATTTTCACCTCTGTGTCAGAAGACTGTCTCCGCTACCTGAAAGTGGTGATCCCTGGATGAAAGGTACATAGCAAAAGGGTACTTTTGTCACAGTAGAAAAACCAGTAATGGATAAGGCGCTCCCATGACGGTTGCACAGGATCCACAGAAGGCACCACGTCTTCCTTCACAACCTGTGCGGATTGGAGGTTGAGACGCGCAGTACCCAAGAGCTGTAACTGCTGGAGAAAGCGGATCTCGATTGATATTCTTCTACTCCCTCACCAACTCTGGCTATCCCGTTCCTTGGAGGAGCAGAGATGTGAGGGTGAACAACTTTGGCATCCGTGGTCATATCGTAGCCGGTGAGGGAAGATGTGGTGCCTTCTGTGGATCCTGTGCAGCAGTCGTGGGAGCGCCTTATCCATTACTAGGTTTTATACCTACAGTACATGCCTATATATAGTATTTCTACTCTGTACGTGCATATTTTACCTTTCATACATAAATTCTATTTTTACATACTACACTATGAGGGTATTGCGCTTTCTTCCTTTTCCCCTGAGACATTGAGTGGCAGGCTCCACCACAAAGAACAATCTATGTTCTCTGCCGTTGAAAGGAGAATATATCTATCAGCCGAAAACGGGATGCAATATCCAGTGTTAGTGGGAACTGTGTTCCTGCCGCAGGAGAGAACAGCGAAGTGTTTTTATAATCCTCAGAATGTATTACATGCACGCAAAGGTCCCTCGTTCTGGGAAACCTCTCTCATGGCAAATCAGCATGGAGACGATCCGTCGGAAGGGAACATTTTACATTAAATAAGGAGGGCCATGCAGGTCACTCTGGGAGGAAGGCCCACAGCTGTATGGGCTCAATCTGTAAGAGACAGATGGGTTCTTTAAGTCACCCAAAAAGGTTACCATCTGGAGTTCACTCAGAAACAAGAGGAAGATAATTTTTGATTTCCAGCAGTACATGGCGCATAGAAATCGAAGAATTAGAACGTATCCTAATGAACCTAACACTGAATCGAGTGATAAGGGAAGTCCCTCGTTCTCAAAAAAGAACAGGACTACTGCAGAATATTTCTGGTCAGAAAAGTACATGGAGAATTCAGAGCAGTACTGGATCTCGGGAGGTTCAATACTTTCCTCCAACTAAGAAAATTCAAGATGGTATCATTAAACACAATTATTCACGAAGTCAAGCCAAAGAACTGGTTTGTTTCAATAGACCTGAAGGATGCATATCTGAACATACCCATCACACAGAGCCATCAGAGATTCTTCATAATTCCAGTGAAGGGGGAGGCATTATATATACACTGCCATCCCTTTTGGATTAGCACCTTTACCAAAGTAGTAGTTCCATTTGTGGTTGAGTTGAGATAGAGGGCTATCCAGATATATCAATGACTGGATGAACAGGAAGAATTATTGTTAATATCTCAAGACAAAAGGTGTTACTGTGAAACACACACATAGTAATCACAATCCTGGAATATCATGGGTGATGGGCATGATTCTATATGAAACCATTGCAGAAAATCTTCTTAGATCAATGGAACACAGCTCTAAAATATCTAGAGCTAAATGTCAGGAATCGGCGTTCTCCACGCTCCTCACACAGAGCACTCCCTCCCCGCAGGGAGCCCCTGGACACACAAAACAATCCTGCCTTACCGGCCTCCACGGCTCCCCGCCCCTGCCGCCGTCGCGGGATCACTCCCCTCGGCGATTCCTCTGTACAGCGCCACGCGCGCCCACGCCCTCTTGCACGCACACCTGCACCATCCACTGGCTCGGTTCACGCGCGTACACGAGTTACGGAGCACGCTCAGTCTGCCCACTCTTCTTCCCATCCCCCGGACCTCAGGCTCCGCACCCGCACACTGCATGAGCATACTCAGGTTACCAACAAGACTCACCTGGCCTGTTATGCCTGCACCAATCTGCAGTGTCTCCCTGTAGCTCTTCCTGTCCCGTCTCCGTTCCTAATTTGACCGTCCTGCTTTATCTAGCTCCTCTCTGCTCTCAGTCTTTGACGACATAGTCTCTGTATGGAAGTACTTCTGGATTCTCTCAGTGTTTTCGCAGGTTCTGACGCGGCTTGTACGACTACCCCCTCTGGCTCTCGATCTCGGCACTCCTTGGACAACGCTCACTCTGGTAACCCCTTGAACACGGCTTGGACTATGACCTATCTCCACTCTCCACTCCCTGACTTCGGCAAGGCATCCTTCACTCTGTCTCTACAACCGGTACCGGCAAGTATTGTCTACCTTACTACACCTGGCCTGGCAACACTTTATACCACACTCCGGAAATGCTCCCTTTGCTGCGGGTGCGTGTATTACCACTTCCCCCTTCAGCTCACGGGACGGGTCTGGTCTGCGGGCAGCACCGGCGTAACATTATGTCGAGCCAACATGACGCAGACCAGACCGAACTTCAACAGTTTCTCTCCAATCTGCTTCAACAAAACCAGCCCATGGCGGATCAAATTGTGGCCCTTACACGCCAGGTCGCAGTACTCTCAGACCGAGTACCGACCGCGACCTCGCCAGATGTAAGCCCCCACTCCGCAAGCGCAGTTAGCAGCTCAGATGTAAGGATTCCTCCCCCCAAGCCTTATGCAGGTGAACCGCAAGATTGTAGGGGTTTTCTAAACCAGTGTGAGGTGCAGTTTGAAATGGCTCCCCATCTCTACAATACTGATCGCAAGAAGGTAGCCTACATTTATAACCTCCTCACTGGCAGCGCCCTGGCTTGGGCTTCCCCGGTTTGGGAGCGACGTTCTGACCTTACCCAAAATTACCCGGCATTTAAAGCCGAGTTCCAACGAGTATCCGATTCCCCCGCTCGTCGGGAGATGTCATCTGTTTCTCTCCTCCAGATCACTCAGGGACGGTGGATGGTGACACAGTATGCTGTGGAATTCCGGACTCTAGCAGCCGAGACTAACTGGGGACAAGAGGCTCTCGTCTCCGTATTCTGGCAAGACCTGGCAGATCCCATCAAGGATGAACTCTCTCGCCAATCCAGGCCGGATCAACGGGAGGTCCTGATTGATTTGGCCGTCCGAGTGGATCAACGCATCCAGGTACGCCGCTCAGAGCGTCAGCGCACTCGCTTCCATAACTTTCAAGTTCCGTTCTCCAGTACTCTCAGCAGCACTCCTGCTCCCCCAAGTGCTACCTGTAAGGAATCCACTACTGGCTTTGACTTTTGCCTTGCAGACCTGTGCAGTTGCAGGCTTCCTCTGGCAATCTATGGCACAGGTGCTGCCTCTCATTGCAGCTTCTGCCCTGTGCTACTTCATTGGAGGAATTCTCACACACCCTCCTCCTGTGATTGGATCTCCGCCCTTTATATTCTAGGCGTTGGCTCTGAACCAGCGCCGAGCATAACTATTCCTACCTCTATGTTACTGTCTCTGCCACAAACCACCCCAGGCCTCTCTCCTAGCGTTCTTACCTTCCAAGTTCCTGAGTATCCAGAGGCCTGGTCCTGGACGTCTGTGCTGAAGCGTTGTTGCCAGCACTGGCCTGCTGCTATCTCCTTGCAGTGGCCTACCCTGGACGTCTGTGCTGAAGCGTTGATGCCAGCACTGGTACTGCTGCATTCCCTCCTAGCAGTAGCTACCCTTCCTGTCCTGTGGCCTGCCGCTATTCTCCTGTAGTGGCCTATCCTGGACGTCTGTGCTGAAGCGTTGATGCCAGCACTGGTACAGCTGCATTCCCTCCTAGCAGTGGCTACCCTTCCTTTCCTGCGGCCTGCTGCTATCTCCTTGCAGTGGCCTGCCCTGGACGTCTGTGCTGAAGCGTTGATGCCAGCACTGGCCTGCTGCTATTCTCCTGCAGTGGCCTACCCGGGACGTCTGTGCTGAAGCGTGTTGCCAGCACCGGTACCTGCTGCATTCCCTCCTAGCAGTGGCTACCCTTCCTTTCCTGCGGCTTGCTGCGATCCTCTTGCAGTGACCTGCCTTGGACTTCTGCGCTGAAGCGTTGGTTCTACCCGACGCTGCCCTGCGGTGAACTTCGGCCAGCCTGCTGTCTCCTCCTGCTGAGATCGGCGTCATGGGCCGAGGCCGCTCCTCGCGCAGAAGCCACCCCCGCGCTCACGCTCCTAAGCTGAAGCGGGGAAATCCTGACTACCTGTTGCCGAACTCCTGCTTCCATAACGACGATGCTGCCTTCTCCAATCCTGACCCTGCGATGTACGACTACGAACTGCGCACTCCGGATCAGTCTGCGTGGACTCAGGTCGGTGATTATATAACCCCACCTCAGCCCCGCGGTCCGGTCCCGGTTTGTGGCGAGCATCGGCGTAACAGTATGCTCGGCCCGTTAAAACCGGACCGCGCCGTGGCGGGGGATGGCAATTTTCCAACTGAAGTTATGTCCCGTCCTGCGTATCAGTCCCACTATGAAGGCCAGTATTTGTGTGAAGTACTACCCCTGGTTGATGAACTGTGGACGTATGAAGGTTTAACCCCTTTGCAAAGACAATGCCGTTGTGATCTCTTTATTAAGGCTTACTGCATCCTGAACTTAAAACAGTCTCTAGCCGCTTGTATTCGCTCTCCTGATTCCCCTTTAACCTGGGATAATGTGAACCCTATGGAACTGGCCGACGCCCAAGAGGCAATCTATGCCCTGGCCTCATCACTGGACATTCATCTAGTAGAACAGAGCGCCCTCCTCATGTTGGCTCAGTCTCAAGATACACTCCATGTATTTTCCTCAACACTAGACACTCACATAATAGAACAGGATCCCCTCCTTGCCAGCTATGCTGCTGCTTGGCAGATTCTCTGTGCTACCAGTCCTGTTACTAAACCTGTGGGGTTACCTCTCTCTCCTAAGAATGGTCAAACCATTTCTCTGTCGCTGCCCGCTAAGGAAGAAGCTGCCACGCTCCCTAATCCTGAGTTAACCTCCCTAAGTTCTGTCCCTGAGGTTATTTCGGTCTTAACCCCTGCTAGTCAGGCTTATGCGTTCCCCACTGTAAATCCCTGCAGTCCCCAGGTCAGTGTGTCTTCCCTAGCACCAGAGAATGAGTCCTGTTTGCCCTCTTTTCCTAAACCAAAAATTCTAAGCTCTGTTTCCGAGGTTTTTTCTGTATTAACCCCTGCTAGTCTGCTCTGTGAGGTTCCTACTGTTAACCCTAGTATTCCGCAGTCTAATGATAGGTCCCTAGGGCAAGAGGCAGAACCCCCTATGACCCCACTCTCGGAGACTAGCTTCTATTTCTCTGATTCTCAGGTACAGAGTAATTTAACCCTTGGGGTTTTTCCTATGTTAACCCCTGCAGGTCAGCCCTGTGAATCTTCCTTGGTAGATCCCTTTAGTTCGTCAGTCAGGGATACCTCCTTAGCCTCAGAGGATCAACCCCTTTTGTCCTCTGACTCGGCTAAAATTCTCGGGGTTATGCCCCCTGAACTTTCGGCAATAATACTGGCTCCAGTAAAAAGTACTCTGGAGCCGTTTGTTTCTCTAAACCTGTTCGCAGAATCCCTACTCCTAGGTATTTCACTCACCCCGTCTGTCACTCAGAGAGCTGAGACCCCTGCTTCTGAGCATAGACCCCTTTTCGTGGAATCTGTTGTCGTTTCTGATGTCCCAGACACTCCTTCCCAAATACCCACTTCAGAGACCAGCACAGGCGTGGTTACCCCACTTGCACTGTCTGAGTTCTCCTCTTCTCAAATCCTAGGGTTTAAAGCGAACAGTACATATTATGCTCCTTTCCAAGTGACCCCTACTGAGATCAGCGTATCTGCTGTTGCTCCCTCAGTACCATTAAAGTTAGGGCCCTTCTTTTTGAAGGATCAGGCTTTCAAGTTTGAGACTCCCTTTATCCCTGACTTTGTAAATCTGCAGTCCCTTCTCACTGTAGTTAAAAGTTCTCCAGCAGCCGCTGAGTTAAGCTTTGCCGCTGCCAAATCTTCTGTTATAGAAGCAACCTTGCCTAGCTTACTTCTGTCTGTCCTATCTGTGATGCCTATCACCTTTACTAAAATTTCTGTTTTGCAAGGTATTTCTCCTATTAAATCTGTGATACCTGCAATTCCTTTAATCAGTTCCAAAACCCCTGTCACTAAGTCTCCCATGGAGTCTGATGCCCTCACTAGGGATTCTCAGGGACCCAATTCTGTAACAAGCAAGATATCCCTTGTGTCTGTTGGAGAGTTTACCCCAGTTTCTCTCACGGATCATGCCACAGCCTCCGGGATGATTAAAAATGACTTAAAGTCTGGGATGCCCATTCCTGTAATAATACTGTTTCACGCTGATTCGCCCACAGTATTCGGGGTATCCACTACTGACTGTATGTCTACTACCACGAACTCAGGGGTATCGCATTTGGAACGTTCCCTTTTTTCAGAAGATCCCGTCTTTAAAATGGACTTATTTTTCTCTGTGTCTTCCACAATACTTGGGGTACTTGCTATTGACTGTCCTGTCCCAAAACTAGGGTTACCTCTCAAAAAGGTGCCTGGAGCTACCGATGTTAAAGACCCTATGTTTAAAACAGTAACAATTTGCATTGCTTCTCCCACAGTATCATGTGAGACCTGGGTACCTGGGACCTCCACTCCGAAGCCAAGCTCTAGTTCTCTGTCTTCTTTCTCTGTGTTGGAGGCACCCAGCTTTAACCCCAAGACTTTTTTCCCTAAGGTTGATGCACCGCGTAACCGCCTGCCTTGTTTTTTGGATAAAATCTGTTTTCTCACCTTTCAAACAGACTCCTTACTCGCAGGTCTCTGTGCGGTGCCCAAAGTGCCCGTTCTGTATGGCAATTGGCCTCTCCCTAAGACGAAGACACCCTTACTGGACCTCGTCGCTTTACCTGAAGCGTCCGTTCCTGTTCTCTATGGTTCCACTATGGGTATAGACATGCTTATTATGTCCTTCGCCAAAGCCACAAATTCGGATTTCATTCTCTCTAAAGATCACAAACCAAAGGAAGCGGATCCTTCTTCAACTGCCAGTACCATGACCAAGAGTTGCATACACACTGCTACAGACTCTCGCAAATTGCTTGGGATAGCAACCCTGCTTGGTATCAAAAGTACCGCTGCAATAGTGTGTAGTGAACCCTCCCGCCCCATTACCTTGCTAACCACCACCCGGAATTCCTTGGAAGCTAAAGACTCTCGCAACTTCCTCCGTGCTGATTTCACCAAAGACATTGCCTTCTCTGAAGGTCCCTCTGCCATTTTTGTCCGACAATCTGTGTCCTGTGTCCCGTACTCTTGGACTATTACTATGCACCGGACACCTGGCTACTGTCCTTCCGATGTTCCCATTCCGGAGCCCTCAGGTCCCATTGTCCATGTACCAAGAACTGCAGTACCACCGCTGTCTTTCATGGCACTCGCCAATGTACATCTGGATTGTGGACCTAATTCTCGCCGGAGACACTTCAGGAACAACTCAATGTCTCCCAGACCTATGAATGGTCCTGTTCACCCAGGCTTCTCACCCAGTGGTGGGGGTACTGTAAGGAATCCCAACAAACTATGGGCTTTCAACGCCACCTCTCGCCTAAGGAGGTTTAGGAACAATTCCATGTTCCCCAAATCTGTGATGGATCTTGTTCGTCCGGAGGTCTCACCTGAAGGGGGGGGGTACTGTAAGGAATCCACTACTGGCTTTGACTTTTGCCTTGCAGACCTGTGCAGTTGCAGGCTTCCTCTGGCAATCTATGGCACAGGTGCTGCCTCTCATTGCAGCTTCTGCCCTGTGCTACTTCATTGGAGGAATTCTCACACACCCTCCTCCTGTGATTGGATCTCCGCCCTTTATATTCTAGGCGTTGGCTCTGAACCAGCGCCGAGCATAACTATTCCTACCTCTATGTTACTGTCTCTGCCACAAACCACCCCAGGCCTCTCTCCTAGCGTTCTTACCTTCCAAGTTCCTGAGTATCCAGAGGCCTGGTCCTGGACGTCTGTGCTGAAGCGTTGTTGCCAGCACTGGCCTGCTGCTATCTCCTTGCAGTGGCCTACCCTGGACGTCTGTGCTGAAGCGTTGATGCCAGCACTGGTACTGCTGCATTCCCTCCTAGCAGTAGCTACCCTTCCTGTCCTGTGGCCTGCCGCTATTCTCCTGTAGTGGCCTATCCTGGACGTCTGTGCTGAAGCGTTGATGCCAGCACTGGTACAGCTGCATTCCCTCCTAGCAGTGGCTACCCTTCCTTTCCTGCGGCCTGCTGCTATCTCCTTGCAGTGGCCTGCCCTGGACGTCTGTGCTGAAGCGTTGATGCCAGCACTGGCCTGCTGCTATTCTCCTGCAGTGGCCTACCCGGGACGTCTGTGCTGAAGCGTGTTGCCAGCACCGGTACCTGCTGCATTCCCTCCTAGCAGTGGCTACCCTTCCTTTCCTGCGGCTTGCTGCGATCCTCTTGCAGTGACCTGCCTTGGACTTCTGCGCTGAAGCGTTGGTTCTACCCGACGCTGCCCTGCGGTGAACTTCGGCCAGCCTGCTGTCTCCTCCTGCTGAGATCGGCGTCATGGGCCGAGGCCGCTCCTCGCGCAGAAGCCACCCCCGCGCTCACGCTCCTAAGCTGAAGCGGGGAAATCCTGACTACCTGTTGCCGAACTCCTGCTTCCATAACGACGATGCTGCCTTCTCCAATCCTGACCCTGCGATGTACGACTACGAACTGCGCACTCCGGATCAGTCTGCGTGGACTCAGGTCGGTGATTATATAACCCCACCTCAGCCCCGCGGTCCGGTCCCGGTTTGTGGCGAGCATCGGCGTAACACTACCACACCTCTTCGTCCTGCACTGAAGTTGCCAGAACCAATGCAATTGGGGGTACAACGCATCCACACACCGATACGGCAGTTCTGCCACGCCGGGGGATTGTGTTTCTACTGCGGATCCATGGAACATCTGGTTCGGGAGTGTCCACTGTGTCCGGGAAACGGGAACACACAGTGAGTACAGAGGGGCTCTCTCTGGGTGTAATGTCTCCACGTCCCCTTCATAAAAATGAACTCCCTAAGAAACTTACATTTCCAGTCTTCCTTTCAGGCGATAAGTTCAAGACTTCTACCGCCGCTTTCATTGACTCAGGAGCTGGAGGAAACTTCGTGGATCTTGAATTCGCCAGGGTAAACCGCATACCACTAGTGAGAAAGAAGGTTCCCATCGCACTCGTCGGTATCGATGGACGTCCTCTTACCCCGGCCCACATCTCCTTAGAGATGGCTCCCTTGCTTCTGTCTTCACATCTGCACAAGGAGACCTTAGTTCTCGATGCCATTCACGCTCCTGGGATACCCATCACCCTTGGTCTTCCTTGGCTATAGCTTAGCAATCCTCTCATTGACTGGACTTCCTCCGCTCCCATTTCCTGGAGGCCGAGGTCAGGCGAGACTCATCAACTGCTGGCCAATACCTCTGTTCCCGAAGTTATTCTACCTTCCGTTTACCATCAATTCCGGGACGTATTCAATAAGGTACAGTCAGACCTCTTGCCGCCACACAGGACTTACGATTGTCCAATCGATCTAGTTCCTGGTTACTCCCTACCCAAGTCCAAGACCTACCCCTTGTCGTTACCAGAATCTCACGCTATGGATGAATATATCCAGGAGAATCTCAAGAAAGGCTTTATTCGTCACTCCAATTCCCAAGCAGGGGCTGGGTTTTTCTTCGTCAAGAAAAAGGACGGGTCGTTGAGGCCTTGCATCGACTACAGGGGTTTAAACCAGATAACTATTAAAAATCGTTACCCCCTTCCCCTTATTACCGAACTGTTCGATAAATTACAGGGTGCCAAGATTTTTTCAGTGTTGGATCTGCGTGGTGCCTATAACCTGGTGCGCATCAGGAAGGGGGATGAATGGAAGACGGCCTTCAACACGCGTAGTGGACACTACGAATATCTGGTAATGCCTTTCGGCTTATGTAATGCTCCCGCTGTCTTCCAGGATTTCATCAACGACGTCTTTCGTAAGGTACTCAATATTTTTGTTATTGTATACTTGGATGATATCCTGATTTTTTCCAAAGATCTCCAGGACCACATACGCCACACCTCCTACGTCCTTTCCCGTCTCCGGGAACACCATTTGTACGCCAAACTGGAGAAGTGCACCTTTCATCAGACCTCTACTCCGTTCCTGGGGTACATCATTTCCGATGAGGGGTTTATGATGGACTCCGGTAAACTTCAAGCAGTTACTGAATGGCCAAGACCCAACTCTCTCAAGGCCGTACAACGTTTTTTAGGGTTCGCTAATTATTATCGTAAGTTTATACGGAGTTTTTCCACCATTGTGGCACCCCTTACTGCGCTCACCAAAAAAGGAGCTGATCCTTCTGCTTGGTCATCCGAGGCCATCTCCGCCTTCGAGACACTCAAGGAAGCCTTTATATCCGCACCTATTCTCCGTCATCCCGACATTGAACTTCCCTTCGTCCTGGAGGTCGATGCTTCTGATTGCGGCGCTGGAGCCGTTCTTTCTCAGAGACCCACACCCCAAGATAAGTTACATCCCTGTGTATTTTTTTCCAAGAAATTCTCGTCTGCCGAGAGGAACTATGACGTGGGTAACAGGGAACTTCTGGCCGTGAAGATGGCTCTTCAAGAGTGGAGACACCTGCTGGAGGGGTCGAAAGAGCCGTTTACTATTCTCACGGACCACAAGAACCTTCTTTACATAGAGAACGCTCGACGCCTTGGTCCACGACAGGCTCGTTGGGCCCTTTTTTTTTCTCGATTCGATTTTCACCTTTCCTATATCCCCGGGACCAAGAACGTTAATGCAGACGCACTCTCCCGAATACATTATTCTGAAGAGAGGCCAGAGGAATCTTTGGAGACTATCCTTCCGCATGAGAGAATTCTTGCCACGTCTTCTTTTAAGAATCTTGACAAGATTTTGCACTCCCAGAGACGCATTCCCAAGGACTTGGTCGTTCCCAACAACAAACTCTTTGTACCTTCCAAATTTGTTCCAGAGGTCCTGTCTTGGGGTCACTCCTCTAAATATGCAGGTCATCCAGGTTTTAAGAAGACTACTGATCTCATTCGTCGGAATTTCTGGTGGCCAAGGATGTCTCAAGATATTCTGGAGTTTACCCGCGCCTGTCCCACGTGCGCTCAAAGCAAGACTCTCCGTCAAAAGCCTCAGGGTTTTCTGTTACCCCTTCCAGTTCCCGACCGCCACTGGTCCCACATTTCGATGGACTTCATCGTGGAGTTGCCCAAGTCCAGAGGAATGAACACTATCTTGGTGGTCGTGGACAGGTTCTCCAAGATGTCCAATTTCATTCCACTTAAAGGATTACCCACCTCCCCCGCCCTTGCTGATATCTTTACGGAGCAGATTTTCCGGATTCATGGGATCCCTTCGTCCATTGTTTCTGACAGAGGTTCTCAGTTCGTATCCAAATTTTGGAGAGCTTTCACGAAGAGATTGGGCATCTCTTCTTCTTTCTCTTCCGCCTATCATCCTCAGTCCAATGGACAAACGGAGAGAATCAATCAATCCCTGGAGAGGTACCTGAGATGTTTCATATCTGATTTCCAGGATGATTGGGCTCAACTCCTCTCTTGGGCAGAGTATGCCGTCAATTATGCCAAAAACGAGTCCACCCGGGAGTCGCCCTTCTTTATAAATTATGGGTTCCACCCTCCCTGTCTTCCCATCCCCAACATTCCTTCTGGAGTACCAGAAGTAGATGAATGCATTTCTTCCCTCCAAACCGCATGGTCCAGGATTCAGTCTACCCTTCTCAACTCCTCCCGCAGGTCGAAACTACAGGCCGATCGTCGTCGTCGTTCGGCGCCCAGTTACAAACCAGGGGATTTGGTATGGCTCTCCTCTAAGAATATCCACCTCAAGGTACCATCTCCTAAACTGGCACCCAAGTTCCTGGGTCCCTTCCCTATTTGTGAACAAATCAATCCCGTGGCATTCCGGCTCCAACTATCACCCAGTATGAAGATTCCTAATGTCTTTCATGTGTCCCTCTTAAAACCATTTATCTCCAGTCACTTCTTTCCAGATCAGACTCGTAAACCGGATCCCATTACTGTACAAAATAACAAGGAATACGAGGTTCACTCTCTTTTGGATTCTCGCCTATCCAGGGGTCAGCTCCAGTTCTTGGTGCAGTGGAAGGGCTTTGGCCCTGAAGAGAGACCCTGGGTTCCTTCAAAGGACATTCATGCCCCGGCTCTTCTTAAGTCCTTCAGGAAAAAGTTTCCAGAGAAACCGTTCTTGGACCGTCCTGAGGCCGATCCTGAAGAGGGGGGTACTGTCAGGAATCGGCGTTCTCCACGCTCCTCACACAGAGCACTCCCTCCCCGCAGGCAGCCCCTGGACACACAAAACAATCCTGCCTTACCGGCCTCCACGGCTCCCCGCCCCTGCCGCCGTCGCGGGATCACTCCCCTCGGCGATTCCTCTGTACAGCGCCACGCGTGGCCACGCCCTCTTGCACGCACACCTGCACCATCCACTGGCTCGGTTCACGCGCGTACACGAGTTACGGAGCACGCTCAGTCTGCCCACTCTTCTTCCCGTCCCCCGGACCTCAGGCTCCGCCCCCGCACAGTGCACGAGCATACTCAGGTTACCAACAAGACTCACCTGGCCTGTTATGCCTGCACCAATCTGCAGTGTCTCCTTGTAGCTCTTCCTGTCCCGCCTCCGTTCCTAATTGGACCGTCCTGCTTTATCTAGCTCCTCTCTGCTCTCAGTCTTTGCTCGACATAGTCTCTGTATGGAAGTACTTCTGGATTCTCTCAGTGTTTTCACAGGTTATGACGCGGCTTGTACGACTACCCCCTCTGGCTCTCGATCTCGGCACTCCTTGGACAACGCTCACTCTGGTAACCCCTTGAACACCCCTTGACCTATCTTCACTCTCCACTCCCTGTCCTCGGCAAGGCATTCATCACTCTATCTCTACAACCGGTACCGGCAAGTATTGTCTACCTTACTACACCTGGCCTGGCAACATTTTATACCACACTCCGGACACGCTCCCTTTGCTGCGGGTGCGTGTATTACCACTTCCCCCTTCAGCTCAGGGGACGGGTCTGGTCTGCGGGCAGCACCGGCGTAACACTAAATATTTACATATATCCCAGAACAGGACTGGATCTAAGATGGTGGGAAATCCCACAAAATCTAAATAATGCATGATCTCTCCAGGAAGGTGATTGAATAACAATAACCAACAATCAGTTCTGTGTGGGGAGTGCAGATGGGCAGATGGTTGGCACAAGGAAGTTGGTCAAGGTCCTACAAAGAGCTTCCAGCAAACATGCTAAAAATAAGCGCAGTGAAGAACATGATCAAAAAATGTCACGCTTGTATTAAAGACAATAAAATAAGAGTAGAATCTGACAATATTGCCATGGTAAAATACATTGCAAAAGAAGAAGGAACCAAAAGCGGGAGACTCACATCATGTCTTAGGAAGACCACACGAACAACATCACAGCGGTTCATATTCCCAGATGCAAAAGAAAATGCTGCAGCTGACTTTTTGAGCCGAACAAGAATCCGTCCAGATGACTGGAAATTAGATGTTGGGATATTTTACCAGCTGATGTATCCCCAGGGTCAGCCCCAGAGAAGGCTCCATGAGGTCTATCTCAAAAACAAAAAAAGTTGACTGCTTCTGCTCAAGGTTTTCATATGATCACTCGAATAAGAGAAGAAGAACATGGTTTGCCCATCTGGTGAATATGGCAATAGATCCCACATGGCATCTCCCAGTCTTTCAGGGGACATGGAGATTAAGTGGCACATACTGAAAAAGAACGTAGGTTCAGATAAGGCAATTGCAACACTAATGCCAGCCAGGAACATCTCAATCTCATTAATATACCGTTGACTTCAAGACTGGTGTCAGAAGAAAAATCAAGATTTTTCTGATCACTCTTTTTAGACATTGATAGAATTTTTGCAAGATGGTTTTGACAAGGGTTTCAGTCTGAGTTACTTAAAGGACCAGGTTTCGGCATTATCTGCACTACTAGAGAGGAACTTAGCATCAGACACTTTCCCGACTCTTGCTATTTTCCTCCATTTGCCAAGATACACCCTTTCCTCTGTTGCTCTACTGCTAAAACTCGAATGGAGGTCCTTATCCTCACCCATCTGATCTATTGTAACCTTCTACTGTCCAGCCTTCCCGGCTCTCACCTGTCTCCCCTACAATCTACCTTAAATGCTGCTAGAATCATTTTACTTTCTCCTAAATTAGTTTCAGTGACTCTCCTGCCAAAATCCCTCTCCAAGCTTCCTATTCTATACTGTATTACTTACAAAATGTTCCTTCTCTCTTTTAAGGCAAATCCCTCCTCTGACTCTCCTTACATCTCAGTACTAATATTTCATTATGCACATGCCCAACTCTTGCGTTCTGCTCAAGGACGTTTTTTGTCTGTCCCTTTTGCATCTAAAGTCATCTCCCATATAAAACCTCTCTCTCCCTCACTGACCCACGCCTCTGGAATGCCCTTCCCCTCAATGTCCGACTGGCACCCTAGCCCCTCCACCATTAAGACCAATCTTAAAACAAACCTCTTTAACAAACCATATGGGTTACTCCATGGCTGATACTATACATTTATTCATTGACCTCAACCCCTTGCTGATGCACTTAACAGAACACCCTCTTACTGTCTCTGTAAATTCCCCGTATTTACCACTTATATTGTAAGCTTTTCAGAGCAGGGACTCCTTTTCCTAATCTTACTTTTATGTCTCAAGAGCTTATTTTTATTATGTATTATATTATGCCACATGTATTACTGCTGTGAAGCACTATGTGCATGGATGGCCCTATATAAATAAAGATATACATACAGGCTTATTACAAGATTTCTACAAGCAGTCCAACAGCTAAGACCCAAAATAAGAAGCACAGTACTAACATGGGATCTTTCATTGGTATTACAATTCCTGTTGGGTCACCAATTTGAACAATTGCGGCAAATTCTGTAGACCTGGAAGACAATCACATCAGCGAGAAGACTGGCGGATCTCCAAGCTTTGACATTCCACGAGGATAAAGCAGTTTTAAGACCAGTTTTCTATTTGCTTCCAAAAATAATTTCCCATTTCATTTAAATTAAGTAATAATCCTTCCTTCATATTCCTATCCTCTCTATATTAATGTATCACAGTTGTATTTTTACATCCATGGGAGAAACCGAAGTCTGTCCTACAGGTAAGGTGAGGGACTTATATAATAGGACCTGCAGAAGAGTTTCCTGTCCTACTACGGCTGAAGGGGAGGAACTATCCCATTTAGTACCCACTGCAGAGAATGGAGACCCAGAAAAGAAAATAACGGTAAACTGAATACATTTTCTCTTTTTTTCCCTAAAACATTTTTTATTAAAATGGCCTTGCTAGAAATTAACATTGGAATATAAATACTAACAATTTTAAAGGGTTTTAAACAGTCAAACATATTCACATGAACTAAACATTTATGAACTCGGGGAGACTATTTACTAATTCTGACCCATGTTCCATGGAGATTATAATCCTGTATGTTACTCACCTGCACTGGTGTCTGGGTGGAGTTTCCCCGGTTGAATGTCCTTTTCCCCTCTCTCATCTGCTCCCTGCTCTTTAATTGATACAATATCTAGGTTTTCATAGTGGAGGCCTGTTAGTTCCAATAGAGGATTAAACAGATGTGTATACATTTACACCATAAATTATAGCAGTTTAAAGATATTGTAAAAATGTATATTCTTTCTTAAGAATCTTTTATGGATTTGTCCCATCCCAAAATTAATTGACCCTATCTACATAGGATTCACATATAAATTAAGATAGAAAAACCTTTTAATTGAGAGTTTTTTACCCACAAGGGTTACATCGCCATTTTAATACACTTGGGACGGTGTTCTGCTAACACAGCAGAGAGACAGACTGCAATCTTGTATCTCTGCTGATAATATCTTTTACGTAATTGGCATCAACCTTGTTCATAACAAACAAAACATAGTTCTATATATAACTATTCAACTAAATATTACATTACAGATGCAGCCACGAGTATTAGAACTCTTGCCTTGGAAATTCTTGGGCAGTCACACAGTAAATGCCTCAACATTTCTGTGCGATTCTTAATGGCCCATAGGATTAACATAGCGGGGGGTCCATGCAGTCCCATTCAAACTGAATGGGACTGCAGGGACCCCCCCCCGCTGTGTTAATCCTATGGCCCATCAAGAATCGCACAGAAATGTTGAGGAATTTACTGTGAGACTGCCCCAGAATTGCGTTCTGCTCAAGGACGTTTTCTGTCTGTCCCTTTTGCATCTAAAGTCATCTCCCATATAAAACCTCTCTCTCCCTCACTGACCCACGCCTCTGGAATGCCCTTCCCCTCAATGTCCGACTGGCACCATTAAGACCAATCTTAAAACAAACCTCTTTAACAAACCATATGGGTTGCTCAATGGCTGATACTATACTTCTTATTCATTGACCTCAACCCCTTGCTGATGCACTTAACAGAACACCCTCTTACTGTCTCCGTAAATTCCCCCTACTTACCACTTAGATTGTAAGCTTTTCAGAGCAGGGACTCCTTTTCCTAATCTTACTTTTATGTCTCAAGAGCTTATTTTTATTAAGTATTTTATTATGCCTTGTGTATTACTGCTGTGAAGCACTATGTGCATGGATGGCCCTATATAAATAAAGATATACATACTGTACAGGCTTATTACAAGATTTCTACAAGCAGTCCAACAGTTAAGACCAAAAATAAGAAGCACAGTACTAACATGGGATCTTTCATTAGTCTTACAATTCCTGGTGGGTCACCAATTTCAACAATTGCAGCAAATTCTGTTGACCAGGAAGACAATCACATCAGCGAGAAGAGTGGGGGATCTCCAGGCTTTGACGTTTCACCAGGATAAAGCAGTTTTAAGACCAGTTTTCTATTTGCTTCCAAAAATAATTTCCCATTTCATTTAAATTAAGTAACCGCCTTCCTTCATGTTCCTATCCTCTCTATATTATA
Source organism: Ascaphus truei (assembly GCF_040206685.1). Classification (NCBI taxonomy): domain Eukaryota; kingdom Metazoa; phylum Chordata; class Amphibia; order Anura; family Ascaphidae; genus Ascaphus; species Ascaphus truei. The sequence continues at coordinate 5,277,466 of NC_134502.1, read as the reverse complement.
TACTAGCTGAGAGACCCGGCGTTGCCCGGGATGTAATTTTGGGGGGGGCGTACGACAGGGTTAGGCTCCCCCCCCCCTTGACAGCCAGGTGGGTGACTGAGTTGACTGAGTGTGTGGGAGACTGTGTGGGTGGGTGACACTTGACTGAGTGGGTGACTGAGTGGGTGACTTTGGGTCGGTGACTGGGTGGGTGACTTTGGGTCGGTTTGACTTTGGGTCGGTGGGTGGGTGACTTTGGGTCGGTGGGTGGGTGACTTTGGGTCGGTGGGTGGGTGACTTTGGGTCGGTGGGTGGGTGACTTTGGGTCGGTGGGTGGGTGGGTGACTTTGGGTCGGTGGGTGGGTGACTTTGGGTCGGTTTGACTTTGGGTGGGTGGGTGACTTTGGGTCGGTGGGTGACTTTGGGTCGGTGGTTGGGTGGGTGAGTTGGGTCGGTGGGTGGGTGAGTTGGGTCGGGGGGTGGATGACTTTGGGTCGGTGGGTGACTTTGGGTCGGTGGGTGGGTGACTTTGGGTCGGTGGGTGGGTGGGTCGATGACTCTGGGTTGGTGGGTGGGTGGGTGACTTTGGGTGGGTAGGTGACTTTGGGTGGGTGGGTGACTTTGGGTCGTGGGTGGGTCGGTGACTGGGTGACTTTTTCAGGGTCGGTGACTGGGTGGGTCAGTGACTGGGGTCGGTGACTGGGTGGGTCAGTGAGTGGGTAGGTGGGGTCGGTGAGTGGGTGGGTGGGGTCGGTGAGTGGGTGGGTGGGGTCAGTGACTGGGTGGGTGGTTTTGGGTGAGACTGGGTGGGTGAGTGAGACTGAATGGGTGGGTGAGTGTGAGACTGAATGGGTGGGTGAGTGTGAGACTGAATGGGTGGGTGAGTGTGAGACTGAATGGGTGGGTGAGTGGGAGACTGAATGGGTGGGTGAGTGGGAGACTGAATGGGTGGGTGAGTGGGAGACTGAATGGGTGGGTGAGTGGGAGACTGAATGGGTGGGTGAGTGGGAGACTGAATGGGTGGGTGAGTGGGAAACTGAATGGGTGGATGAGTGGGAAACTGAATGGGTGGGTGAGTGGGAAACTGAATGGGTGGGTGAGTGGGAAACTGAATGGGTGGGTGAGTGGGAAACTGAATGGGTGGGTGAGTGGGAAACTGAATGGGTGGGTGAGTGGGAAACTGAATGGGTGGGTGAGTGGGAAACTGAATGGGTGGGTGATTGGGAGACTGGGTGGGAGACTGACTGGGTGGGAGAATGACTGGGTGGGAGACTGACTGGGTGGGAGACTGACTGGGTGGGAGACTGACTGGGTGGGAGACTGACTGGGTGGGAGACTGACTGGGTGGGTGAGTGGGAGACTGACTGGGTGGGTGAGTGGGAGACTGACTGGGTGGGTGAGTGGGAGACTGACTGGGTGGGTGAGTGGGAGACTGACTGGGTGGATGAGTGGGAGACTGACTGGGTGGGTGAGTGGGTGACTGACTGGGTGGGTGAGTGGGTGACTGACTGGGTGGGTGAGTGGGTGACTGACTGGGTGGGTGAGTGACTGGGTGGGTGAGTGTGTGACTGACTGGGTGGGTGAGTGGGTGACTGACTGGGTGGGTGAGTGGGTGACTGACTGACTGACTGAATGGGTGGGTGACTGGGTGACTGACTGAATGGGTGACTGAGTGACTGGGTGGGTGACTGAGTGACTGGGTGGGTGACTGAGTGACTGGGTGGGTGACTGAGTGGGTGGGTGACTGAGTGGGTGGGTGACTGAGTTGACTGAGTTGACTGAGTGAGTGGGTGGGTGGGTGACTGGGTGGGTGGGTGACTGAGTGGGTGGGTGACTGGGTGAAAGTGACTGGGTGGGTGTGTGGGTGACTGGGTGGGTGACTGGGTGGGTGACTGGGTGGGTGGGTGACTGGGTGGGTGGGTGGGTGACTGGGTGGGTGACTGGGTGGGTGGGTGACTGGGTGGGTGACTGGGTGGGTGGGTGACTGGGTGGGTGACTTGACTGGGTGGGTGGGTGACTGGGTGGGTGGGTGGGTGGGTGACCTTGGGTGGGTGACTTGACTGAGTGAGTGGGTGGGTGACTGAGTGAGTGGGTGGGTGACTAAGTGAGTGGGTGGGTGGGTTACTGAGTGGGTGGGTTACTGAGTGGGTGGGTGAGTGGGTGGGTGACTGAGTGGGTGGGTGACTGAGTGGGTGGGTGGGTGACTGAGTGGGTGGGTGACTGGGTGAAAGTGACTGGGTGGGTGACTGAGTGGGTGGGTGGGTGACTGAGTGGGTGGGTGACTGAGTGGGTGACTGAGTGAGTGGGTGGGTGACTGGGTGGGTGACTGGGTGAAAGTGACTGGGTGGGTGTGTGGGTGACTGGGTGGGTGACTGGGTGACAGTGCGTGGGTGGGAGAAGGTGGGTGACTTACCTTGACCCCGTGGCATCTGGCTGGGGCAGGAGGTGAGTTCGGGAAGCTGGGGGGGGGCAAGAGTGGCAGGAGACCCGCGCCGCGCTTCCCCTCTCCGGTAGCGGGGCAAATGAGGGGGAGTCCCGCGCCGCGCGGTTCCCCTCCGTCCGGGAGCGGCGCACGTGAGGGGGAGTCCCGCACCGCGCTTCCCCTCTCCGGTAGCGGCGCACATGAGGGGGAGAGCAGGAGGCCCGGGCCGCGCCGCGAGGGGGGAGGAGCCTGGAGTTTGCTGCTGAGCAGGAGGGCCGCGGCGCACGGTGAGGGTGATGGTGCGGCTGGGGATGTTGCAGAGCGTGGGGATTTGGGTGAGGTAGGGGGAGAGAGTGAGGGGCAACGGGAGAGGAGGGGGGGGGTGTGTGTGGAAGGTGAGCTGCGGTCCAACTGACGGGGGAGAGTGAGGGTGTGTGTGTGTGTGTGTGAGGGGGGGTGTGTGTGTGTGTGAGGGGGGGGGTGGTGTGTGTGTGTGTGGGTTTTTTTTTGGACCTTTGGCCCGTCACTCCGCCTCAGGCCAATGAGAGGTGTGGGGGGCGGGCCAAGGGGGTGGTGTGAGTGTGTGAGCCCAATGAGAGGTGTGCGGGGGCGGGCAGGCCAAGGGACCAATGAGATTGCCGCTAGGGACGCAGACATACAGTGCTTTCAGAAATATATAGTAGATCTTTTTAGATCCATGGGAGAAACCGAAGTCTGTCCTACAGGTAAGGTGAGGGACTTATATAATAGGACCTGCAGAAGACTTTCCTGTCCTACTACGGCTGAAGGGGAGGAACTATCCCATTTAGTACCCACTGCAGAGAGAGGAGACCCGGAAAAGAAAATAACGGTAAACTGAATACATTTTCTCTTCTTTTCCCTAAAACATTTTTTATTAAAATGGCCTTACTAGAAATTAACATTGGAATATAAATACTAACAATATTAATGGGTTTTAAACAGTCAAACATATTCACATGAACTAAACATTTAAGAACTCGGGGAGACTATTTATTAATTCTGACCCATGTTCCATGGAGATTATTATCCTGTATGTTACTCACCTGCACTGGTGTCTGGGTGGATTTGCCCCTGTTGAATGTCCTGTTCCCCTCTCTCTTCCTCTCCCTGCTCTTTAATTGATACAATATCTAGATTTTCATAGTGGTGGATTGTTCGTTCCAATAGAGGATTAAACAGATGTGTATACATTTACACCATAAATTATAGCAGTTTAAAGATATTGTAAAAATGTATATTCTTTCTTAAGAATCTTTTATGGATTTGTCCCATCTCAAAATTAACTGACCCTATCTACATAGGATTCACATATAAATTAAGATATAAAAACCTTTTAATTGAGAGTTTTTAACACACAAGGGTTACATCGCCATTTTAATACACTTGGGACGGTGTTCTGCTAACACAGCAGAGAGAGGGACTGCAAACTTGTGTCTCTGCTGATAATATCTTTTACGTAATTGGCATCAACCTTGAGTGGGATATTTTGGTTCAAGTCCATAACAAACAAACACAGTTCTATATATAACTATTCAAAAAGCGCTACTCAACTAAATACTAAATTATTAACAAGTGCATTAATATTGAAAAAAGTATATATGATATAAATATATTATGCTGGAGAATGTATGTATTGTGAAAAACATCTATAAAAACTCTAAGAAAACACAGCTAAATAAAACCACAATTGATGGATTTTTAGCAATAAATCACGTGGTATAGCAACTCAATATCCATCCTCCACTGGGGGGGGTAAACAAATAAGTTCAAAAAAATTCAAAAGAGCTCATAGCTTCCAGCTAGATTTAGTAGTAGTGCAACCCTGTGGCTTCCCTGATGAAGCCGAGTACCCGGCAAAATGCGTAGGATGGAGATAGCCGCATAAACAGAAGACATTTCCCAGCCCCCATTGACTTTCCTGCACGAGAAGGACTGAGTGCGCATGTGCAACCACACGCCGACGGAGCATCTCGGCAGGTAGGTTTGAGGATGGAATCCGAACGACACTATAGGGAAGCTGTGTCTGCAGCCCAAGCAACCCTAGAGGATTTGAGCAGGAGAGTGATCGAGGGGAGAGCTAAAGGAGAGACCTAAAGGAGAGACTCCTCAAATGCTAAATGCTTAAAAGAACTTCCCAAATGTGAGTGCAACCATTGGATGTTAGTTAATACACTGATTAACTTTTGGAAACAAATTGCACTATTGTTTCTTTTTTGTTCTCGTCCCTTTTTAATTTTCATCTCTACAATTTTTGTTACACGTGAGTTTGTCTGTATGTCACTTCTATTGAATCTAGCAGGAAGCTATGAACTTTTTTTAAAACATAGTTCTACCTGAACTCCTGTTTAATGGGATTCCCAAAGATTTGAGGGACTTGTAATTCTCCACCATGACGTCCTTGTAAAGCCCCTTGTGTCCTTCTATATAGTCCCACTCCTCCATAGAGAAATAGACAGCAACATCCTCACACCTTATAGGTACCTGAGAGAGAGAGAATCCCATTCAGCGTTCATGTAGAGCAATTTATTCTGTAATACCAATTACTTATAAAGAGACAGTAAAACAACAACATGCAGAGAATCAGAGAGAAGATAGAATAATACACACAGGTCCAGACAGAGCGTAGTCAATAAAGGGTAACTACTGTACTGGCTCTAATTTGGTATGTTCCAAGACCCCTGGCTGTTGGTTTCTCCTTTACATATTTCCTTCTTGAGCTGTCTCTTTCAGCCAGCAGCCGTCTTGAGAAGTCACCTCACCTATCTCCTCTGGTAAAGTTAATATAATTAACTTCTCCCTTATATTTGTTACCTGCCCAGACCACCCCCTTTTTTGTTACTGTTGTTCTACAATAGAGATTACAGAAGAAAAGGACCCTGTGTGCATCAAAAGAGTTAAGCTGCCTGCCTCTACTCACTTGCCACAGTGAGCTTGGGACAGAAGAGTCATGAATCTGGTATAATGTAACATTCACCAGCAGTGCTCACCTCTCCAGTTAGCAGGTGGATGCTGCTGTGGGGGGAATTCTTCCTCACAATTATGTATTCCTACAGAATGAAAGAGAGTTGTGTATGAGATGAGAGATGTGGAGACGGTATATGAGACGGGGAGAGGGGATATGAGACGAGGAGGGGGATATGAGATGAAAGGAAATTAAGGCATGATTTATTTTAAAAACCTATATAAAATTTGGCACATTTTTTTTTTAAATGTTGTATTATGCAAGTATTTTTACGTATTTGTATTCACATTTATATTGCATATCGATACCGATTTAATAAACTTTTTTCTCAAGTGGATTTGAATTAAATCAGGCCGGGTGGGCCACACTAATATCATAGATGAAAAGGGGGCTCGCGCGTAAAAAGTTTGCTCACCTATCACGGGAGACCAGGTTAATCAAAACCTTTTTATACCGGGATCATTGATTGAGCAAAGCAAGGAGGTAAAATAAATTGTCATGTATTTCAGGAAAAGACATACACACAATGTAACACAATTTACAGGGTTAACACACTTACTGGGAATGGGGCTAACGAATAAAATAGTCCTTTAAACAAAATTCACAAAAATGACCTCTGTAGGAGCCCTTTCCAATGACCGGGAGGTACGCACAAACTCCTGGAACGGATTTCGGAATGCAATGCCAGCGGCGACCGCTACGTTCTCAAAAAGTGGGACTTAGAAACTTTTCTCATTCAAAATCTTTGATGCCGGCTCGCGTCTATTCAGCACAGAGCACCTTTGAATTTGCCGCTGTTGGTTTGGCGCTTAGAATCTGCCCGATTGGCTGGAAGGCTCCTTATGGGTTTCAGCGTCCCATTCACAAACCTCTACAGCATATCAGAGCGTGGGAATTTCCCTGCCAGCCAATCACCGATTTGCCGGTATTGTAAAGCTGGGTGGGCAACTTTTTTCATTCTGCAAAGGGGCATGCGCCAAGATGGCACCTCTGCCTCTTTGCATACGGAGCCTACTGTCACTGGAGACCAAGGCTTATCATCACATTAATACCGGGATTTTGGATTGAGCACAACAAGGCAGGCAAAATAAATTGTAATTAATTTCCTTTTAAGACAAACACACAATTCTTCACAATTACTCTTAATAAACACTTACTGGGATGGGAAAATAAAATAAAATGTCCACGGAACGAATGAATTGACAACAGTCTCTTGGCACCCCTGCACGCATGCGAGTGGGTGTGCGATTTGAGCCGTGCGACAATCCTTGGCTAGGGGCGCAAGTTGGCACCCCTGTATCTCCGCCGGAGGAAATCTTTTCGTTTAGTCCTTACAGGATTCGTTCAGGAATCCTTAGCTCAAATGAATTCTGGAAGAGGGGCGCGATCTTTGGTTACGATGTAGTTAACCCCTTACACTCCAGAACCGCTGCTGCTGTAACTTGGACGGATCTTGGTGAATCTAAGATGGATCTATCTAGGACTGGGCTGTAGGCATTTTTATAGGGTTATGGGTCCTATCTCTAACATACCCAGCCAATCTCCCCATGGGAACAACTTTTCCCACCTATCCCAAACTTGCCAGTAGCTTACAAAATGGGCAGAAGTTGCTTCCCGGTTTGCTAAGAGCATGCGCCAACTTGGCACTTAAGCTGCTTAGCATACCGGGCCCAACTCCTTACCTGGCAACAGTAAGTCTGGGGTTTGGCTACCAAGTGTTGATAGCCTATACCCTCGTACCAGTATCTGGTACTTTGCAATATTCCGGCCGACCTAACACCTAGGGTCTCTGAGGCTTTTCAACTTCGGACTTCTCTAGACACTGTGGCACCAACTCCGCAGGCTGCCTGTGAAGTACGGAGATGAAAAATCCCTCAGCTCATCCACCCTTACCATATTGACATGCTAATGGATTCATTGCCGGGCGGACAGGCAAGGGTTACTGTCTCTACATTTTAAAACATAGCTGAAACACATTTTATTTTTATATATGGTGTCTATATGTGTGGGTGAGATAAAAACGATAGGTATGTGAATGTTACATCCTCAACTATCTGTATACCAAAAACTAGAGTGCTAGCTCCTTCCTAACAAAAGTTAGCTACTTAATTGAATAGGCTCTGTGATGTGGTTTGCGGTTTGAGTCAAGGCATACAATGTATCACTGCTTGCCGGGATCGGTAACCGCAGAAGCACTCCACCACGTGACCTTAATTGGTTAACAAGACCGCAGGATACATTGTTGCATTCCACCACTTCAACTAGACCGCAAACCACTTATTCACTTGAGTTTATGGTTAAGACTTCTCCGGAGTGTTTTGCGGTTTAGGAAGTGATACAGAGCTTCAATGTAGCCCCTTACCACAGACGCGCTTATTCAATTAATGCTTGGCACAGCACTAAGAGCTTCCCCTTGTGTCGCGAATACCGTTTGCACATTCAACATACATTCATAGGACTGCAGCTAGTTTCTGAGCTGCAAAACAGGGACATTACAAAACAGGGACATTACAGATAGTAACTGTTTCATACGCCCATATTACAAATTATCTTTAACTGTGCATGCAATGTCTTGTATATACCCTGCTCATTATGTAACTGTATTTGTAAACATGTATTATTTGTCTTAACTCTGTGCCCAGGACATACTTGAAAACGAGAGGTAACTCTCAATGTATTACTTCCTGGTAAAATATTTTATAAATAAATAAATGTATAGGGGAAACAAGGCATTGTGGTGACCAGCAATTAACCTCCTCATCCCAAACAAGGTATAGGGGTAAATGTAATAGGGGGATGGGGAAGAAAGTGGAGGTTTGTCCGCATCTTCCTGAATAATTTAACAGAAAAGAGTAATAATCAGAAGGTGCAATGTAGGGCTAATAATTGGAAGCACTGAAAAGAAGAAAGTAACCTACTGAATGCACTCATAATGAAGAAGTTAAATAACATGCTAGTTAAAACCCTTTTATTGAGTTATTAAAAATAGTCTGGAGAGAGGGATCAGGTATAAAAGTCCATGGCCAGTCCAAGGTTTAGGGGTAACCAGCCGGGCATAAGACCTTTATTATTGGCCTGGTTAACCCCTTCACCACCACACCCACCTGCTGTACAAGCTCCACAGAGTCTGGGCTCTGGCAAATGGTGGCCGGATAGCCCTGTGTTAGCCCAGGATGTGGGTACTCAAGCAGAACTGCACTACCCCTCTTGTTCTAACACCTTGGCATCCCTAAGGATTTCAAGTCCGGACACCGAACAGACCCATAGGCACCAAGCTTGGTAGACATCTGGTCCCTCGGAATCCATGACTTGGAAATCCCACAGTTCATTATCAGTACATATACCTATTAAATATAACGCTTTAATAAAATATACTGTGTCCTATATTTTTGTGTGATAAAGATGTGTAAGTCCCAGTTCTAGTGTCAGGGATGGAGTGAGGGTATATATTGTCTACACTCACTAGCCTCATTCTTGGCACACTCTACAAATAACTTTTAAACCTTTAACACACAAGAAATCATTCTCAGCTTTATCCTATAGCTGGAGCATCCCCTGAACCCCTATACCAGGTTCAGGGTACCTGGGCATGTATCTGGGCATGTATCTGGGCATATATTATTATATTTTGTGGGGGCTCAGGGGTTCCCAAAAAGAGCTTGCTGGGGTTTTGCGTGTTTTGTTAATGTATCTGGGCACCCTTCCTTATACTAGGGACCTCTCTTTATACTAGGGACCCCCTGTATGGTTGCAGTTATACATTAACCCCTTCATGCCCGTTTACCTTGTCTGGATGATGCTGCAGCAGGAATCCTGGCGGTGAGTCGTAAGAACGTTTTCAGAGTCAGAGTTTGCCTGGAGCAATGTACTTTGCTGCATCCGAGAATCTCACTCGATTCCCAGATCCAACTTTTGGGGTATCCCAGAACTCTGGAACCCCAATACATAGACACATTCTGTAACGACTTTCTCCGGCAAACCCACGCTAAAACTTACAGCCTAGAAATCTCCTGGCCCCAGCACCCAGAAAAGGCAAAACACAAATAAATCTTTAATGTCGCATAATTTGCACACAGTCACAGTAATTTGCCACATGCATTTCTGATATCTGGGTCCAAGAGCTGACATTCTAGGACCTCAATACATGGATCAGGGATAACCAAGTGGGCTTAAACTTTATTAATGAGCCTGGTTAACCCCTTCACCATCACATCAGCCCTGAAAGCTATTAACACAGTAGTCTGCGCATGCGTGAGCTCTCGAGTGCGTAGACGGCTACTGTGCTAATAGCTTCTCACAAAAAGATTGATTGAGGACCCCAGAATCCCCACCTTTTTTCACAAAAAGAAAGCACATTATATATTTGTTCTGTCTCCGGCTTACTGAGGCTTAATAAATTGAGACAGGCAGATGATTCCTTCTTTCATACAAAATGGAGTCTTTGAATTTTTGATGTTTTATTGTAGGAACATGAACAGAAATGAGGAAATGGAGTATCTCAGTCCCGGATTTCCACAGACGGCTCAAATCACAAGGCTTGACAAAGCACCTACGCCGTACGAAACATGTTAGAAAACTTGCAAGCACCACGTTTTTGGATTTTAATCAATAAACATTGTTCTTGGTCACCACGTCCAGCGTTACATTTTTTGTCGGTGTACCGTCTTTTTCCTGTTTGAATCCTTCCCCCTCCTTCCTAAAGCAGATTAACATTCCTAGAAGACTATTCGTTAAGTCTGGTCCAGTAATGAGAACATAGTTTAAGGAGACTCATTGGAATTGAACACTTGAATCAAATACCACCTTGATTTGACCAGATTTATGGGGGTGGTAAACGCCAAATAATGCTGGTACCAGCATTCTTCGCCTTCCTTCAGTGGAGGAGTGGGTTCTGCTAACCACTGTCGAATATCTTCTGCCTGAAGTCCATAAAGTGACGCTTTGTCTCTGGCTTCCTTTCTAAGTTGTAACGTAGCAAAGCAAATCTAGAGAGGGCCTGTTCTCTGTTGTTTGAGAGACATCCTCTGGGTGAATTAAATGGAAGCAGGTCACCAAACTGTTTGATTCATCTGTAAAGAGGTCTTTATCCATCATCCTCAGTAAATTTGTCTTCCATTGATGGAGCTGGTTTATCATTGTCTTTTGTTGTCTGCAATGCTGTACATCCTAGACCATTTCCACACTTCTCTCATGTAAAGATATCTCTGTAAGTTTCAGTGATATGCCTTTGTTTCTCCTTGTTGCCAAGTCCTACTTTTATGTTGAAGTGGTTAGGACATGGTTTGAAGAGAGACGTACGTCTATTATCTAATGTTTGTTTATAGGGCATCGATGTTGTCAGGTTTGTGCACTTTGTCAATGCATACGTCACACACAATTACCCATACCAGGTCAAGTCTTCGGGAATATGGGGTGTTATGGGAGCCATTGCGCTATTTGCGGACTTTGTATACCCTCAAGATATACCTATATACTAAATGACTTGCCTAGGCGCCACAGCTTTCTAATAAATTATAGAGTGTAATACAGTGCAATTAAATGATGTTACCCGACAGGGTACTTCTCAAACCTTCCAGGGAAATATGCTCGGATTTCCCACAAGTACGGTCGTGATTGGTTGTGGAAAGTGAGCGACCCAGTCAGGAAAACAACATGTGAATAAAAAGCATATACAAACAATTATTGTGCAGTATTGTGATTCAATGATAAGTTAATATACGTGAATCTTAGCTCTGGGGGAGAACCTACTTACAGCAAAATGTAGGGTAAATTAGCTTTTCTCTGACTTTGTCAGATAGTGATAAGGTATTGAGGTTTTCTTTGGGTAGGACTTTAATCCCCTCTTGATCTTCCCTTCTGAGGGTTACTCCATGGATGGTATAGCTCGGTTTCCCATAGAATATATATAAAAGAAGAGCAGAAGAAACGGCCAATAGTATAGCTTGCAAAGAACAGAGTTTTATGATCAATGAAATTGTAGGACATGTACTCACATTCAGTACACAAATATCAGACACATAAAGGTATCTTTTGCGCTCTGTGCGGCCGCTGCGCTGTCTCCCCGTCCTCCTCTGTTCCTAGTGCTGCCGTCGCCAAATGGCGTCTGACGTCACTTCCGGGTGGTATCTGGTCGCATCAGATGGTAATAGACTGCGAGGCGCCGAGAGGGGGATCACTGGAGAGCACAAACGTCTGGAGTCTTTTGGTCTTCGCTTCCAGTCAGCTGCAGCTTGACTGAATAAGCTCTGGATCAGGCTCTACGCGTTTCGCTGCGTCATACAGCTTCGTCAGGAGCGTCATGCAGAGTTGCGTGGGCTTAGTGTATTTATGTGATTAAAGCCTAATTGGTTAATTGATCCTAATCTCTTTCAAATGGTTCAAAACATAATTTAACCCACAGGTTTGCCTTTACATAGGCACATTACTCTGTGGTCAAAAAAAAGCTGTGTGTGCTGAGCACGCGCATAGTAAGTGAAACTTCTTTGTTTTTTGTCACATAAATTTTATTTGTGATGGTGATGTTTTTAATTAAAAATCACAAAACAATTTGACTTCCAAAACACAAAAGTTTGACCACATGTTTTAGCTATTTGCACATCTATATTTATAGTAACTGAATTATTTGTGTCTGCGTGTGTCAGTCAGTGTGTGTGTGTGTGTGTCTGCGTGTGTCAGTCAGTGTGTGTGTCTGTGGTGTGTATGTCTCTCTCTGCGACCTACACCCACCACGACGTAGCTGCGGACAAGGAGAACTCTGTCTGAGTCTCCTCCCCCGGCGGAGCTGTGGGCTGTGTTTCCTGCTGCAGCCAGCCCCCCAGCGGAGGTACGGAACATGGGAGGTGCTCGGCAGCTCACAGGGTGGGGGGGGGGGGTGCGGGGGAGTAGGCACATCACTTGTGGGCGCTGTTCGGCGCATCACTGGGGTGTGTGTGTGTCAGTCTGTATGTATCAGTCAGTGTATGTCAGTCAGTGTAGGTGTGTGTCAGTCAGTGTAGGTGTGTGTCAGTGAGTGTGTATGTGTGTCAGTCCATGAGTGAGTGTGTATGTGTGTCAGTCCGTGAGTGAGTGTGTATGTGTGTCAGTCCGTGAGTGAGTGTGTATGTGTGTCAGTCAGTGAGTGTGTATGTGTGTCAGTCAGTGAGTGAGTGAGTATGTGTGTGAGTCAGTGAGTGTGTGTGTGTGAGTCAGTGTATGTGTGTCAGTCAGTGAGTGTGAGTGTGTGTGTGTGTGTGTGTGTGTGTCAGTCAGTGAGTGTGTATGTGTGTCAGTCAGTGAGTGAGTGTGTATGTGTGTCAGTCAGTGAGTGAGTGTGTAGGTGTGTGAGTGAGTGTGTATGTGTGTCAGTCCGTGAGTGAGTGTGTATGTATGTCAGTCAGTGAGTGAGTGTGTATGTGTGTCAGTCAGTGAGTGTGTGTGTGTGTCAGTGTATGTGTGTCAGTCAGTGAGTGTGAGTGTGTGTGTGTGTGTCAGTCAGTGAGTGAGTGTGTCAGTCAGTGAGTGTGTGTGTGTGTGTGTTAGTCAGTGTGTGTGTGTTAGTCAGTGTGTGTGTGTGTGTGTGTGTGTGTCAGTCAGTGAGTGTGTGTGTGTCAGTCAGTGAGTGTGTATATGTGTCAGTCAGTGATTGTGTGTGTGTGAGTCAGTCAGTTTGTGTGTCAGTCAGTGAGTGTGTATGTGTGTGTATGTGTGTTAGTGTATGTGTATGTGTATGTGTATGTGTATGTGTGTGTGTGTGTGTGTGTGTGTCAGTGTCAGTGTCAGTGTATGCTTCCTGCGGTTTTTCGCCTGAGGATAGCTGGCCAGCTCCCCCGCAATGATCCTTCTCAGGTGCCCCACCGAGAAGCACTCCTCTCTCACCCCGATACCCTCCATCAGGTGGTTAAGTCCTGAAACCAGGCTCCGGATGTGAAGCTGTAGCTCGGGGGGGCAAGGAGGGCAGCTCCATGTCCCCCAGCCCCGGGATCCTCTTCTTGTCCGGCCAGCTGCAGTTGAGAGCCTGCAGGTCTCCGCCAGGTAGCAGCGGGAAGAGAGAGGAGAAGGCCGGGGCCAGGAATAGGTGCGTGGAGATCGGGACCAGCAGCAGCAGCGCCCACATCACCTCAGCCATGAAGTTCACCCCATCCACTCACCCCCCGCAGCTCACCACGAACAGAGCCTTCTACTGGTTGGCAGCGCCGGCCTCGAAGCTGGAGAACTCCTTAACTTGGAGGGCCCCCGCGGAGAGCAGCAGCAGTTCGGCGCAGCCGCACCAGTGCAGGATCTCGGCACTCGTATGTGACGGCGGTGAGTATGTTGAGCGGGGGGGGGGGGAGAGCAGGAGGGGGGAAAGCCATCCTCCTCATTCATCCAGCAGCGCAAGGTCTCCGAGCCGCCCGTGAGCGTCGCCATGGCTACCGCGCATGTCAGCGGGCAGCAGCGGCAGTTAGGAATGGTGGCGGCGGACGTGTGGGAGGAATGGCATGCGCAGGGGGGCTCTGTCTGAGTCTCCCAGCCCGGCAGAGCGCGCGGCTGGGACAGAGAGCGGTCAGCAGGTTGTAGCAGGAGAGCCGGTCCCCGCTGCCCCGGATGCCGCCCGTGCCCATCTCCACCTGGGGGAAATTGCGGCCGTTAGGAGCGGCGCCGGCGGCTATCGCCGCCGCCGCCGCATATGTCATCGGCCATGTGGGGGGAGCAGCAGCCGTTAGGAGCGGCGCCGGCGGCTATCGCCGCCGCCGCATCTGATTTGTGGAGCGGGTGTGATGTCAGTGTTGGGGTCGGGCTGAGCCAGAACACAGCCCGGCCTCAACTGCCAGCACTGACGTCACATCCGTTTCATTTCTGTCTCCACCATCCATTTTTGCCCCAGTTCGAATGAGGTGCCACTAAGGAAGTTTCACTTCAAAAAACCTACACTCATTGCTTAACTAATAGTTAAAATACATAAAAAAAAATTATTAAGACAATCTTTATTCATACATACTTTAAAACTATAAAAAATGTAATTAATTAGTTATATAAATTTATTGAGTACTGGAACAAAACAGTAAATATGATAACTCATTCTGTCCAATTCACTATAATTGGAATAAATTTAAGAAGACATATAATACTATCCTATTATCTAACAATAATTATTATACACAATAAGTCATGAAAACTATCTAGGTTGGGAGAGAGGAGAGATATAAAAGTGAATTAAATGGAAGCAGGTCACCAAACTGTTTGATTCATCTGTAAAGAGGTCTTTATCCATCATCCTCAGTAAATTTGTCTTCCATTGATGGAGCTGGTTTATCATTGTCTTTTGTTGTCTGCAATGCTGTACATCCTAGACCATTTCCACACTTCTCTCATGTAAAGATATCTCTGTAAGTTTCAGTGATATGCCTTTGTTTCTCCTTGTTGCCAAGTCCTACTTTTATGTTGAAGTGGTTAGGACATGGTTTGAAGAGAGATGTACGTCCATTATCCAATGTTTGTTTATAGGGCATCGATGTTGTCAGGTTTGTGCACTTTGTCAATGCATACGTCACACACAATTACCCATACCAGGTCAAGTCTTCGGGAATATGGGGTGTTATGGGAGCCATTGCGCTATTTGCGGACTTTGTATACCCTCAAGATATACCTGCCAAGCAGTAGTAAGACCTGGGTCTCTTGGTCTAACAGTGGGACGCGATCAGCTATTCTTCTGAGGTGAGGGTGATGACGTGCCATGTCTGGTGTGGGAATTTAGCTATTTTCTGGTATCTGACTAAACTCGTATAGAGTGGGGAGTGGTATCTTTATTCTATCATCTATGGAACATGTGATGTAGCCATTTGCTCTACTCCCTGTTGTCTCCATCAGTCCTGCGCATGTTCTGAGTGTGTAGGGGGAAGCATTGTCTCATATGTTGTACAAGTCAAAGAACTCTGACCTAACTAAAGATCAGTTGCTTTGATCATCAATGATTGTGAACCCTCTTATAGCCCTTTCAGGTTGTCACTCGGGGTGTACTACAAGACATATTTTAGAGCAGGATCTCACATCACGTCCTTCTCCACAAACTTTGGTGCACTTGGATGTGACTGATGGTGGTGTTATTTTCTCTTCTCCCTCTCCACCATACTTTGAAACAGGGTTGGGGGCCTTGAGTCAGTTAGGTTTATATGTCTCTGGATATAAAGCTGCTACATGCTTGTCACTGTAACACTCTGTACATTTAATAGCTTCTTTACAGTCTCTGAAGAGGTGACTTCTGGAAGTGCAGCATTTGAAGCAAACTCCAAGTTCCTTGAATAGGCTCCTGGGTTCCTCTATGGTAGTGATGTACTGGGTATCCAGAAATTACCCAGGGGGCTGCGACCCAGTGTCCGGTAATTTCCGTTCTGCTCCCTCGGTCCTCCTTTGGAGAACGGCAGGAGCAGAGCAGCAGAAGAGACTTACCTGTAGCCAGCGGTGGAGGGTGATGAGAAACGCTGCGAAGGATAAGGAGCTGGCTGTCCAATATTAATGCTCCTGCTCCGGTAACATTCCCCGGCTCCCACCGGCACTGGCTGTGATAGGATGTGTTCCGCTGCTCCCACTGTTTCAACAATGATGTTCTCTGCTGCCACCACCACCAGGATGTCTACCATTGCTCCCACAATGTTACTGTGGTCATCCTCACCCTCTGCTGCCGGCTGCAGGTATTTCAAAGCTGCCTGGCCCGGGTACTTGGTACCCGGCCTTGAAAATTTTCTATTTTTCCACCGGGTACCCGTTACCCGGCAATTTTCAGGTCAATTTTCAGGTCTCTATGGGCATCACGTGGCCTATGGACTGGGATAGGTGTTCTAGTATTATTGTATCTTGTGACTGGTCTTTCGTTTCTTTAAATAACTTGTACTAGATACGGTTGGTGTACCTAGGGCTGAAGATGTGGGCTGTTGTAGTTGGGTATGTTGACCTGTCCATCATATTGGTTCACAACATTGAACCGTAAGGTGGAGAAGGGTTTATTGGATGCCTTTGGTGTGTGTGTGTTGGATATGCGTTATGTACAATAGTCTTTGCTGAGGGGAAACGGTGGATGCAGCAGTGTCCCTTTGCTACTCCACTTCAATATGGGCTCTCTCAAATTTCATGGCTCTTGCAGTAATTGGCCCTTGCACGTGTAGTCTTGTTTAAAGACCTCGTTAAATGTCTGGATGCGCCGGAACTCTGCGAGGTCCTTTCTCCGACTTTTAGCTTCCGTGATTGCACTCTACATGTGGCCGGCGCATTCCAGAACGATTGTTTTTTGTAGGTCTCGCCTCTTGCAGGCTTTCCACAATTATTGGTTCTCGTCAAGTAGGTGATATATGTTTCTGACAGTATTTGGTAACGTGGCTGGTCGGTCCTTCATTTCATCTCTGACAAAAGCCAATCAATGGGACTATCTGCTCACTAGCAAAATCCACTACTGTATTGAGTCCAAAATCATGGTTGATTAACTTTATCTGTTCTCTCCTTCTACCTAGTCATGTCCCTTTATTATATTGTGCTCTCCCTATGCTAAGCTGTCTTGTCTGTCCCAGGCTCTGTCATTGAATAACCATATCTGTCTCTGGACATCGGTTCTCAAAGTAACACACATACGCACTATGACATTATACAGATGCAGCAGCCGTTATTCGAACAAATCACGGAACCGTTTTCGTGTGCGCTATTGTACTCCATATGCGGCATTAACGCAGCCAATCGCCACAAGGCACACACGCTTATCGCGGTTGCTTTGTTTGTGCATGGATTTTGTTTCTTTTTGTGCAATAAAAAGTCATTTGTACAGTATTGTGCTACTGTGTCAATTGAAGTGTTTAACACTAAAATACTATTTTCTGCACTCGTGTCTTAAGGCGGGAAAGGGCAGTACAGTTGGAAGAAATCCCGCGCCATGACATTGGTATTCCGAGGTATACAACGCCTGATGTGTTCGAATAACGGCCGCTGCATCTGTACAGCAGCTCTCACCTCTCCAGTCAGCAGGTAGATGATCTCCTGGGTGTGATTCAAGATCCTCTCAGTCATCTTCTCATTATTAATTTTGATCTTCATCAGAGAGTCAGTCAGATGCTCCAAGATAGGTCTCTGGGACAAAAGATAACATGGGAGATGTCAGAAGTAGAGATATAGGGAATAAGGGCATTTTCTGTCTACTGCACCGACACACTTTATTCGAGCAAATACCCGGTATGTACCTGGCAGATACCTGGAATGCGCCGCTCCTCACCTCTGACAAGCCCCGTTGCATTTGCCTTCCCAGCCTGGGTTCATGCCTGGCTGACGGGCGGCTGATCTGTTAAATGATAATGATTAGGATTTAATAGGCTGCAATGCTTCGCGTGTCTACCAGATGGCATAAATTCATGAATTGTAATGCAGTATATATATATGTACTGTGCAGTATTGCAGCCAGCGGGAATAAAATGCTTCAATCCCTGCCGGAAAATAACTCAATGCACTCGGGCAGAAAACAGTCACAAACCTCAATACACCCGGGTATACCCGAATTCGTGGGACTAGCCGAGCTCGAATAAAGTGTGTCGCCAGTGTATGTCACTGTGCATTTTGAAGTACAGAGAAGAACGACTATGGGGCATATCTATCTGTGTCTCTTTGCAGTGGGAGGGACAGATATGAGGGAGTCATCAGCTCCTTGTACATTTTCATCATCAGTGAGTTACTTAGGAACTTCAAGAATGAGCTCTGGTCCTTGTGGGAGTGTTTCTCCACTTGGGAACCTCTGCAGTTAGGAATAGTGACTGTACTTGTCCTATCACATCAATAATAGGAGAGAGACCAAACTGAAATACTATGAGGAAAGTGACGATATTTCAGGAATCCTTAAACAAGACACTATCCTGCACTAAAATATAATCTGTGCTACTTTATTTAAAAGATAATACGAGGGGTGCCATTATGACCTTCTGTAGAAGCCCTCACCTCTCCAGTTAGAAGGTAGATGATGTCTAAGATGTGATTCAAGATTCCTTCAGCTAGCTGCTTCTTGTCCATCATAATCGAGTTAGTCAGATGCTCCATGGTGGGCTCTGGAAGCAAACAGAATGGGTAAGATCTACAGATCTCAAGCAATAAGGGCTTTTTCTGTCTGTGTC
Source organism: Ascaphus truei (assembly GCF_040206685.1). Classification (NCBI taxonomy): domain Eukaryota; kingdom Metazoa; phylum Chordata; class Amphibia; order Anura; family Ascaphidae; genus Ascaphus; species Ascaphus truei. The sequence continues at coordinate 5,258,988 of NC_134502.1, read as the reverse complement.
ACTGTGAGGTACAGAAGAGAAAGACTATGGGTCCTCTCTATCTGTGACACATTATAATGGGAGGGACAGATGTGAGGAAGTGATCTGCTTCTTGTCATTGTTCATCACCAACGAGTTATTCAGATACTCTAACAATGCTTCTGGTTCCTGTGGAAGCGTTTCAACACATGGTGGTGACCTCTGCAGTTAGGGATATGACTTTACTTGTCCTTACAGCAATATCAAGAAGTGAGAGGTACGCAGAGACAGAGACCAACTTGGGAGACAATGGAGAAAGCTATAAATCTCAAACAGAACAGGATCATGCACTAGCACAGGGGAGTGCAAACTTTTCTCCCCGAACCTCCCTACCTGCTCCCCCTCCCCTCTCCGTTCAGCTCCAGCATCAAATGACAGGTCATTTGATGCCTGGTTGTCATGGCGATGTGTCACTGGAATGCAAAATAAGTGACGTTACAGCGTCCTCCCACAATGCCCGGCATTTAATTTAAATGCCTTCGGGGAAGCGCGTGGCCTCTAACTGCCAATCCCCCCCCCCCACCCCAGAAATGATTGTGCACCCCTACACCAACATGTAAAACAGTTGTGTGAAAAAGAAAGTACACCCTCTTTGAATTCTATGGTTTTACATATCAGGACATAATAACAATCGTCTGTTCCTTAGCAGGTCTTAAAATTAGGTAAATACAACCTCAGATGAAAACAACACATGACATATTACACAGTGTCATGATTTATTTAACCAAAATAAAGCCAAAATGGAGAAGCCATGTGTGAAAAACTGTAACGCTCAATTCATAAAGTCTTGGAAGACTGCAGGGGCATTGCACAACCCGAACAGCATCACCAGGTACTCATAATGACCGATACATGTGTTGAACGCGGTCTTCCATTCGTCTCCACTGCGGATGCGAATCAGGTTGTATGCTCCTCGTAGGTCAAGTTTGGAGAAAATGGTCGCGCCTTGCAGCCTATCGAAGAGCTCAAGAATAGGAGGCAAGGGGTAGCGACTTTTGATGGTAATTTTGTTTAGGCCACGGAAATCGATGCACGAGCAAAGCGCCCCATCCTTCTTCTTTACAAAAAAGAATCCTGCTCCAGCGGGAGAACTAGATTTCCGAATGAAGCCCCTTGAAAGGTTTTCGGAGATATACTCGGACATGGCCTCAGCCTAAGGCAATGAAAACGGATACGACCTAGCTTTGGGAATTGGAGCACTATCGGGCAGTCGAAAGGGCGATGAGGGGGAAGCTCCTTGGATTTGGCCTTACTGAAGACATCCAGGAACTCTGAATAGACGTCCGGAAGGATGGCGTCTTGTGGGGACGAGGTCTCCAGGACAGCCAGTACGGCAGCGGGTGGAGCAGACACTTCTACTTGAGGGAATCTCCACAGAACAGGAACCTCGGCCGTCCAATTGATGATGGGATTGTGCAATTGCAGCCATGGTAAGCCCATGATGATATGAACCGAAGGAGAGTGAATTACATCAAAAGAGATCATTTCAAAATGTCCATCATTCATGGAAAGTTCTAGAGGAAGTGTCTCCAAGGTAATAAAAGCTGGCTGCAGGGGTCGGCCATCAATAGCTTCTAAACCGACCGGAAAGGCCTTCTCCCGGAGTGGAATGTTCTGCTGAGTAGCAAACGCCTGGTTTATGAAATTCCCTCAGGAACCGGAATCATGGAAGGCCTGAGCTGGGGTCTGGATGTTTGCGTGCTTTAGGAAGACCGACAACAGAAGACGTTTAGGGAGACGCTGTGAAGGAGAGGGAGTAGCAGAGATGGTACCCAGTGAGATTCCCCCATACCTCACTGGGCGTTGGCATTTCCCTGCTTCAAAGGACAACGTGGCAGGATGTGCCCAGGAGAACCACAATGGAAGCACAGGCCCTCACTTCTCCGACGTAGTCGCTCCGTAGAAAGGAGGTGATGTGTGCCCAGTTGCATGGGTTCCGGAGCTTCCAATACAGGCAGAACAGGATGAGGAGATCTGGAATTAGAAATCAAAGAAATAGCAGTACGAGGACATTGACGTTCAGCCCGCCTCTCCAGAAGTCTTTGGTCCACCCGAACGCACAAGGGGATTAAGGCCTCCAGTGAAAATGGTCTCTCACGAACCGCCAACTCGTCAATTAAGGTCTCAGAAAGCCCCTGCCAGAAGGCGGCGGAGAGGGCCCCATCGTTCCAATCAGTCTCTGCTGCGATAGTCCGGAATTCCAGAGCGTAACGTGCCACTGATCTTCGACTCTGCGAAATATGGAACAAGGAGGATGCCGCCATATCACTGCGTCCTGAGGTGTCAAACACTAAACGAAATTCTCTTTTGAAATTGGCAAAGTTATAAGTGAGTTCAGGTTTTAGTTCCCAGATTGGTGAAGCCCAGGCCAAGGCGTCCCCAGTGAGGAGGGAATACACATAAGCTACCTTGGTACGATCCGTGGGGAAGCGAGAAGATGACAGTTCAAATTGTATCTCACACTGGTTTAGGAAACCGCAGCATGCAAGTGGATCCCCTGCGTATTTACTGGGCGTGGGAATCCTCAAGTCTGAGGGCCCTGTTCCTTCACGGGATACTATGGAAGAGGTAGTGGGGACATTGCCCTGGGGAATTTGAAGAGAAAGGGTATTAACTTGCTGGTTAAGGGAGGAGACTTGGTTATTCAAAAAATTAAAGTGTTTGGAAATGGTGGTTAAGGTATCTTCCACTTCAGGGGGGTCTGGGTCTGTTGGGCTCTGCATAATGTAACGCTCGGCCTGCCCACAAGCCAGACGAGACCCCGGGACTGAGGTGGAAGGGAGTAATACCACACACCTAGCAGCAAACGGGGGCACGGCCGGAGTGTGGAAGTAGTGTAGATGGTCCTGGTAACTAGAGTGTAAATGGTACCGTACTTAACAGCTCCGGCAGAGAAGGGTAATGTTCGTAAGCCAAGGGTCCTGGGTTTGGAGAGGGCAGCGTAAACGATTGCCCGTAAGCCTGGGTTAAGGAGTGGAGAGAGCAGCATAGTAGATTGTCCGTGTGCCGTGTCCAAGGGTTGTAGAAGTCTGCAGCGTTGAAGTCCAAGGGGTTCCAGAGAGCAGCGTAGTAAAGTCCAAAGCAAAAGGTCAAATCCAGGGAGGTCAGCAGAATACCCAGGGACGGGAACGGGCACTGAAAAACAAGAGAGGCCAGGCCACAGCAGACAGCACCAAGGTACAGAAGCTATGCAGAGCAAAGAGGAAGTGGTGAAGGGGGATTAAATAGGGGTCTGGGACCAATCAGGGGAAGGGGAGTGACAGAGGAGCGGCCCGAAGGAGGACCTGATAGGAGAGCAGAGTGCAGAAGTTTGGGACCAATCGGAGTGAGGGGAGGAACAGAGGAGTGGCCTAAGTAAGACCCAGATAGGGGAAAATTACCAGAGGCTTTGGGAGTGACTTGAGTGAGGGGAGGAGCGGAGGAACGGACAAGGGAAGGAACAGAAAGTGAAGAAGGACCTGGGAGGCGTAGCTGATGGGGAAGGGGCGTGCCAAATAAGTGCGTCGCATCAGAGGAGGCGGAGGATAGGAGAGACGTACCGGAGGGTTTGGGAGTAGACAGAAGAAGGGGAGGAGCAGAGGGACGGACAGGGGAAGGACCAGACGGGGAAGAGGAACCTGGGAGCTGAAATGGGCAGAGACACGCAAGGAGCGTGCGCCACGTAAGCGGAGTCAGGCGCCCGGCGCCAACCAATAGCAGCCTGGGTAAGCGCGCGCCCGTAGGGGTGACCCGCGCGGCCTGGAGGCGCAGGGACAGCGGGTAGCAGAGGGGAACGCCACCGGGGAGCCTGAACGGCCTGTAAAAGGGGTAAGGAAGCGCTGGACGCAGGTATACCGCAGCGCGGATCCTTACAAAAACTAAGTACACCCTTACTGCTTCCATAGGAATTAAGATGCTAAGTAGCAGACAGGTGCTGCTAATCAAATGTCCTTGATTAATTGATCATCAGCAAGTATGACCACCTGTATAAAAGCCGACATTTTAGCAGTTTGCTGGTCTGGAGCATTCAGGTGTGTGTTAACACAATGCCAAGGAGGAAAGACATCAGCAATGATCTTAGAGAAGAAATTATTGCTGCCCATCAATCTGGGAAGGGTTATAAGGCCATTTCCAAACAATTTAAAGTCCATCATTCTACAGTGAGAAAGATTATTCAAAAGTGGGAAACATTCAAGACAGTTGCCAATCTTCCCAGGAATAGACGTCCCAGCAAATTCACCCAAAAGTCAGACCATGCAATGCTCAAAGAAATTTCAAAAAACCTAAGAGTTACATCTCAGACTCTACAGGCCTCAGTTAGCATGTTAAAGTTCATCACAGTACAATTAGAAAAAGACTGAACAAGTATGGTCTGTTTGGAAGGGTTGCCAGGAGAAAGCCTCTTCTCTCTAAAAGGAACATGGCAGCACGGCTTAGGTTTGCAAAGTTGCATCTGAACAAACTACAAGACTTCTGGAACAATGTCCTTTGGACAGACGAGACCAAAGTGGAGCTGTTTGGCCATAATGTACAGCGCCACGTTTGGTGAAAACAAAACACAGCATATCAGCACAAACACCTCATATCAACTGTCAAGTACGGTGGTGGAGGGGTGAAGATTTGACATTGTTTTGCAGCCACAGGACCTGGAAAGCATGCAGTCATTGAGTCGACCATGAACTCCTCTGTATACCAAAGTATTCTAGAGTCAAATGTGAGGCCATCTGTCCGACAGCTAAAACTTGGCCGAAATTGGGTCATGCAACAGAACAATGACCCCAAGCACACCAGCAAATCAACAACAGAACCTACAATCTACAAATCTACAAAAGAAAAGAATCAAGGTGTTGCAATGGCCCAGTCAAAGTCCAGACCTTAACCCGATTGAAATGCTGCGGCTGGACCTTAAGAGAGCTGTGCATAAACAAATGCCCACAAACCTCAATGAACTGAAGCAACATTGTAAAGAAGAATTCCTCCACAACGATGTGAGAGACTGATAAAATCATACAGTTAACGATTACTTCAAGTTACTGCTGCTAAAGATGGTTCTACAAGTTATTGAATCATAAGGTATACTTCGTTTTTCACACATGGCTTCTCCATTTTGCCATTACTTTTGTTAAATAAATCATGACACGGTGTAATATGTCATGTATTGATGTTCATCTGAGGTTGTATTAACCTAATTTTAAGACCCGCTAAGGAACAGACGATTGTTATGTCCTGATATCTAAAACCATAGAATTCAAAGAGGGTGTACTTTCTTTTTCACACAACTGTATTACTGCACCGACACACTTTATTCGAGCAAATACCCAGTATGTACCTGGCAGATACCTGGAATGCGCCGCTCCTCACCTCTGACAAGCCCCGTTGCGTTTGCCTTCCCAGCCTGGGTTCATGCCTGGCTGACGGGCGGCTGATCTGTTAAATGATAATGATTAGGATTTAATAGGCTGCAATGCTTCGCGTGTCTACCAGATGGCATAAATTCATGAATTGTAATGCAGTATATATATATATATACTGTGCAGTATTGCAGCCAGCGGGAATAAAATGCTTCAATCCCTGCCTGGAAAATAACGCAATGCACTCGGGCAGAAAACAGTCACAAACCTCAATACACCCGGGTATACCCGAATTCGTGGGACTAGCCGAGCTCGAATAAAGTGTGTCGCCAGTGTACATGTTGGTGCAGGGGTGCACAATCATTTCTGGGGTGGGGAAGGGGATGACAGTTTCAATGGCCTCACGCTTCCCCGAAGGCATTTAAATTAAATGCCGGGGATCGCGTGAGGCCGCTGTAACTTCACTTATCTTGCATTCCAGTGACACATCGCTACGGCAACAAGGCATCAAATAACCAGTGGCGTCATTTGACGTTGGAGCTGAACGGAGAGTGGGGGGAAAGCAGGCAGGGTGGTGCAGGGAGAAAAGTTTGCACTCCCCTGTGCTAGTGCATGACCCTGTCCTGTTTGAGGCTTCTAGCTTTCTCCATGGTCTCCCAAGTTGGTCTCTGTCTCTGCCTATCTCTCACTTCTTGATATGGCTGTGAAGGACAAGTACAGTCATGTCCCTAACTGCAGAGGTTACCACCATGTGTTGAAACGCTTCCACAGGAACCAGAAGCATTGTTAGAGTATCTGAATAACTCGTTGGTGATGAACAATGACAAGAAGCAGATCACTTCCTCACATCTGTCCCTCCCACTGTAAAGTGTCACAGATCGAGACGACCCAGAGTCTTTCTCGTCTGTCCCTCACAGTAAACCATAGAATTCAAAGAGGGTGAACTTTCTTTTTCACACAAATGTAAGTGCTACATTATATAGGAATAATGAGAGATGGGAGAGGTGTGATAAAAACCAGTAGAGCCGACCGAGCGTGTCTGCGAGTGCGTGCGTCAGAGCCGAGCGCTTCTAGAAGGGGGGGTTGTGATGCAGAGAGGGGGGTAAAGAAAGTGTGGGTGCGGGGAATGGGGTGCTTAGAGAGGGGGAGTGTGTGAGGGGGGCAGTCAGGTTGAGGGGGGGGCAGTCTGATTGAGGTGGGGGCAGTCTGCGTGAGGGGGGGGCAGTCTGCGTGAGGGGCGGGCAGTCTGTGTGAGGGCCAACATCCATTGCAATCAGATATCACAACTCTGTATATAATATTCTGTTTCTGTATTTCTTATATAGCCATGCATAATAATGGTATACTACTTTCCTCTCTGCTGGCTGTAAGTCCTGATAAGTACAGGTATGCCAGCAGTAGTTATTGAGGTTTTCCCTCACACCCTGGTGAGGTGCCCTATGTATGGAGGGGAGTGGCTGTATGCTCTGAGTCTCTGGACAGTGACATCAGAGATGCGCCTGCCTCCTGAAGTATATAAGGCACAACACTGTCAGTTAGTTGGTTGTCTAGAAGTAGTTGGTAGAGTGTATGCTCCTGCATAAGGGATTGTAGGAACACTTTTGTGACCCTAGTGCCGTAACTAGCGGTCCAGGTTGACCAATTAAGTCTGTCATAAGCCACTCTGTGTCCAGGGACCTGGCACAGGGGTGATCTCTCAAAGAGAAGAGGGAATCCCACTTCAATACGGGAGGGCGTACCTGGCAAAGGGACAGCACAAAGAGTTGGCGACAGGAGCAGCTAGGGGAAGGAGGTAGGGTGCAGGAGTCAGTGACTCCCGGCACTAGGCCAGTACTCCCCTAGGCCCCAGACAGCCCTGAGTCATCCTAGCTGAGTGTGGTAGGGACAGGCCCTAGGTTAGGGACGCTGCCCCTTATCTAGTGTTAGTAGCGAACGAGCATACCGATTGTTTGCTGAGAGAGAGAGCTAGACTATCGTTACGGAGGCCCAGCAAGGATTTACTGCGGCCTGCGGAGTTCAGCCCGGTTCTCGCCAAAGTACAGACGGCGGGGAGAAGCGGTGATATTATCCACGCCGGAATTCACCCAGCATCAGAGGACACCCAGACGATCCAAACCCAGTGGTAAAGCTGCACCCGTGGCTGGAGCCCGGGCAGGTAATTCATCACATCACGTGCACCAACAAGGCCTATCACCAGACATAGTGGCTGCGCAGTCACACACACACACACACGCTGGTATATGACTTGGGAGTGCGAGACTTTGGGTGGGGTTCACCGGACTTGGGGGTGGGATCATTGTGTTGGGATGGTAGCGTCCGCTGTGACGCATAAGTGGTAGCGTCCGCCGTAACGCATAAAGGGCCTCATGCAGAGAGCATCGTTATTTCGAAATTCGCCATTTTTTGTACAATTTCGCGCAGAAACCGGCAGAAAATGGCGAGTTTCGAAAAACGCGCCATTTTGTTTTTTCTATTGCTAAAACTCGCCTCGCGGCTGGCGAGAACCTCCATCTCGCCATTTTTAAAACTCTCCGAATGCAGAGAGGCGCGAACGGCATGTAGCGGCTGTTCGCGCCAAGAAAATGGCGCGATTCTCGCATTTTTGCCGCGCCAGGAAAAGATGGCGCTCGCCGCCTATAGTAAAGGGGAAAAAAAGGGCGCGAATTTGTTTTTACACGTTTCTGAAGCGCGCATCTCGCCAATTTAAACTCGCCACACGCATCCATGTTAAACATAGCAGAATTCGCACTTTTCTGCATATGGAGAATAAAACTCTCCAAAAAAGCTACTTTTTATGAAATTCGCCAATTTTAAAATTCTATGCTCTCTGCATGAGGCCCAAAGCGTGGACGGCATCCTTGGTGGAAGTTAGCGTCCGGGGAGAAGTCGAGTCAGGTTGCCCTTAGAGAGGGACACCTGTTGCTATAGGTTGATATTGTATGTTCTAGGCACGTTAGTAAAGATATTAGTTCTTATCCAATCAGTTGTATGTGGTTATTGTGTATTGTCCTGCGAGGAATCACTCCCCCTCTGGTGGGAGCCATCGCAGGTGGAGGCGCTGCATCGTTGTAATTGAGTACACTAGTATATTGCCCCAGGTTTCCCTATGGCGGAAGCTCAGCCCTCCTGTGAGCCAACAGGTAATGCACCAAACACCGAGTGACACTATATGTTCCCTGCACCCCCACACTGTATCTGCGATTGGGGGGGGGAAATACCCGTTACACTTATAAACCTTTATAAGCTTGTAACATGTCCCCTGTGTATTGGTGCAATAACAGGTCTCATACCCCCTTCCATGTATGTTACACACACAGCTTCCCCCCTTCTCTGCCCCCTCACCCAGTAAGAATATTTAGCAGCAGCCATTCCCATGTGAGGTGGGTGCATGAAGCCCCCGTGTAATAGTCAGGTCTCTGCACACAGTGTAACAGGAGATTAATGTAATCAGAGCCTCTGTGTAACTATATTACATACACATAAGAAACACATCACCTCCTACCTGGGGGCAGCTGCAGCATGTGGGGGAGGGGCTCTGTGCTCTGATTGGCTGCGCTCTGAGTGATGTCATAGGCTGCCAAGTAATCTGGGATTTGTGGTCCTGCTGCCTTAAGAATTACAACATACGATCAGAAGCAGGACTACAATTCCCAGAAGCCCCTGCTGAGAAGGAAAGGAATCACAAGCCAGATAGCAGCCAATTCGTGCAGATGTTCAGGGTGTCAGCATTCATTGGCTGCTGTGTGCCATGTGATCTCTTTCCTTGTCACCATTGGCTTCTGGGAGTTGTAGTCCTGCTTCTGATCCTATTTTGTAATTCTGAAGGCAGCAGGACCACAAATCCCAGAATCCCTTGGGAGCTCATGACATCACTCAGAGCTCAGCCAATCAGAGCACAGAGTCCCTCCCCCACATGCTGCAGCTGCCCCCAGGTAGGAGGTGATGTATTGTTTCTTATGTGTATGTAATATAGTTACACAGAGGCTCTGATTACATTAATCTCCTGTTACACTGTGTGCAGAGACCTGACTATTACATGGGGGCTTCATGCACCCACCTCACATGGGAATGGCTGCTGCTAAATATTCTTACTGGGTGAGGGGCAGAGAAGGGGGGAAGCTGTGTGTGTAACATACATGGAAGGGGGTATGAGACCTGTTATTGCACCAATACACAGGGGGCATGTTACAAGCTTTTAAAGGTTTATAAGAAACTAGCTGAGAGACCCGGCGTTGCCCGGGACGTGAACTGTGAACTGTGAATAAGTATGTGTAAATGTTGTATTTGAAACTTGTAATGTCATGTGAATGTTATGTAATATTATTGAAAAATGTGTTTTGGGCTCCGGAGTAGCTGTGTGCGTTGTCCGGTGGTTTTTTAAGTATGATAGTGGTCTCGGGAGGGGGGTGGGAGGGGGAGAGGTTAATGGTGTGTTTTTGCGGGCTCCGGAGGAGCTGCGTGCGTTGGCTGTTCGGGTGGGGGGGGGGGGGGGCTGCGGTAGCGGGAGAGCTGTGGCGTGCGGTCGTAGTCTGGATTAGTGTTGGAGGGGGTGGTTGTCGAGGGGGGTGTTTTGAAGAGGCAGTGTCCGTCGGTATGCGCTCCGTGTTCATGCGGTGTGTGGAGGTGATCGTGCGGTGTTGTGTGAGCGTGTGTAATGTTGGAGTGCTGAAAGCAATGTTTATATAGTTCAGATTCTGTACCTGATTACGCAGTTCAGTGGTAGGAGGCGGTGAGGGTTTTGTGGGTTGAGAGCTGTGAAGCGTGGCCCCAGAGCAGTGAGGGTTCGTTGCTTTGAAGCGTGCCCAGAGCAGTGAGGATTAGGTGCTGTGTAGCGTTCCCAAATCTCCCAGCGCAGTGAGGGTTAGGTGCTTTGAAGCGTTCCCAAAGCTCACTGAGGGGTGGGACAGTGTGGCAGTGGTGTTGGCCGCAGGCCAATGAGAGTCAGTGAGGGGTGGGACAGTGTGGCAGTGGTGTTGGCCGCAGCCCAATGAGAGGTGTGTGGGGGCGGGCATGGCCTGAGGCGGAGTGAAAGGCCAAAGGTGCAATGCGATTGGCCCTAGGGACACAGGCCATGCAGACAAACATACAGTGCTTTCAGAAATATATAGTAGATACAGAAACAGAGAATATTATATACAGAGTTGTTATATCTGATTGCAATGGATGTTGGCCCTCACACAGACTGCCCCCCCTCACACAGACTGCCCCCCTCACACAGACTTCCCTCCCTCACACAGACTGCCCCCCCCTCACGCAGACTGCACCCCCTCACGCAGACTGCCCCCCCCCCTCACGCAGACTGCCCCCCCTCACGCAGACTGCCCCCCCCTCACACAAACTGCCCCCCCATCACGCGGACTGCACCCCCACACACTCCCCCTAACTCCTAGCCACACCTTTCCCCGCACTCACCATTTCTTTAACCCCCTCTCCCCCAACACACCACCACCCCCCCCCCTCCCCCCTCCCCCCCTAGACGCGCTCGGCTCTGACGCACGCACTCACAGACACGCTAGGTCAGCTCTACTGGTTTTTTCACACCTCTCCCATCACTCATTATTCTTATATAATGTAGCACTTACAGTTGTGTGAAAAAGAAAGTTCACCCTCTTTGAATTCTATGGTTTTACATATCAGGACATAATAACAATCATCTGTTCCTTAGCAGGTCTTAAAATTAGGTAAATACAACCTCAGATGAACAACACATGACATATTACACCGTGTCATAATTTATTTCATAAAAATAAAGCCAAAATGGAGAAGCCATGTGTGAAAAACTAAGTATACCTTACTGCTTCCATAGCTTGTAGAACTACTTTTAGCAGCAATAACTTGATGTAATCGTTTTCTGTATGACTTTATCAGTCTCTCACATCGTTGTGGAGGATTTTTGGCCCACTCTTCTTTACAGCGTTGCTTCAGTTCATTGAGGTTTGTGGGCATTTGTTTATTCACAGCTCTCTTAAGGTCCAGCCACAGCATTTCAATCGGGTTGAGGTCTGGACTTTGACTGGGCCATTGCAACACCTTGATTCTTTTCTTTTTCAGCCATTCTGTTGTAGATTTGCTGGTGTGCTTGGGGTCAATGTCCTGTTGCATGACCCAATTTCGGTCAAGCTTTAGCTGTCGACAGATGGCCTCACATTTGACTCTAGAATACTTTGGTATACAGAGGAGTTCATGGTCGACTCAATGACTGGAAGGTTCCCAGGTCCTGTGGCTGCAAAACAAGGCCAAATCATCACCCCTCCACCACCGTGCTTGACAGTTGGTATGAGGTGTTTGTGCTGATATGCTGTGTTTAGTTTTCGCCAAACGTGGCGCTGTGCATTATGGCCAAACATCTCCACTTGGCAAATGTCTTGAATGTTTCCCACTTTTGAATAATATTTCTCACTGTAGAATGATTGACTTTAAATTGTTTGGAAATGGCCTTTAAACCCTTCCCAGATTGATGGGCAGCAACAATTTCTTCTCTAAGATCATTTCTTATGTCTTTCCTCCTTGGCATTGTGTTAATACACACCTGAATGCTCCAGACCAGCAAACTGCTAAAATGTCGGCTTTTATACAGGTGGTCACACTTGCTGATGATCAATTAATCAAGGACATTTGATTAGCAGAACCTGTCTGCTACTTAGCATCTTAATTCCTATGGAAGCAGTAAGGGTGTACTTAGTTTGTCACACATGGCTTCTCCATTTTGGCTTTATTTTTGTTAAATAAATCATGACACGGTGTAATATGTCATGTGTTGTTGTTCATCTGAGGTTGTATTTACCTAATTTTAAAACCTGCTAAGGAACAGACGATTGATATTATCCCCTTCTCTGCGATTGTTATTATGTCCTGATATGTAAAACCATAGAATTCAAAGAGGGTGTACTTTTTTTTTCACACAACTGTATTACATGTTGGTGCAGGGGTGCACAATCATTTCTGGGGTGAGGGGGGGGGGGGGTTGCAGTTAGAGGCCACGCGCTTCCCCGAAGACATTTAAATTAAATGCCGGGGATCGCGTGAGGCCGCTGTAACTTCCCTTATCTTGCATTCCAGCGACATATCGCTACGGCAACCAGGCATCAAATGACCTGTAGTGTCATTTGATGCCGGAGCTGAATGGAGGGGGAGGGAGAGGGGAGGGTAAGCAGGCAGGGGGTGCAGGGATTAAAGTTTACGCTCCCCTGTGCTAGTGCATGATCCTGTCCTGTTTAAGATTTCTAGCTTTTTCCATTGTCTCCTAAGTTGGACTCTCTCTGCCTCTCTCTCATTTCTTGATATTGCTGTGAAGGACAAGTAAAGTCAATATCCCTAACTGCAGAGGTCACCACCATGTGCTGAAACGCTTCCACAGGAACCAGAAGCATTGTTAGAGTATCTGAAAAAATCGTTGGTGATGAACAATGACAAGAAGCAGATCACTTCCTCACATCTGTCTCTCCCACTGTAAAGTGTCACAGATAGAGAGGACCCATAGTCTTTCTCTTCTGTACCTCACTGTGACACAGACAGAAAAAGCCCTTAATGCTTGAGATCTGTAGATCTTACCCATTCTGTTTGGTTCCAGTGCCCACCATGGAGCATCTGACTAACTCGATGATGATGGACAAGAAGCAGATAGCTGAGGGAATCTTGAATCACACCCTAGACATAATCTACCTGCTGACTGGAGAGGTGAGGGCTTCTACAGTAGGTCATAATGGCACCCCTCGTATCTCCTGTATATAAGGGCCCTGCCGTGTATCTGTGTGTTTTTTTGAGATTACATCTGTACCTCCCACTGAATCCCCATGTTTGCTGAAAAGCACAAACATATCCGCAATTACTGTGAACCACAACATTATTATCTTCTAAATAAAGTAGCACAGATTACATTTTAGTGCAGGATACTGTTCTGTTTGAGGCTTCCTGAAATGTGGTAACTTTCCTCTAGTATTTCAGGTTGGTCTCTCTCCTATTACTGATGTGATAGGACAAGTACAGTCACTATTCCTAACAGCAGAGGTCACCAAGTGGAGAAACACTCCCACCGGGACCAGAGCTCATTCTTGGACTTTCTAAGTAACTCAGTGATGATGAAAAAGTACAAGGAGCTGATGACTCCCTCATATCTGTCCCTCCCACTGCAAAGAGACACAGATAGATATGCCCCATAGTCGTTCTTCTCTGTTCTTCAAAATGCACAGTGACACAGACAGAAAATGCCCTTATTCCCTATATCTGTACTTCTGACATCTCCCATGTTATCTTTTGTCCCAGAGCCCATTCTTGGAGCATCTGACTGACTCTCTGATGATGAACAAAATTAATAATGAGAAGGTGACTGAGAGGATCTTGAATCACACCCAGGAGATCATCTACCTGCTGACTGGAGAGGTGAGAGATGCTGTACAGATGCAGCGGCCGTTATTCGAACACTTCACGCATTGTAAACATCGGAATACCAATGTCATGGCGCAGGATTTCTTCCAACTGTACCGCCCCTTCCCGCCTTAAGACGCGAGTGCTGAAAATGGCATTTTAGTGTTAAACAGTGTTAAACACTGAAATTGACACAGTAGCACAAATAAAGCAACCGCGATAAGCGTGTGTGCCTTGTGGCGATTGGCTGCCTTAATGCCGCGTGGAGTACAGCAGCGCACACGAAAACGGCTCCATGATTTGTTCAAATAACGCCCGCTGCATCTGTATAATGTCATAGTGTCATAGTGAGTATGTGTGTTCCTTTGAGAACCGATGTCCACGGACAGATACAGTTATTCAATGACAGAGCCTGGGACAGACAAGACAACTTAGCATAGGAAGAGCACAAGATAATAAAGGGACATGACTAGGTAAAAGGAGAGAACAGAAAGTTGATCAACCATGAGTTTGGACACAATAGAGGATTTTGCTAGTGAGCGGATAGTCCCATTGATTGGCTTTTGTCAGAGATGAAATTAAGGACCGACCAGCCACGTTACCAAATACTGTCAGAAACTATATCACCTACTTGACGAGAACCACTAATTGTGGAAAGCCTGCAAGAGGCGAGACCTACAAAAAACAATCGATCTGGAATGCGACGGCCGCATGTAGACTGCAATCACGGAAGCTAAAAGTCGGAGAAAGGACCTCACAGAGCTCTGGCGCATCCAGACATTCAACAAGGTCTTTAAACAAGACTACACGTGCAAGGGCCAATTACTGTCGAAAAGAGCCATGAAATTTGAGAGAGCCTATATTGAAGAGGAGGAGCAAAGGGACACTGCTGCATCCACCGCTGCCTCTGCATGTTGGAACACCAATTTGGAAGCAAAATGTGAGATTTACATGTAGAAAAGGAAGCCGTCGCTGCTGAAGCCCAAGCCGAGATCTTTGAAACAGCCGGAAGACAAGATGGCGGGGAACACTGGAGAAATCCAATAGCTTCAGAAGATCCAGCACACCAGAGACTATTTAATAAGTCATGCCAGTATGAACGCCAGTTCCCCATCTCTACTCGATGAGGAGGGTATTACAGATGCTAAAGCTATGGAGACTCCACGTGAATTAGAGGAACAGCATCTTCAAGCATAAGCTACATGGGATAGCTACATCTACCTCAGTGAACCACACACTCACGTGTACGGATGCACTACACTAAGCTTGTAATCCAGGTACGTTAACACAGAGGACACCCTTTCTCATACTTACACACAGTCACCTTACATCCACTGCACGTAAGACACGACTGCAGGGTTCCCCTCAGCAAGGAATATTGCACATAACGCATACCCAACACATACACAAAAGGCATCCAATAAACCCTTCTCCACCTTACGTTCTATGTTGTGAACCAATATGATGGGCAGAGCAACATACCCAACTACAACAGCCCACATCTTCAGCCCTAGGTACACCAACCATATCTAGTACTAGCTATTTAAAGAAACGAAAGACCAGTCACAAGATACAATAATACTAGAACACCTATCCATACGACAGACATGAAGCCCATAGAGGAGTGTTTTACCAGGTCCTGAGAATTGCCGGGTAACCGGTGGAAAAATAGAAACTTTGCAAGGCCGGGTACCAAGGACCTGGGCCAGGCAGCTTTGAATTACCTGCAACCGACAGCAGAGGGTGAGAAGGACCACTGAAACTTGTGGGAGCAATGGCGACATGTTGGTGGCGGTGGAAGCAGAGAACGTCATTGTTGAGCCAGTGGGAGCAGCAGAACACATCCTATCACAGCCGGTGCCGGTGGGAGCTGGGAAATGTTACCGGAGCAGGAGCATTAATATTGGACAGACAACTCCTTATCCTTTGCAGCGGTCCTCATCACCCTCCACCGCTGGCTACAGGTAAGTTTTCTGCTGGTCTGCTCCTGCCGTTCTCCAAGAAGAGGATCGATGGAGCAGAGCAGAATGGAAATTACCGGACACCGGGTCACAGCCCCCTGGGTAATTTCTGGGTACCCGGTACATCACTACCCTAGAGGAATCAAGGAGCCTATTCAAGGAACTTGGAGTTTGCTTCAAATGCTGCACTTCCACAAGTCACCTCTTCAGAGACTGTAAAGAAGCTATCAAATATACAGAGTATGACAGTGACAAGCATGTAGCAGCTTTATATCCAGGGACATTTAAACCTAACTGACTCAAGGCCCCCAACCTTGTTTCAAAGTATGGCGGAGAGAGAGAAGAGAAAATAACACCACCATCAGTCACATCCAAGTGCAC
Source organism: Ascaphus truei (assembly GCF_040206685.1). Classification (NCBI taxonomy): domain Eukaryota; kingdom Metazoa; phylum Chordata; class Amphibia; order Anura; family Ascaphidae; genus Ascaphus; species Ascaphus truei. Next base: position 5,242,934 of record NC_134502.1, on the reverse strand, counting down.
CAAGGTTTGTGGAGAAGGACGTGATGCGAGATCCTGCTCTAAAATATGTCTTGTAGTACACCCCGAGTAACAACCTGAAAGAGCTTTAAGAGTGTACACCTTCACTGATGATCAAAGCATCTGATCTTTAGTTAGGTCAGAGTTCTTTGACTTGTACAACATATGAGACAATGCTTCCCCCTACACACTCAGAAGATGCACAGGACTGATGGAGACAACAGGTAGTAGAGCAAATGGCTACATCACGTGTTCCATAGATGGTAGAATAAAGATATCACTCCCTACTTTATAAGATTGTAGTCAGATACCAGAAAATAGCGAAATTCCCACACCAGACATGGCACGTCATCACCCTCACCTCAGAAGACTAGCTGATCGTGTCCCACTGTTAGACCAAGATACCCAGGTCTTACTACTGCTTGGCAGGTATATCTTGAGGGTATACAAAGTCCACAAGCAGCGCAATGGATCCCATAACACCCGTATGCCCAAAGACTTAATCTGGGATGGGTAATTGTGGGTGACGTATGCATTGAAAAAGTGTACAGACCGACATCGTCGATGCCCTATAAACAAACATTGGATAATGGACGTGCATCTCTCTTCAAACCATGTCCTAACCACTTCAACATAAAAGTAGGGCTTGGCAAAAAAGAGAAACAAAGGTATATCACTGAAACTTAGAGATATCTTTACATGAGAAAAGTGTGGAAATGGTCTAGGATGTACAGCATTGCAGACAACAAAAGACAATGATAAACCAGCTCCATAAATGGAAGACAGATTTACTGAGGATGATGGATAAAGACCTCTTTACAGACGAATCAAACAGTTTGATGACCTGCATCCATATCCTTCACACAGAGGATGTCTCCCGAACAACAGAGAACAGGCCCTCTCTAGACTTGCTTTGCTGCGTTACAACTTGGAAAGGAAGCCAGAGACAAAGCGTCACTGTAGATGGACGCTCACAGAGGTACACAATTGGAGATTTTTGTAAGGTGAAATTATAACAAGGCTTTATTGTGCCTTTTCCTTAACATCAGGAAACCATCCAAACACGGGGGAAACAAAGCTTCTATTCACTTGGGAGTATTTCTAGTGAAATACTATGCAATTCACAACTCCCTTAGATAAGCATGTCTCCCAGCCCCAAACACATAGCATGAAATGAACAGATATAAAAAGTCTTGTAATAAAAGTCTTATCTGTTAGCTGCTGTAGAGTAAGCTTCTCTGCTCTCCTGGAACCGCACCCGTGTGTGCACAGAAAATGTCAGCATCCAGGTTTAGAAGTCTTATTTGTCAGCTCCAGGGATCTGTGTTCTCTTGGTCAGTCTCTCCTGGGAGACTCAAGAACCTCTGCTCTGTCTCCAAAGTTCAGCTCACGCGTGAGCTAAGGAGTCTTCCTGTCTCAAAGGCAGGCTTTTTCTACCACCTGTAATCAGGCAGGTGGTGTTAGTTAATTTGCTACCAGCAGTTAACCACCACACTGCTGGATTAGAGGCACATTTGTGAACGGATAAGTCCCCTGTTACAGTCACTTTATGGATTTATGGCAGAATATATTCGACAGTGGTTAGCACAACCCACTCCTCCACTGAAGGAAGGTGAAGAATGCTGGTACCACCATTATTTGGGGTTTTACCACCCCCATAAACCTCGTCAAATCTGGGTGGTATTTGATTCAAGTGTTCAATTCCAAGGAGTCTCCTTAAACTATGTTCTCATTACTGGACCAGACTTAACGAATAGTCTTATAGGAGTGTTAATCTGCTTTAGTAAGGAGGGGAGGATTCAAACAGGAAAAAGATGGTGCACAGACAAAAAAGGTGGCGCTGGACGTGGTGACCAAGAACAATGTTTATTGATTAAAATCCAAAAATGTAGAGCACTTGGTTTTCTCAGACGCAGAGAGCCAGCATAAAGCAATAAGCGGAACCATGGAAGGAAGACCTCCCCCCCCCCTATATTAACCCTCCCCCTTCACCCCCTTTTTTTCCCCGGGGGTTGTTTGTTTGCCCCGTATGTCTGTTTTGGTAAGTACCTATATGTGGTTAATTTTGACCAATTGGAGGTTGTTCTCGTGTTACAACTGTATGCCATGTATGTTATTAATAAAATTTAAGTTTGAAAAAAAAAATCCAAAAACGTGGTGCTTGCAAGTTCTCTAACATGTTTCGTACGGCGTATGTGCTTTGTCAAGCCTTGTGATTTGAGCCGTCTGTGGAAATCTGGGACTGAGATGCTCCATTTCCTTATTTCTGTTCATGTTCCTACAATAAAACATCAAAAATTCAAAGACTAAAGAAGGGTGCCCAGATACATGCTCAGGTACCCTGAACCTGGTATAGGGGTTCAGGGGATGCTCCAGTTATAGGATAAAGCTGAGAATGATTTCTTGTGTGTAAAAGGTTTAAAAGTTATTTGTATGAGTGTGCCAAGAATGAGGCTAGTGAGTATAGGCAATATATCCCCTCACTGCATCCCTGACACCAGAACTGGGACTTTCACATCTTTATCACACAAAATTACAGGACACAGTTTATTTTATTGAAGAGTTATATTTAATAGGTATATGTACTGACAACCTGTGAATTAACTGTGGGATTTCCAAGTCATGGATTCCGAGAGACCAGATGGCTACCAAGCTTGGTGCCTATGGGTCTGTTCGGAGTCTGGACTTGAAAGCCTCAGGGATGCCAAGGTGTTAGAACAGGAGGGGTACTGCAGTTCTGCTTGAGTACCGACATCCTGGGTTAACACATGGTTATCCAGCCACCATTTGCCAGAGCCCTGACTCTGTGGAGCCTGAACAGCGGGTGGGCTCAGTATGCAAAGGGGCAGAGGTGCCAGGTTGGCGCATGCCCCTTTGCAGAATGAAAAAAGGTGCCCACCCGGCTTTACAATACCGGCAAATCGGTGATTGGCTGGCAGGGAAATTCCCACGCTCTGATAGGCTGTAGAGGTTTGTGAATGGGACACTGAAACCCATAAGGATCCTTGCAGCCAATCAGAGGGGCAGATTCCAAGCGCCAAACCAACAGCGGCAAATTCAAAGGTGCTCTGTGCTGAATAGACGGGAGCCGGCTTCAAAGATTTTGAGTGAGAAAAGTTTCTATGTCCCGCTTTTTGAGAACGTAGCAGTCGCGGCTGACATTGCATGCCGAAATCAGTTCCAGGAGTATGTGAGTACCTCCCGGGCATTGGAAATGGCTCATACAGAGGTCATTTTGGTGAATTTTGTTTAAAGCACTATTTTATTCGTTAGCCCCGTTCCCAGTAAATGTTTTTACCCTGTAAATTGTGTTACATTGTGTGTATGTCTTTTCCTGAAATAAATGTCAATTTATTTTACCTCCTTGCTTTGCTCAATCAACGATCCCGGTATAAAAAGGTGTTGATAAACCTGGTCTCCCGTGACAGGTGAGCACACCTTTTAAGCACGAGCCCCCTTTTCATCTATGATATTAGTCTGGCCCACCCTGCCTGATTTAATCCAAATCCACATGAGAAAAAACTTTATTAAATCGGTATCGATATACAATATAAATGTGAATACAAATACGTAAAAAATCTTGCATAATTAAACATTTAAAATTTTATATGGGTTATTAAAATAAATCATGCCTTCATTCCTCTCGTCCTATATCCCCCCTCCTTGTCTTGTATCCACTCTCCTCACCTCTCATCTCATACATAACTCTCTTTCATTCTGTAGAAATACATAATTGTGAGGAAGAATACCCCCCACAGCAGCATCCACCTGCTAACTGGGGAGGTGAGTACTGCTGGTGAATGTTACATTATACCAGATGCATGACTGTTCTGTCCCAAGCTCACTGTGGCAAGTGAGTAGAGGCAGGCAGCTTAACTCACTCCCTGTTGATGCACACAGAGTCCTTCTTTTCTTCTGTAATCTCTATTGTAGAACAACAGTAACAAAAAGGAGTGGAGACTGGACAGGTAACAAATATAAGGGAGGGGTAAATTATATTAACTTTACCAGAGGAGATAGGTGAGGTGACTGCTCAAGGTGGCTGCTGGCTGAAAGAGACAGTATGCTTGCCTGTTCAATAAGGAAATATGTCAAGGAGAAACCAACAGCCAAGGGTCTTGGAACATACCAAATTAGAGCCAGTACAGTAGTTGCTAGGCAACAGGCAGACAGGGAGAGAAAGTAGTTACATTAGTAACAATAAACACTGGGGAGAGACAGCAATCACATTACAGGGAGAAAATACAAACGGGACAGAATAATGACCCTTTACTGACCAAGCTCTGTCTGGACCTGTGTGTATTATTCTATCTTCTCTCTGTGATTCTCTGCATGTTCTTGTTTTACTGTCTCTTTATAAGTAATTACATAATAAGTTGAACGCTGAATGGGATTCTCTCTGTCTCAGGTACCTATAAGGTGTGAGGATGTTGCAGTCTATTTCTCTATGGAGGAGTGGGACTATATAGAAGGACACAAGGGGCTTTACAAGGACGTAATGATGGAGAATTACAAGTCCCTCAAATCTTTGGGAATCCCATTAAACAGGAGTTCAGGTAGAACTATGTTTTAAAAAAGTTCATAGCTTCCTGCTAGATTCAATAGAAGTGACATACAGACAAACTCACGTGTAACAAAAATGGTAGAGATGAAAAAAAAAAGGGACGAGAACAAAAAAGAAACAATAGTGCAATTTGTTTCCAAAAGTTAATTGGTGTATTAACTAACATCCAATGGTTGCACTCACATTTGGGAAGATCTTTTAAGCATTTAGCATTTGAGGAGTCTCTCATTTTTGCTGTCACCTCGATCACTTTCCTGCACAAATCCTCTAGGGTCGCTCGGGCTGCAGACACAGCTTCCCTATAGTGTAGTTCGGATTCCATCCTCAAACCTAGTCTCCGAGATGCTCCGTCAGTGTGTGGTTTCACATGCACACTCAGTCATTCTTGGGGATCATGCAGAAACGTCAATGGGTTTTGGGTAATGTCCTCTGTTTACTCGGCTATCTCCATCCTACGCGTTTCGCCGGGGTACTCGGCTTCATCAGGGAAGCCACAGGGTTGCACTACTACTAAATCCAGCTGGAAGCTATGAGCTCTTATGAACTTTTTTCGACTTATTTGCTTACCCCCCAGTGGAGGATGGATATTGAGTTGCTACACCAGTTGATTTATTGCTTAAAAACTATCAATTGTTGTTTTATTTAGCTGTGTTGTCTTAGAGTTTTTATAGATGTTTTACATACATTCACCAGCATAGTATATTTATATCATATATACTTTTTTTCAATATTAATGCACTTGTTAATACAGATGTAGCCACGAGTATTAGAACACTTGTACCTGGGGAATTCTGGGGCAGTCTCACAGTAAATGCCTCAACATTTCTGTGCGATTCTTAATGGGCCATAGGATTAACACAGTGGGGGGGTCCCTGCAGTCCCATTCAGTTTGTGATGATGAACAATGTCTTTAAACTGCTATAACGTACTGATGTAAATGTATACACATCTGTTTAATTCTCTATTGGAACGAACAGGCCTCCACAATGAAAATTTAGATATTGTATCAATTAAAGTGCAGAGAGAGGAAGAGAGAGGAGAAAAGGACATTCAACGGGGGCAAATTCACCCAGACACCAGTGCAGGTGAGTAACATACAGGATAATAATCTCCATGGAACATGGATCAGAATTAGTAAATAGTCTCCCCGAGATCTTAAATGTTTAGTTCATGTGACTATGTTTGACTGTTTAAAACCCTTTAAAATTGTTAGTATTTATATTCCAATGTTAATTTCTAGTAAGGCCATTTTAATAAAAAATGTTTTAGGTAAAAAAAAGAGAAAATGTATTCAGTTTACCGTTATTTTGTTTTCCGGGTCTCCACTCTCTGCAGTGGGTACTAAATGTGATAGTTCCTCTCCTTCAGCCGTAGTAGGACAGGAAACTCTTCTGCAGGTCCTATTATACAAGTCCCTCACCTTACCTGCAGGACAGACTTCGGTTTCTCCCATGGATGTAAAAATATATATAATATAGAGAGGATAGGAACATGAAGGAAGGCGGTTACTTAATTTAAATGAAATGGGAAATTATTTTTGGAAGCAAATAGAAAACTGGTCTTAAAACTGCTTTATCCTGGTGAAACGTCAAAGCCTGGAGATCCCCCACTCTTCTCGCTTATGTGATTGTCTTCCTGGTCAACAGAATTTGCTGCAATTGTTGAAAATGGTGACCCACCAGGAATTGTAAGACTAATGAAAGATCCCATGTTAGTACTGTGCTTCTTATTTTGGGTCTTAGCTGTTGGACTGCTTGTAGAAATCTTGTAATAAGCCTGTATGTATATCTTTATTTATATAGGACCATCCATGCACATAGTGCTTCACAGCGGTAATACATGTGGCATAATATAATACATAATAAAAATAAGCTCTTGAGACATAAAAGTAAGATTAGGAAAAGGAGTCCCTGCTCTGAAAAGCTTACAATCTAAAAGGTAAGTAAGGGGAATTTACAGAGACAGTAAGAGGGTGTTCTGTTAAGTGCATCAGCAAGGGGTTGAGGTCAATGAATAAGAAGTATAGTATCAGCCATGAAGCAACCCATGTGGTTTGTTAAAGAGGTTTGTTTTAAGATTGGTCTTAATGTTGGAGAGCTAGGGTGCCAGTCGGACATTGAGGGGAAGGGCATTCCAGAGGCATGGGTCAGTGAGTGAGAGAGAGGTTTTAGATGGGAGATGACTTTAGATGTAAAAGGGACAGACAAAAAACGTCCTTGAGCAGAACGCAAGAGTTGGGCATGTGCATAATGAGATATTAGTACTGAGATGTAAGGAGGGTCAGAGGAGTGAATTGCCTTAAAAGAAAGAAGGAATATATTGTAAGTAATACAGGATTGAATAGGAAGCTTGGAGAGGGATTTTGGCAGGAGAGTCACTGAAACTAATTTAGGAGAGAGTAAAATGATTCTAGCAGCATTTAAGGTAGATTGTAGGGGAGACAGGTGAGAGCCGGGAAAGCTGGACAGTAGAAGGTTGCAATAGACGAGATGGGAGAGGATAAGGGCCTGCATTCGAGTTTTAGCAGTAGAGCAACAGAGGAAAGGGTGTATCTTGGCAAATGGGGGAAAAAAGCAAGAGTCAGGAAGGTGTCTGATGCTAAATTCCTCTCTAGTAGTGCAGATAATGCCGAAATCAGACCCTTTAAGTAACGTAGACTGAAACCCTTGTCAAAACCATCTTGCAAAAATTCTATCAATGACTAAAAAGAGAGGTCAGAAAAATCTTGATTTTTCTTCTGACACCAGTCTTGAAGTCAACGGTATATTAATGAGATTGAGGTGTTCCTGGCTGGCATTAGTGATGCAATTGCCTTATCTGAACATCCCTTCTTTTTCAGTATGTGCCACCTAATCTCCATGTCCCCTGAAAGACTGGGAGATGCCATGTGGGATCTATTGCCATATTCACCAGATGGGCAAACCATGTTCTTCTTGTCTTATTCGAGTGATCATATGAAAGCCTTGAGCAGAAGCAGTCAACTTTTTTTGTTTTTGGGATAGACCTCATGGAGCCTTCTCTGGGGCTGACCCTGGGGATAAATCAGCTGGTAAAATATCCCAACATCTAATTCCCATTCATCTGGACGAATTCTTGTTTGGCTCAAAAAGTCAGCTGCAGCATTTTCTTTTGCATCTGGGAATATGAATCGCTGTAATGTTGTGCGTGTGGTCTTCCTAAGACATGATGTGAGTCTCCCGCTTCTGGTTCCTTCTTCTTTTGCAATGTATTTTACCATGGCAATATTGTCAGATTCTACTCTTATATTATTGTCTTTAATACAAGCGTGACATTTTTTGATCATGTTCTTCACTGCACGCATTTTTAGCATGTTTGCTGGAAGCTCTTTGTAGGACCTTGGCCAACTTCCTTGTGCCAACCGTCTTCCCATCTGCACTCCCCATCCAGAACTGATTGTTGGTTATTGTTATTCAGTCACCTTCCTGGAGGGATAGTGTATTATGTAGATTTTGTGGGATTTCCCACCATCTTAGATCCAGTCCTGTTCTGGTATAAATGTAAATATTTTGCTCTAGATATTTTGGAGCTGTGTTCCATTGATCTAAGAATGTTTTCCGCAGTGGTTTAATATGGAATCTTTCCCATCACCCATGATTTTCCAAGATTGTGATTACTGTGTGTGTGTTCGACAGTAACACCTTTTGTCTTGAGATGTTAACAATAATTCTTCCTGTTCATCCAGTCATTGATATATCTGGATAGCCCTCTATCTCAACTCAACCACCAATGGAACTACTACTGTACCTTGGTAAATGTGCTAATCCAAAAGGGATGGCAGTGTATATGTAATGCTTTCCCCTTACTGTAATTATGAACAATCTCTGATGGCTCTGTGTGATGGGTATGTTCAGATATGCATCCTTCAGGTCTATTGAAACCAACCAGTTCTTTGGCTTGACTTCGTGAATAATTGTGTTTAATGATACCATCTTGAATTTTCTTAGTTGGAGGAAAGTATTGAACCTCCTGAGATCCAGTACTGCTCTGAATTCTCCATGTACTTTTCTGACCAGAAATATTCTGCAGTAGTCCTGTTCTTTTTTGAGAACGAGGGACTTCCCTTATCACTCGATTCAGTGTTAGGTTCATTAGGATACATTCTAATTCTTCGATTTCTATGCGCCATGTACTGCTGGAAATCAAAAATTATCTTCCTCTTGTTTCTGAGTGAACTCCAGATGGTAACCTTATTGGATGACTTAAAGAACCCATCTGTCTCTTACAGATTGAGCCCATACAGCTGTGAACTGCACGTGCCTTCCTCCCACAGTGAATTGCAGGGCCCTCCTTATTTAATGTAAAATGTTCCCTTCCAACGGATCCTCTTCATGCTGATTTGCCATGAGAGAGGTTTCCCAGAACGAGAGACCTTGGCACATGCATGTAACACATTCTGAGGTTATAAAAACACTTCGCTGTTCTCTCCTGCGGCAGGAACACAGTTCCCACTAACATTGGATATTGCATCCCGTTTTTGGCTGATGGATATATTCTCCTTTCAAAGGCAGATAACATAGATTGTTCTTTGTGGTGGAGCCTGCCACCCAATGTCTCAGGGGAAAAGGAAGAAAGCACAAGACCCTCATACTGTAGTATGTAAAAATAGAATTTATATATGGAAGGTAAAATATGCACGTACAGAATAGAAATACTATATATAGGCATGTACTGTAGGTATAAAACATAGTAATGGATAAGGCGCTCCCACGACTGCTGCACAGGATCCACAGAAGCCACCACGTCTTCCTTCACCGGCTACGATATGACCACGGATGCCGAAGTTGTTCATCCTCACATCTCTGCTCCTCCAAGAAATGGGATAGCCAGAGTTGGTGGAGTGAGTAGAAGAATAGCAACCGTAATCCACTTTCTCCAGCAGTTACAGCTCTTGGGTACAGCGCGTCTCAGCCTTCAATCAGCACAACATAAAGGAGGAACCCCACGCGTCGAGAGGCATAACCACAGAGTGACGTGTACCGCGTCACAAACTCCAACCAATCACAGCATCTATGAAGAAGTGACCTTGCGTCATGAAACTCGTTGGAGTTTTCATTTTGATCCAATATGTTTATTAAGGTCAGTTGAGCTTTTTCTGGACTTTTATTTCAACATTAGACGCTTCTGCTAGATGCTGTTTGATCGCATTCCGATTGCGATGCCTGGACGCTGAGATAAGCAAAATAACAAATCCTACTGCTACGCGGTAGGAAAGTGAAAATACTGTTCTTGCATGTAAGGTGTGGGCCTTATATATAGTACTAGTACCTACAGAAGAGTTTTCTGTCCAACAGCGGTTACAGGTGAGGAGCTATCCAATTTGGTACCCACTGTCATGTGTAAAACAGTAAAACACATTAAGTAGAATATGTATTAAATATGAGAGTCAATGAAATAAGAAAATGTAATTGGTATTGAATTATTTGAGCAGGTGAAGTTAAAGATGAAATTGTACCAAGGGCTGAGCAAATAGAGGGGACGAGTGTGAAGAGTCACCTGGAAGCTCAAGAGATGGAAAGCCTTGAAGGTACCAGCACAGGTGAGTAGAACATGTGTGAAGAAAGCAGTTCAGAGCCCATATTTCCCCAATGTGCAGACAAAAATGATTAAAATTCAAATTTATGTGTAGGTATGTTCTCAAGGAAAGTATGCTGTGCACCAGTATTAAAAGTAATTAGAAAAATTCCTTATCATTCCTTATTTTAACCTTCAGATTACTCAAATAATGTACCTGCTATGGCCCAGGGCCTGGCATGCCATACTGTAGGTCCTTGTGTCATTCCAGGTAAATCATCATTAAAATGCTAGTTTTCTTTGGGTTGATCAGAATACCAAGATCAGAATTCTGTTTGTCACCCTGGGGGAGATCCCCGAACATGTGATTGCTACCAATGGGGATCGCGACCCCGTGAAGTCCCGTGGCCCATCTTTAGGAGCATCACCTTTACCTTACAGGGTGATGATATTATATAGAAGCATGGAGATGAGCCTTGTTTTTCTACTTGTTTTGTTTTCATATTCAAGTTCTGAATTGTCTTTGTAATGATTACATATAGAGAGATGACAGGCAACACATAATGTGGCATAGAACATATAACCAAACTCAAAAGTGTTTCCACGAAAAAGCCAATACCCCTCATTGTCAAATGATGCTCATAGTGAATGAAATGTTAGATTATTCTTTTATTATACACTCACTGTGCATTTCCTTCCAACAGATGTATCCATGAGCCGGATCAACACTGCAGCCTGTTCAACAGATAGGACAATGGAAAATATTAATTTCCCCTCAGAGGGGAAGTGTCATAAATGCAATGAATGTGGGAGACACTTTGCTTACAAATCTAAACTTATTGTACATCAGAAAACACACACAGGAGTGAAGCCTCATAAATGCAATGAATGTGGGAAACACTTCACTCGCAAATCTAATCTTGTTGATCATCAGAAAACACACACAGGAGAGAAGCCTCATAAATGCAATGAATGTGAGAAACAGTTTACTTTCAAATCTTACCTTATTGTACATCAGAAAACACACACAGGAGAGAAGCCTCATAAATGCCAGGAATGTGAGAAACAGTTTACTTACAAATCTAATCTTCTTGAACATCAGAGTTTGCACACAGGAGAGAAGCCTCATAAATGCAATGAATGTGGGAAACCATTTGCTTACAAATCCAGTCTTCTTGAACATCAGAGAAAGCACACAGGAGAGAAGCTTCATAAATGCAAGGAATGCGGAAAACACTTCACTCGCAAATCTAAACTTGTTGAACATCAGAGAAAGCACACAGGAGAGACGCTTCATAAATGTAATGAATGTGGGAAACCGTTTTCTTCCAAATATACTCTTGTTACGCATCAGAAAACACACACAGGGGAGAAGCCTCATAAATGCAGTGAATGTGGGAAACTGTTTTCTTCCAAATATACTCTTGTTACGCATCAGAAAACACACACAGGGGAGAAGCCTCACAAATGCAATGAATGTGGGAAACAGTTTGCTTCCAAATATACTCTTGTTGCGCATCAGAAAACACACACAGGGGAAAAGCCTCATAAATGTAATGAATGTAGGAAACAGTTTACTTTCAAATCTGATCTTATTGTACATCAGAAAACACACACGGGAGAGAAGCCTTATAAATGCAATGAATGTGGGAAATACTTCACTCTCAAATCTTATCTTAATGTACATCAGAAAACGCACACAGGAGAGAAGCCACATAAATGCAATGAATGTGGGAAACACTTCAACCGCAAATCTAATCTTGTTGAACATCAGAGAACACACACAGGAGAGAAGCCTCATAAATGCAATGAATGTGAGAAACAGTTTACTTACAAATCTAATCTTATTGTTCATCAGATAACACACACAGGAGAGAAGCCTCATAAATGCAAAGAATGTGGGAAAGAGTTTACTTTCAAATCTAGTCTTATTGTACACCAGAAAACACACACAGGAGAGAATGCTCACAAATGCAATGAATGTGGGAAACACTTCACCCGCAAATATAATCTTGCTGAACATCTCAGAGCCCACAGGAGAGAAGCCTTATAAATGCAATGAATGTGGGAAAGACTTCGCTTTCAAATGTAGTCTTATTGTGCATCAGAAAACACACACGGGAGAGAAGCCACATAAGTGCAATGAGTGTGGGAAATAGTTTACTCACATATATAGTCATATTATACATCAGAGATTACACACAGGAGAGAAGAAGCCCTAATTAATGAAGTGAATGTGGAAAACATTTTGCTACCAGATATTGTTATACATCAAAGAAACCACACAGGGTAGAAACGTCATACGAAGGGGAAGAGCCTCTCACTGAAGAGAGAGGAAACAGCGGACACTGCAGGGCAAAAAGACTGCAAAGGCTGGACTGCGCAAAAATAGAAATGCTTTATTAAACCATTAGCAAACAAGGATAAAAGAGGAGGGACCCCCAGTATACTCTGACGCGTTTCACCCACAATGGGCTTTGTCAAAGAGTGAGGAATACTCGGTAGACACCGCATTAAGTAACAGACTGAGCCGAAAGTGACGCCACCCCCGCCGTGCATGTGGAACTCAGCAAAAAGCTCACTTTGGGTAATACCACACACCGGTGAGCTGACGGGAACACCCGGACCCAGTCGTTAGTAGATCAAGCAGATGCTTAATAAAAACTGACAAAAATTATATACGTGAACAGATATGAAGAAGAAGCCCTAATAAATAATGAATATGGAAAATATTTTCCTATCAAATCATGATATACATTAAAGAAACCACACAGGGTAGAACTAAAATACGTTCACTGACCGTCGGAAACACTTCTAGTGAGTCCGCTCTTAATCAACATCAGATACTTCATACAAGAGAAAAGCCTTATACTTAAACTTAGTGTGGGAATTGCTTTACTCACAGGTCAAATCTTCTTCAATACCAGAAAACTCATAAAGATGAGAAATAATGTTTGCATTGAATGTGGGAAATACTTTGCTTCCAAATGTAATCAGAGAATACACAAAGGAGAGAGACTTACGTTCAATATTTTTAGGAAAGCCGCTTTTTATTGCCTCAAAATTCACGAGACAATCCACAGTGTATGTTTTCCCTAAATCTGGAAAATGCTTTTCTGAATAATCAAGTCTTCTTACACACCAGACAAATTTATACAACAAGAGCGAAGCCATGAATCTGGGAAATGGAACTTGTCATGACATCTATATATATATATATATATATATACTCACCTTGAAAGTCTTGTCACACACCAGTAAACACATGGAGTAGAAGCTGTGTGATTGTCCCACGCGGGAAAAACTTTTTTGATAAATAAAATATTTCTATGCATCAAAAAAGCCACACAAAATGAAAGACTTGCCAGTAAACCCACACATGAATCATGGAAAACCTGTTCATGATGGGAAACCCTGTATTTAATTTTGTTTTCTAGAATGTTCAATTTGCACTTATTTTCTGCAAAAATGTCCTGATTAACAAGAAATAAAGAAAATGATGGGGAATTGTTCCTTTATGTTTTGAACTCAAAGTTGTAGGCACTGGATTAGTCCTAGAGAAATGTAGAAATTAGATTGTGAAAGCAATGTAAACTGTCTGCAATACTGGCCAGAAACTCAAGTTGGCAATTGTTGGCAAAAGTCAGTTATTGTATCTTAAAAATCTAATTGCAATGCAACCTGTCACTTATTCCCATTCACGTGTGCACGATCTGATATCACACAGATGTTTAATACTGTATGTACTTCAAAACATACAGAACCCCAATAAGCTCATATGAACCCCCAAAATAACCACAACATATATATATAATTTTTTACAACAAGACAAACTGCCTGCAACAGACTAAGCAAATAATGAGTACTTAAATTAGTAATATAATAACCACTAACGGTGCTAGGGGACTAGAAGTAATATAACAACGAAAAGAAAAGCGTCCCAACTCAGCACTCAAGTATACTCAGAACAAATATCAAAGAAAATTATGATTTATTTAATAGCACAAATAATCACACATAAAATACAAAAAATATTAAAACAAACCCTGACATCCTCCTGTGATAGATATTCTATCACATCAGGATGAGTTGGGATGCTTTTCTTTTCCTTGATATATATCTTATACTATATTAGTGAAAGCACTGTATGTTTGCCTGCCTGGATGTCCGGTGTCCCTAGGGGAAATCTCATTGGTCCCTTGGCCCCGCCCGCCCCCGCACACCTCTCATTGGCCTGAGGCGGAGTGACGGGCCAAAGGACACACAGGGACACACACACACACACAGGGAACACAGGGACACACACACACACAGGGAACACAGGGACACACACACACAGGGACACACACACACACACACACAGGACACACACACACACAGGGACACACACACAGTGACAGACACACACACACAGTGACACACACACACACACACACTGTTACATACATTAGCGGGGCTCACAGTGTTAGCAGCACCCCGCGCGCACCTCCTCCTCTCCCCGTGTCTCCCGCGCTTTCACCCCGACCCCCCCCTCCCCCGGCGCCGCTACAGTCAGCGGGACGGACACACTATTATTACCCCCTTCAGCGCCCCCCCCCCCCCCCACCCCCCACCCAGTGTCAGCGGCCGTGCGAGACCCCCCCCTCTATATCTCCCACCTCTCCCCCCCCACACATATACATACCCCCCCCTCCCCGGCGCTACAACTCACCCCTCCCCGGCGGGGGAACAGCCAGTGGCCAGGCAGGCTGCCTCGCGGCACCGAGTACCCAAGATGGCGGCGCCCGGGACTCAGCGGGGGAGCGGCCACAACACGCTGCCTCCCGCCTCAGATCCACGCCTTCCCTCCGCCTCCCCCTTCCCACCTCCTCCCCCTTCCCACCACCTCACCCCTCACCCCCCCTTCCCACCACCTCCCCCCCCATTCCACCACCTCCCCCCCTTCCCACCACCTCCCCCCCCTTCCCACCACCTCCCCCCCTTCCCACCACCTCCCCCCCCTTCCCACCACCTCCCCCCCCTTCCCACCACCTCCCCCCCCTTCCCACCACCTCCCCCCCTTCCCACCACCTCCCCCCTCCCCCCCTTCCCACCACCTCCCCCCTCCTCCCCTTCCCACCACCTTCCCCCTCCTCCCCCTTCCCACCACCTTCCCCCTCCTCCCCCTTCCCACCACATCCCCCCTTCTCTCCCTTTCCACCACCTTCCCCCTCCTCCTCCTTCCCACCACCTCCCCCCTTCCACCACCTCCCCCCTTCTCCCCCTTCCCACCACCTCCCCCCTTCTCCCCCTTTCCACCACCTCCCCCCCTTCTCCCCCTTTCCACCACCTCCCCCCTCCTCCCCCTTCCCACCACTTCTCCCCTTCCCCCCCCCCCGCTCCCCTTCCCCCCCCCCCGCTCCCCTTCCCCCCCTCCGCTCCCCTTCCCCCCCCCCGCTCCCCTTCCCCCCCCTCCGCTCCACTTCACCCCCCTCCGCTCCCCTTCACCCCCCTCCGCTCCCCTTCACCCCCCCTCCGCTCCCCTTCACCCCCCCTCCGCTCCCTTCACCCCCCCTCCGCTCCCCTTTCCACCCCCCCCTCCGCTCCTCTTCCCCCCCCCCCTCCACCTCTTTTTCCCCTTTCCCCTCCCACCCCCTCCCACACTTCCACCCCCTCCTCTAACCCTTCCCCCCCTCCTCTAACCCCTTCCCCCCCCTCCTCTAACCCTTCCCCCCCCTCCTCTAACCCTTCCCCCCCTCTTCTAACCCTTCCCCCCCCCTCCTCTAACCCTTCCCCCCCCCTCCTCTAACCCTTTCCCCCCCCTCCTCTAACCCTTCCCCCCCCTCCTCTAACCCTCCCCCCCCCTCTTCTAACCCTCCCCCCCTCTAACCCTTCCCCCCCCCTCCTCTAACCCTTCCCCCCCCCTCCTCTAACCCTTCCCCCCCCCTCCTCTAACCCTTCCCCCCCCCCTCCTCTAACCCTTCCCCCCCCCCTCCTCTAACCCTTCCCCCCCCCTCCTCTAACCCTTCCCCCCTCCTCTAACCCTTCCCCCCTCCTCTAACCCTTCCCCCCTCCTCCACCCCTTGCCCCCCCCCCTCCTCCACCCCTTGCCCCCCCTCCTCCACCCCCTTGCCCCCCTCCTCCACCCCCTCCTCCCCTCCTCCACCCCCTCCTCCCCTTCCCGCCGCCCTTCGCCTTCATGCCCGCCTTACCGCCTCCCCACCCCCGCCTCTGCCTTTCACCCGCCCTTACTCCGGCCGCCTCTGCCTTTCACCCACCGCCTCACAGCCGCTGCACGCACTCAACAGACACCCGCCACACTCGACACATACCTGCCGCCACACACACCTGCTGCCTCCCGCCCCTACGCACCGACATCACTGACCCACCGCCTCACACCCTAGCAGGACCCCCCACTCACAGACAGCACTCACAACCCACGCGCCAGCCGCCGCCTCACACCCTTGCAGGACCCCCACTCACAGACAGCACTCACAACCCACGCACCACCCGCCGCCTCACACCCTAGCAGGACCCCCACTCGCACACAGCACTCACAACCCACGCGCCACCCCGCCGCCTCACCCTAGCAGGACACACGACTCAGATTTTTACATCACTTATGCCACCAAAATATACATTGTACTGTGGTGTGGTTACAATAAACCATTTTTATACAACATCGTATTACATTTTCTTCCATCTTTCTTTTCAATATTATTATCCAACCTTTACAACAAACAGTCACCTATTGTTCCACGATTTATAAATAATACTACCTATTACGCATTTACATCCCGGGCAACGCCGGGGTCTCTCAGCTAGTATATATATATATATATATATATATATATATATATATATATATATATATATATATATATATATATATATATATATATACGTATAAGTGTCAAAGAGGAGTTCTACTGAGCATGACAATATATATTTAAAATCGGAGACAAAACATGAAACACAGACAAAGCCCAGTGCTACATCCATTGACACAAATACACAGTACAGTGCCTATATATATATATAGATATCTTTTGAATAAAATGGTCTTTTAGTTTAACTCTTTGGCCAAAGTGTCATAAGCCCTTGAGCCCCTACACGGCAGACCACGTCTCATGGGTCCTAACACTCATATAAATTCTTAATAACCTGTACATTACCAGGAAGAATGATTTATAATAAATCTGTCAAAATTAGTTGCATAGTTCTAAGTCTGATTGAAGCTCTTATTAACCTGTACAATACCAGGAAAAGCACTCTGTATTAGATTTGTCGCAATCAAACTGCATGCAAGTTCCCATGAGTGTGGAAGGTGAAATGGACACCCTCTTATCCACACCAACCCCCCTTCTCCTCACTCCTTCCTCTAACCCCTCCCCTTTCTCCTCACTCCTCCCCTTTCTCCTATCTCCTTCCCCTCACCACCCCCTTCTCTTCACCATTCCCTACTCCTCACCACCCCCCTACTCCTCACCACCCCTCCCCACTCCTCACAACCCCAATCCTCCTGGCTATATTCTCATGGATGCCGGTCAGACACCTAAAACTTCATGTCTAAAACTAAGCTCCACATATTTCCTCCTAAATCTGGTCTAATACCCGCCTTTCCTTCACAGTACCATACCTTGGTATCATATATCCTGTCGCCAGAGCACCTTGCCTAGGTGTGACAGTTTGTCCCATTTCGTCTCCATCTAAGCCATGGTTAAAATGTGTTGCTTCTTACTTTCTCCTCTTCTGCTCTCTCTCGCCTTAAACCTACAGTATTTCGAGGCGCATGCGCGGCTGCAGGGTAGATGGCAGCCTAGCTTTTTAGCTTCGCCGATACACCGCGCAATAACAGCATAATTGACAATAATAAGTACTCGCAAACCACATCAAGGGTCGGAAGCAGGTGTCGGAACACAGAGATGACGGCGCAATCAAAAAACTGGCAGCGATCTAAGGATCTTAAGTCATATTTCGCTACAACAGCACAAGAGCGGAAAGAGAACCGTAATTAAGAGAGTCAGGAGAGTCTGATTCAGAGATTGAATCAAGACGAGGGGGAGGATAAAAAGTTGGTCACCAGAACAGACTTAAAAAGTGATCTGAGGTCCCTGTTTAATGACCTCTAGTAATTTTTCCAATCGGAAATAGCGGACCTGAAGAAGGACATAGGCAAATAGGGGATAGAACTGGTGAATTGAAAAAGAGAATGGAGACCACAGCCATGGCAAAGCAGAAGCAGGAAAAGACTACCAACTTTCTGAAGGCGCAGATCTCAGGCATCATGGAGGGGCAAGAGGATGCAGAAAACCGTGACAAGAGAAATAATATAAGGTGGATACCTGAATCCGTGGAGAATGTAGAGGACCTTGTCTCCCGATGGCTAAACTCGGTGCTCCCTGAAAAAACAAGAGGCAGAGATTCAGCTTGATTGATGCCATAGGGCACTGAGGGCCAAGCCGCAAGGGGAGGAAGCCCCTAGAGACGTGATTGTCCGCTTTCACTTTATCAAGACCAAAGAAGATCTTGCCAAAGCTACAAGAAATGTCCCCATTAAAATATTTGACGATATACAGATACAAGTATTTCAAGACCTGTCCCCAAGCATGCAAGACCGTAGACTCAGATTACAGCCAGTGACCAGAATCCTAAGGGAAAATGGCGTCCGTTATCACTGCAATTTCCCGTTTGGATTAGTGGTCATCAGAGGTGGCTGGGCTATGCGTTCTATAGAAAAAGGTGCTGAATTCCTTAAAAAACTTAAAATAAAATCGAATTTCTCACATCTCATGAAGATCCATCCCCGGAGGCGTCGTGGCATGAAGTGAGGAGAGCAACACGAGGCCGGGAGGATAGGGCGGCCAGCTGAGGTCATAAAGAGCCGAGATTGCTTCTATTTCCAGCCAATTCACTTTTAAAGGAACTATTGTGTGTCCTAGGTGTACAAAGCTGTCCTGGAGTCGGAGCCAGGTCTTCTATGCTGCCCTGCAGAAGAGAGGGGAAAATTATTATCTATGTTGGGTCAGGGGCAGCAGTGGAGGACCTACCCGGGAACGTGGATCCTCACTTATGTTAGGAGGGCCGGAAGAGACAGCGAGGAAAATGAGCCGGAGAAGCAGCCTGATAGACAACTATGCCCCTATACCCGGGGACACGCGGCGATCAGCAATGGCGGCGATGAGCAAGGTTGTCCTGGAGGATGGCCTGCCAGATTGTGCGGGGGTCCGGAACCGGGTTGGGGGTGCACGCATTCCACCCTTGATGAAGTGTCTCTGCATGACAATGAACACAGAGCTGTCCTGGTATGGGGTTGATGGACAATTGGGACAGAGGTATGGTTTGGGGAAGGGGGAGGGAAGGCCACAATTGTAAGATGGCGGGCTGCAGCAAGATGTTACAGCAGCAAGTCAGTCCGCCCCCAGAAAAGATGGCGGACGGCTGGAAAGGTTTGTGGGGCCACAGTAATATATACGGTCACAGTCATTTGTAAGCTTATCAAGAGAGGGCCTGCATCTGAAAGAGGGAGAGCGGTTATAGAAAGGGGGGGGGGGGGGTGAAAAAAAAGAAAGAAAGGTGGAGTTAGGTGGAGAAGGAGGGTGAGGGGTTAGAGGGGATAATGCTATGTTTTAGGGGTCAAATAGGAGGTACAGAAGGGATGATCACTGAGGATCCTAAGGAGCGAGCTTGCATACTAAGGGTAAGTAGTATGACCACAAAGGCCATCTCAAAAGAGCAATATGGAGGGAATAGGGGATTATAATTCTCAGGACGGCTATACAAAGGGGCTATATTAGACACCAGTAATAGGAATAGGTCACCCATGGGCATATGCACTTTGTACACAGAAAGGAGGACAAGTGGCCGCTTGAGTTACTCTGGTTAACAGTTGTAAAGGAAGACAAAGTTAGGAAGTAGTTTAAATTGTGAGGTCATTAAGGTCATCCAGGGCCTAGTTAGTTCAGGCTGGGAGTTCACGGTCAGGGTCTAGCTGGGTTCCAGCATGAATCAGAGGCACGTTGGGATCACTCAATTTTTATAATTAGGAGTTGTAGTTCTAAAATGGTTTGATCAGGGTATTCATAGTTAGGTTATAATGTTAGTTATGTTGTAAGATATGTTAAGTGTTATAATGCTGTGTCAGAGGTGGGTGCGGCCTCTGCTCGGGTTGTCTTCATGCCCCATCCTGATGTCTCCTCAGCACCAACAAAGTCCCATGGGATACTGGACACTCTCTGTGTCTGGATTTGGGGACCTTGGTAAGTAAGCGTCTGGAGAAGTATCTTTTCCCAAGGACATTCGGGTCTAGGTCTATATTGACCGTTAAATACCTGGTTAGAGTTGTTAGAGTGCATTTGTTTTTTGTTGTTTTGTTCTTTCAGTTGGTTTGGTGTCCCACTCCTGTTACCCTTCCCCCTCTTCACTTCCCCTCCCTCCCCCTTCCAGGTCTGTTGGATGGGTCAAGCAAGAGGTTAGAAATCTTCAAGGGAGGAGGGGACTCCTGTGCTATCCTGATTTGGAGAAAGGTAGGATGAGCGGTCCCACCCACACACACTCACCATGGGCGTTAGTAATTATTTCTCATAATGTCAAGGGTCTGAACAACCCAGGAAAAAGGCGTTTGGCGTTACTAGAGTATAAGAGGAAAAAGGCAGACGTGATCCTTTTACAAGAAACCCACTTCAGTCTGACAAGCTTCCCAAAATTCTTTGACATGCAGTATAGGCAGTACTGTATTACCTTTCTTCGGCTAGTGTAAAGAAAAGGGTAGTAGTGATACTACTGTAGTAGTGATACTGCTTAATAATAAATTTCTCTTTGTTACAGAACTGGTCAAGAGAGATAGGGAGGGGAGGTTCCTCATATTAATAGGTAAACTACAAGGACAGTATTTGACTTTTGCCACCGTATATGCCTCCTGTGAGCACGATCCCAGTTTTTTGGGGTCTTTTTTCAAAATATTAGAGAAGGTAGCAAAAGGATATAAAATAATAGGGGGAGATTTTCATCTGGTACTAGACCTGGTTCTGGACAGTTCGGCTCAGTCTTTAAAAATAAAAACATGGATACATTTTCTCGTAGGCCTTAGAGATAGTCAGCTAATATCTGGAGGGAACACCACCCGAGAGATAAAGTTTTCAATTTCTATTCACACCCCCATGATAGCTATTGCAGAATAGACTACTTCTTTGTCTCAAACAGACTGGTCCCGCGGATCTCCGAATCTCAGATCCATGATATTTCATGGTCAGATCAGACGCCGGTAGAAATGCAGTGTTCGCAAATTAGTCTAGACAGACCAGGAGCAAACTGGAAGCTGAATGAATACATTATTAAAGTCCCAGAGGTGTTCCAGAACCTTAAGGTGGAAATAGAACAATTTTTTAGAATCAATTCGGAAAGTGTAGAGTCGCACCTGACACTTTGGGAAGTCCATAAGGCAACACTTCGGGGTACCCTCATCAATAAAGCTGCAAGATGCAAACAAAGGAGAGGCTAAGTTGACCAAGTTAAGGGTCAAACTGCAAGAACTCTCTGATTTGCATAGTCGAACACAGAAAGCAGATGTCCTAAAAGAATTAAAAGATGTAAAGATAGAGCTAAATCTACTACTTACCTCCCAGGCAGAGCGATCCCTGAGTTGGTCAAAGAGGAAATTCATTGAAAAAGCTAATAAGCCAGATACTACACTATGCTGGGCCAGAAAATCTGAAACAGAATGCCGAATTACAATATTCATATGATTCGCTGGAGGGATGGAGTCTTGACTTCCATCCCGAAGCTAATCATAGATGAATTAAAAAATTATGAGAATTTGTATAAGATGAAAGTCTCCTATGGAGCTAAAACAGAGGAGGCCTTAAAGGAGTTCTTAAGAGATTTGGATCTCCCGAGGCTGTGCAGGGAGGAGAGAGAGCACTTGCAGAGAAAGTTCTCTATTGAGGAGGTGCTAGAGGTGATTAAACATCTGAAGCCCTCTAAAGCCCCAGGCCCTGATGTTTTTTCCAATCTGTACTATAAAAAAATCGACAAATTATTAGCCCCACATTTGCTGAGGATGTATAATGCAGTGCTGGTGGGAGCTTCATTCCCGGACCGAATGCTTCAGGCTTCTATATCCTTGATTCACAAGAAGGGTAAGGACCCGACAAACTGTACAAGCTACAGACCAATCTCGTTAATAAATATAGACATTAAAATTTACTCTAAATTATTAGCTAACAGATTGGGCCATATCCTACCCAGATTGGTCCATCCAGACCAGGTGGGCTTTATAACTAACAGGCAGGCGGCTGACAACACCAGGCACTTAATTAATCGGATCGAATTTGCCAACAACCAAAAAGATACCTACAATGGTGTTGAGTTTAGACGCCGAAAAAGCCTTCGATAGGATAGACTGGTCTTACTTAAGGCCACGCTGGGGGCATTCGGGTTTGGGGATAGAATTTTAAAAGTGAATTCAGCGCTGTATACTAATCCATCAGCAAAGGTTGTACATCAAGGCTTCCCATCAGAGCTTTTTCCTGTTAAGAGCAGTACAAGGCAGGGGTGCCCGCTCTCGCCTTTGTTATTTGCACTTTGCATGGAACCGCTAATAGCTCAGATTAGGGGGAATGCGGATATAACGGGCCTCCAAATTAACAATCAGACACATAAAATTGCCCTGTATGCGGATGACATCATGCTCACGCTGTCAAGGGCCTCTTACCTCACTGCGACACTGTTCCTTTTGTGGATAATATGGCTGGGTGGTCTGAGAGAATGCAATCGTCCAACCCTTTCCCGAGGGAAGGAAGTTTTGCCGCATATCATATGACAATGATAAAAGGATTATGTTTGGGTGGAGATCCTGAATGGCTATGGTTTCAGCCTGATCCCGAGTGGGACATGCATTATATGGCACTATGTGGCCGCATTTGGGTAAAAGTTGCACCTCACAATGATGAGGCGAGACAAAATAAAGCCCCAAATGTGACTTGACCTGTCACCTAATTATCTTTAGATGAACTATGTTTGTTCAGACTTATTCAGACTTATTTTTGCCCTGTAGAAAACAGGAACTTGTCTTCAGCCGTACCGGGCATAAGTTACACAACAATGCATTTCACAATATACTGCCATTTCCTTAGCGGCCTCCTAACTCGGTATTGAGCCCCTTTCTCAGACCATAAATTGTCTAACTGTCATTTTGCTGATATAGACAGACTGGGAAGTAAAAGGGGAAGTATGTTCTCATATCTGTGCTATTTTCTATGCTCAAGTTTGCTATATAAACCGGCTGTAGACCTTCAATAAATGAGAGAACAGTTTTCTGACAAAGCTTCCTTGGTGGTTGTCTGACTCAATTACTGTCTTCTCCCGAGCTCGTCCGCCATTTTGTTTTCCCAGGTCATCAGCGCTATAAGAGTGTGGTAAACCCTCCGGAGGTTGGAGTCGTCCAGAGCTGGCAGACGGTGTATTTTCACGCTAAGACGTTGGAGAATACAAAAGGGCACTAATATTTTCACCAACCTTTTTAGCTTACTAGGAAAGTTTAATAGAATCTCAGGTTTTAAAATCAACCAGTCCAAGTCTGAGGCCCTAAATGTGAATCTGCCTAAAGAAACGGAGAAATTAATATCCTTAAATTTTAACTTTAATTGGCAACCCAACGCGATCAAATTTCTGGGGATTCACATTGCAAGGAACTACAGGATGCTGTATCGAGTGAATTATCCTAAATTACTACAAACTCTAGAAGGAGATTTGGGGTGGTGGTCATCTTACAGTATATCTTGGCTGGGTAGAATATACTGTGTTAAAATTATTCTCCTTCCCCGCCTCCTTTACCTATTTCAAACCTTGCCGGTGCCGTTGGCCCATGGGGATGTTCACGCCATGCAGAAGCTAATATCTAAATTCCTATGGAGAGGCAAAACTCTGAGAATTCGAAATAGGTTCCTTACGAGGCCGATTCTGAACAGAGGGTTCGCTGTACCTTGCTTGTCATCATACTTAGGGCGGCCCAATTATGCCAAATTTCACAGTGGCACACAGACCCTATGGCTAAAAGATGGGTGGCTCTAGAGGGGGAAATGTGTGCCCTGCTAGAAATACAGAATTTGATCTTGTACCCTAAATGGATGGTTAAATCCATAGGTGAGCCGCTTTCCTCAATGACCAATTCGTTGGCTGTCTGGGAGGCCTCAAAAGTTAGATGATAACTAACCTCGAAAAATTAATTGATGTCCCCTTTATTTAATAACGCTGAATTTCCTTCTGGCCTGAATAGCTGGGATTTCAAAACTTGGGCACAAAAAGGGAATCAAATCGTTTAAGCAAATTAAATCAGACAAAGACATCCCCAATTCGGAATTCTTTAGGTACCTCCAGATCAGGGCTTTTTATAATACAATTTCTCCTTGTCCGGGGTTAACAAATTTTGAGAAAATCTGTATTTTAGAAACAGATACTAGGGGACTAACCTCTCGAATGTACAGATGCAGCGGCCGTTATTTGAACAAATCACAGAGCTGTTTTCGTGTGCGCTGCTGTACTGCACGCAGTATTCACTCAGCATTCACACCGCCAGGCACCCCTGAGTTTACCGCGCTTGATCTGTTTTAATTTAATGGTTTCGGATTTCTTTGGGTGCAATTCTTCGCGTATCCGCCAGGTGGCAGAAAATAATGAATTGTAATGTGTACAGTACTGTGCTACTGTGTCAATTTGCAGGTGTTTAAAAACCAGATAAAAACCAAGTCTACCACAGTGGTCCATTATGAATCGACGTTGGTCCTTGAAGACGCTGAAGACGTTATCAAATTTAGGCGTTTCATAATAAAAACTTAGAAAACTCAATGCTCTGTGCTTTTTTCTACATTCCTACAGTATACTTGCACAATTGCTGACTGGACTGGACACCATGTGTACACCGTAACGTATAAAAAAAACTGACTGTAGTTATGCATTTTTAATATGTTCTGCAATTAATGCTGCAGCAGATAACATGGCGACTGTAGCAGAAATATATAAATATTTCATTTCGAACTCTGATTTTTGCACCCGGAGAAAGAGGAGGTTATTGGGGTGAGGTCCCAGATTTTTACAGTATGTTTGATCATGGCAAGTGCAAAAGGAGAAAGGTCGGGTTTAATCCATATAAAATTTGGCAATCCCAATCCAGCAATGTGCCGGCAACAGCACCGGCACCAGCACCGGCTTACAATAACGGGCCGACCGTCAGTGAAAACCTGGTGAACGGCAAACCTTGCCGAAATACCTGCAAAATTTCCAGCCTGAGTCTGATTTCACATACAGATACCAGCAAGCTTACGTGTACCAAAAAGATTTCCAGTTCATCAGCTGTCAACTACAGGTGTAGCATGCCAGCTGTCACCTGTCAACTATAATGCAGACTACGGGGGTGACAGTGGCTCATCTCCACCCGTTTGGCAAAGGTTATAATGAAGATAAATATAATGTACTACAGTATACTATACACTGTACAGTACAGTATTAAGTTTAAAGCTGCAGTTCAAGCTGCCGTCTTTAAAAAAAAGTATTATAAAACAATATGTGCATCAATACAATATGCACACAGAAAAGTGATTAGCTACAGTAAGCTGCAAATCGGTCCGTTCTCCTGTAATCAATCGCTTTGCTCAGGGTTATTTCATTCAATTCTTGCACAGTTATTGAAAATGTATTCCTGCAATGTGATTGAGCAGTTACTACATAAGATACAGTACAATTGGTGGATAGCTAGGGAGAGGGCGTGGCTCAAGAGCCAGAGCCTATCAGAAGTTTGTTCTCATGGTACAGACACACATGTAGGATATTGCTTGAACTGTTTGAATTGGTACTGTTGCTGGGATAGGACATCTGTGGTTGTCCGGTGTGCGGATTATGGGCTGCCGACACGCAGCAGGTCCCAGAGGGACATGTGTGAGGATTTGGAGTGGCACTAAGCCAGCATGTGGTTATGACCAGTACCGGTGAGAGCGAGCCCCTCGAGAGATCCTCGGAGGGGGACCTCAACCCTCCCGTGGTTGCCTCTGGAACCGTTCTTACCACGGTGGGTGATATGTTAGCCCACTTTGTCAAGCTTCTTCCAACCACTATGTTAGAGCAGAGAATACTGTTTGCCCAAATAGCACTGGATGTTACGGTACGCACTGCCCCTCCTCTCCCCGAGTGAGGGGTTCCTGATGCCCTGGAGTGAGGTGCAGGTCCCTAGCTCCATGGATCTGGTGACAGACTGTGTGCCCACATGGGCACAGTCAGACGCATGTCCCAAATTCCTGCTGGAGTGCTGGTGACTCAGGCACTCCCAAGAGCTGACACTCTCCTCCTGGAGAGAAAGCTGAGCACCAAGGTGGCAGAGGGAAAGATCAGCCAAGCTGATGCTGGGGATCCTACCTCCCTGATAGCCTCCGTGCAGGCTGAAGATGGTGCCACCCCTGTGCCATGCCTCATGGTCCCCAAGAAGGTGACTGGTGTTGCGCCCCCCATGGTATCCACTGTGGCGCTGTGTCATGGAAGACCAGGTAATTACACCTTTTTGAAACCCAGTGATTTAGAGTGGCGCTTTAACACAGTGCAGGTGGTCTAAAAAAATTATAAATACAAGTGGTGAAACTAAAAAAACTCTCAACCTTCCAGGGAATATACACTGATTCCCTCACAAAACGTATGGATCCAGGGGGAGGGAAGGGAGCAGGATCGTCAGGAACACCCAGAAAGAAACATATAAATACAGATCATGGTGTGGTATGAAAATACATATGAGTCAGAAATCCGGAAATACTTGGCTCTTATGAATAACCTACTTACAAGATGTAAGATTTAAACCAGCGTTTGTATAGATAAAGATGAATATACTGGCTCTTCTATTTGGGATCGCAGACTGCAGCAGACTGGTAGTTTAAATGGTATGCCTGCTGGGACCTTCACTTTCACAGTACAGCAATCGCATTCGTTCAGAGAAGAGAGGAAAACATAGGGTTTCACCAGGTAACACCAATTTTATCGTAGTAGCATAAAGGTATGTACTCACAATATATAATGTGAACACAGTCACATAAAGGTATCTTTTAGGGCAGCGGCGGCTTGGCAGATGGAAAAAACGAAAAGGTTAAAAATCTTAAATCATATCTGAAAGATACCACAGATGTGTTACATTTATTAGAAAGTATCATTTGGAATGAAAAGTTCATTATGGCTACTATAGATGTCGCATCTCTGTACACGTCTATAGAGAAAAACCTAGGATGTGAAGCAGTAAACTTCTTTCTCAAACAAGACCAAGATATGAGTGATCAACAAGTCCAATTCATTCTTGACAGTATATGTTTTATACTTGATAAAAATTATTTTTGGTTTGATAACAATTTTTACATTCAGAGATGTGGTACCGCCATGGGAACGAGGTTTGCTCCCAGTTACGCCAATCTCTTCATGGGACTCTGGGAGGAACATCACATATGGCCCGGTGGCGTCCTGGGGGCGGACCTTGTCCTATGGCGGCGCTACATCGATGATGTCATTTTAATTTGGGGAGGCACCCAGGAGAATTTGGACTCCTTTTTGTCAAGTATAAACATAAATAATTACTGTACAATCTACAATTCACCTCTGTTACAAGTAAAACCACCCTTAACTATTTAGATCTTACTATCTATATAGAGAATGGTACGTTAAAAACTAGGTCCTATTTTAAGGAAGTGGACAGTAATAATTACATCTTACGTACAAGCTGTCACCAGAATTTATGGATGGACAATGTCCCATATAATCAGTTCAGAAGGATGCGTCGTAATTGCACTGATACAGTAGTATTTAATGATCAGTGTAACATACTAAAAGAACGCTTTGTTGAGAAACACTATAAGACAGACCTCCTGGACGCAGCATTTGACAAGGCTAACTCTCTAAATAGACAGGACTTAATAGTACCTAAAAATAAAGACAAAACTCCCAATATAAATTTCGACACAGCATTTTTAACTTCTTTTAATAAAGAGTCAAACAATATCAAGAAAATAATTAATAAACACTGGCATGTTTTATTAAATGACCCTATCCTGAAAGACAATATGCCACAGCACCCCAAGGTTTCTTCAAAAAAGCAAAAAACCTGAAGGGAATGATAGCTCCAAGTGCTTTAAAGAAATTGGAAACAAAGAAAGATGGATGGCTCCAAAAATTGGAGGGTTTCTATGGTTGTAGTTCTTGCAAAGCCTGCGGACACAAAAACCAAGAAAAAAAGAAATTCATGAGTAACAATAAAAATGAAGAATATAAAATAAAACAATATATGAATTGTACTTCAAATTACATAATTTACCTCCTCGAATGCCCATGTGGGCTACAATATGTGGGTAAAACCACAAGAGCAATTAAGATACGCATCTTAGAACACCTGAGCAATATCAGAAGAAGTATCCAGTCCCACAATGTCTCTAAGCACTTTTCTATATTCCACAACTCCAATACAGCAGGATTAAAATTCACTGCAATTGAGCATGTAGTACAACATTGGAGAGGAAGGGATAGAAATCTAGACTTAAGTAGAAGGGAGATGTACTGGGTACATAAACTCAATACACTGACACCTAACGGTCTTAATGTGGATTTTGAGATTGCACCTTTCCTCTAAATATTGCACTTGCACTTTAATTATCTTGATATATGTAAATAATCTAATTTAATAGAAATTTTATTAATTTTATATATATATATATATGCTGTTATCTGATTTTATATACACTGCATTTACTTTGCTAATCTATGTTCTCTCTCTCTCCCTCTATGTATGGACCTTCTCTAATAATTATCAACTATCCGAGTTTTAATGATGATTTTTAGCTTTTATAATATGTTTTAATTTATATTTTATCTTTTAGAACCTCTCATATGAGAGTGAATAAAATTAATATATGTATTTATATGCGCCGTAATTTTTGGACCACAGTATTGTGTACCCATGTGGGAGAATCTGTGCGTAATGTAATTAAGTGTTTTTTCAATTAGTGTCCTAATTGAAGATGCTATTTAAGTAACACCCATTATGGGACACAATCATTGCTCCTGAGGAAGCTGCGGATGCAGTGAAACGCGTTGAGCCGAATCAAGGAAGGAAGCAGTCTGTCAACCTGCTCCTACCCCAGAGGTGCAGCTACGGTTAGGCGAGCCCTCCAACCCTCCGATCTTCCCGCCCGTACCGGAAGTCGTCACCACCAGGCCAGGAAGTGACGACAGACGCCATCCATCGGCACCGGACGAGGGGGCACCCTCGCGGAGGGAAGTTTGAGCGGAGTGGAGGACCTTTTCGTTTTTTCCATCTGCCAAGCCGCCGCTGCCCTAAAAGATACCTTTATGTGACTGTGTTCACATTATATATTGTGAGTACATACCTTTATGCTACTACGATAAAATTGGTGTTACCTGGTGAAACCCTATGTTTTCCTCTCTTCTCTGAACGAATGCGATTGCTGTACTGTGAAAGTGAAGGTCCCAGCAGGCATATCATTTAAACTACCAGTCTGCTGCAGTCTGCGATCCCAAATAGAAGAGCCAGTATATTCATCTTTATCTATACAAACGCTGGTTTAAATCTCCTTGAAAAAGAACGCTGCGACGTTCGAAATGCATTGGATGGGTCTTTTGCCACATTAAAGTGCCCTTTTAATCATTTTTTTGTCCTGGTTTCTTCCTGCTCCGTTTGTGCTGGTGCGCTTTTTGGTCTCCCTTTTCCCTGTATTGCATTGAGTAGCTGCACAGCCTGCCTGCCTGCCCTACCAGGATGTGAGTATTTGCATATTTTTCAGGGGAACCTGCCAATGAGACTGGTGGTGAGTGGGTTGCACCACACACCACCTGTCTTCAGGAGGATAGTACCCATTATATGACACAATAGGTACTATATCAATTGTTAGTACCCTGGTACAGTGGTCTGGCTTATTATCATTTTGAGATATACCTGCATTTGAGCGCTTCAGCTATTTTCCACATTTAAACTACCAGTCTGCTGCAGTCTGCGATCCCAAATAGAAGAGCCAGTATATTCATCTTTATCTATACAAACGCTGGTTTAAATCTTACATCTTGTAAGTAGGTTATTCATAAGAGCCAAGTATTTCCGGATTTCTGACTCGTATGTATTTTCATACCACACCATGATCTGTATTTATATGTTTCTTTCTGGGTGTTCCTGACGATCCTGCTCCCTTCCCTCCCCCTGAATTACACCTTTTTACCAGGATCATTCACTGAGCAAAACAAGAGAGTAAAACAAATTGTCATTTATTCCATTGAAACAGACGTATACACAGTGGATTCCAAAATACAGAAGAAAACACACTTACTGGGGGTCTGGGCTACAAAACTAGACATTCCTAGGTAAAATAGAACAGAAAACAAAGTCTTTAAGTTGACCGGGACCTGGCCCAAAATGTCCTGGAACTAAAATCGGCATGAAGTTCCTGACGCCACGGCTGTCTTAAATCCGGAGGTTACGAAATCCCTTGACCGGGAGTTAGTACCAAATGTCCTGGAACTGTTTTCGGCTTGCAATCCCAGCTGCGACCGCTACGTTCTATTTTAGAACATGGCCCTGAAAAGTGGGACACAGAAAATATTTTGCCTTGACATTTCTGAAGCCTCAAAGCTGCAATTTCTCCGAGACTTTCTTCATCGTTTCAAATGTACAGCTGCTGTTCTTGCACTTAGAATCTGTCGTCCGGATTGGCTGAGGGTTTCTTATAGTATTTCAGAGTTCATTCATGAAATAATACAGCCAATCCGAGCGTGGGAAGAATCCTACCAGCCTATCAGAGCACTGCCAGTCTATCTAAGCCAGGCAAGCGTGGATTCAGATTCTGACAGGGGCATGCGCCAACCTGGCTCCTCTGCCACTTGTCAGGAAGAATTCACCCACTGAGTTAGGCCTGGGACATGGTGCAGGGAGCAGCGCTGGGCAGCGCTGACACTCATGCTCTCCTGCTCAAGCAGGAGATTTTTCTTGTCACTGCATGAGCGTCAGCGAGCGTGCTTGTGTGCCGGGTGGTATGCTTTCGGGAGGCGGGCCTGGAGGCGGATCGGGAGGTGGGGCTAGCGCGCCACATCACAGTGCCGACATCACAGACTGCCATTGGCTTCTGGCAGTCACGTGACTGGCCCTGCGCTTGCATGAGCGGCAAAATTTAAACTTGCCTGTCTCCTGCATTTCCACACGCCTCCACACTGCCTGCGGAACGTGCGGAAGTGCCGTCTAAAGCCGCGCTGATAGGGATAATGTTTCCCCTCAGCGCGGCTCAGTGCGCCTCAGCACGGTCTTTTTGACCATGTCCGAGGCCTTAGGTTCCTCACAGTCTGGTCTGGGGCAAATGCTGGTCTGATGGCTTCCATTCATCCCAGGACGTGAGTACTTGAGCCTAACTCCGGTACCCAAATGGCTTTCACACCTTGGCAACCTCTGAGGCTTTCATGTCTAGGAACCGAGCAGACTTGATGGCACCAGGCTTGGTAGCCACATGGAAAAAGAAAGAGCACAGGAGCGCACATCGTTTCAATCGGGATTTATTAAAGTTTTATCATATGTAAGTGACTACTTTTTATTCTTTGCCTAACAATATACTACTCTTACCTTGGTGCGCTCCCGTGTTCTTTCTTTACTTGGTTGCTGGCTCTGTCGACGGAGTTCTCCGCTGGGATCCATCTTTAAGGTGGGGGAAGACGCCTCGAACACCAGGAGCTGCAAGAGGACAGAGAGGAATTAACTTTCCACATTCTTAGGAGGCAAGAGCGCGGACTGAACATTCTCAGATTGATAGCCACCGTGCATACGCATTATACACTTTAAACATACATATTTAATAAAATATGCTTTACAGTGTTATACTGTCTACGCCTTTTGGTTATGAGGGATAGAATTGGAATATGTACTTTTATTCCCACTAGCCATATCCCCCACACACTGCAAACCTGACTTAGACTTTTAAAGTCCTCACAGCCTTATATATAGCTGGAGCACCCCCAGAACCTCTACATCAGGTTCTGGGTGACCAGGCGCTACACGTAAAGAAAACCCGCACTGCTGTAAATTAACCTGTGAGGTGCTGACTGGATGGAGACGTGATAGTATCTATTGGAGAAAAAGAACCCAGTCTTATAGCACTCATTCACAACAAAGTGTATAGTGATAAATTTAAAATACTTTATTAATAACTATGAATAAAAAATAGGGTGTTAAAACGTAATTAAATACTGTATAGAACAGCACGTGACTGTATCCTTTAGTGACCCACCCTAGTATAGGTGGGTGGATATGGTATGATCCCTGATTGGTACTAGAGATCAGATGCTATGAATTATAGCCTCCTAAAATATAGGAACGGAGCCAAAGAGAGCCCACCGGATTGACTATCTCTAATAGAGTGTATCTAGACGTATAGTGCACTCTAAAAAGATACACTCATAGTGAAATGGCATGTACTGCGCTTGGTTAGACCTATAGATATCCCCCCCCCCCTTAATTGGAGATTGCACTGGTTTCTGTGTAGATTCACCAGCACTATAAGAACTAAATCTCTATTGGGGATAAAAATTGCTTGTTCTCTTAGGTGCAGACTATTAGGCAAGAACTGAGATCGATAGTGTGTTGTTAATGAGCTTAAGGCAGCTATAGAAAATCACCAAAACACCCCTAATACTGAAAGTGGGGTGATGGTGATATCTGCTGTACTCTAATGTTTGTGCAGTACCCCTAACAGTCTAAGCACAATATATGCTAAGCTGCCACACAAAACTACTTTGCACTCAGGAGTAATCACCCTTATCATAACAGGGTCAGATAGAGCACAATAGGTGGAGGCTAGTGTATGAGCAACCTCCACAGTGTAGCGTGGGTATTGTAATAGTAGCGCTGACTGTATGGGTTAATGTAGGCACATAGACAGCTGAGAAGCTACTCAGCAAAATTTAAATACAGGTACTTGCCTGCACCAACGGCTAGTACTGAGGTGGGGTACACAGGGGATTAATAATAAAGTGAGGTCAGAGCCCCAGAATCACCCCACCCCCCCTCACTAGGAGTTAGAGCAATCGTGTGCACAGAGTGTGAAGTGGGGAGCCGGTCTAGCTGATGATTGCAGTGTCCCCTACATCAGCACTGATCCTGATTATATCAGTGCCGATGTGTTCGAGGATCTGCCTGTCTATCAGGTGAGTTGTGCAGTGACTCCTATGAGCATGGAGGGTCCCGCAATAGTAATGTATAGCGCGGTCCCTAGATGAAAGAACATGCACATCGGGGGAAGCCTAAATGCATTGACGCGGATCAATATCCAGAGGCTGTACTGTTTGAATAAACAAACTTCCCGCGTGTGCAGGGAGGAATTGCAGTACTTGCAGCCATTTCACTATGAGTGTATCTTTTTAGAGTGCACTATACGTCTAGATACACTCTATTAGAGATAGTCAATCCGGTGGGCTCTCTTTGGCTCCGTTCCTATATTTTAGGAGGCTATAATTCATAGCATCTGATCTCTAGTACCAATCAGAGATCATACCATATCCACCCACCTATACTAGGGTGGGTCACTAAAGGATACAGTCACGTGCTGTTCTATACAGTATTTAATTACGTTTTAACACCCTATTTTTTATTCATAGTTATTAATAAAGTATTTTAAATTTATCACTATACACTTTGTTGTGAATGAGTGCTATAAGACTGGGTTCTTTTTCTCCAATAGATACCCTCTGGGTGACCAGGGCATTAACTGGGCATCCCTTCTTCTACTTTGGATCCATTTACCGTTCTGGGCATACCTTGCACCCCTATGCCCTATTTACCTTTCTGGTCTGTGCTGAAGCAGGGAATCCTAACGGTTAGTCGCGCAAGCGTTTTCAAGGCAATATTTTGACTGGAGCATTGTGCCAAAATGTATCCGGGATTCCGACCTGATTCCTGGGTACATTTTTGGGGTATCCAGCATATATGGACCCCGACTACCTAGGCACAATCTGATAAGACTTTCTCCGCAAAACACACCCTGAAACGTATAGTTTAGCAATCTCTGCTACCGGGATTCTGGATTGAGCACAACAAGGCGGGCAAAATAAATTGTAATTTATTTCCTTTTAAGACAAACACACAATTCTTCACAATTACACTTAATAAACACTTACTGGGATGGGGAAACGAAATAAAATGTCCACCGAACGAATGACTTGAAAACAAAGTCTCTGGGCACTCCTGCATGCATGCAAGTGGGTGCACTATTTGAGCTGTGCGACAATCCTTGCTAGGGGTGCATGTTGCCATCCCTTTATCTCCGCCGGAGGAAATCTTTTCTTTAAGTCCTTACAGGATTCGTTCGGGAATCCTGAGCTCAAATGAATTCTGGAAGAAGGTGCGATCCTTGGTTACGATGCAGTTAATACCTCACACTCCGGAACCGCTGATGCTGTAACTTGGACAGATCTTGGTGAATCTCAGATGAATCTAACTAGGACTGAGCTGCAGACATTTTTATAGAGTTAAGGGTCCTATCTCTAACATACCCAGCCAATCCTCCCGTGGGAAAACTTTTCCCACCTATCCCAGATTTGCCCGGAGTTCATATAACGGGCAAACGTTGCTTCCCGGTCTGCAAAGAGCATGCATTAACCTCACACCTGAGCTACTTAGCATACCGGGCCCAACTTCTTACCTGGCGACAGTAAGTCTGGGGTTTGGCTACCAAATGTGAAGTGCCCATACTTCACACCGGTATCTGGTACTAACAAATATCCCGGCCACCTTAACACCTCGGGTCTCTGAGGCTTTTCAACCCCGAACTTCTCTAGACACTGGGGCACCAATTTAGCAGGGTGCCCTTTGAAGTACGGAGATGAAAAATCCCTCAGATCATTCATCCATAACATATGGGCATGTTAATGGATTCATTGCCGGACCGGCAAAAAAGGGTTCCTGCCTTTGCATTTAAAACACCATTGGCATACAGTTTATTTATATACAAAAGTTCTGCAGGTGCAACAAATATAAAACTTATATGTATGTTCATGGTACGTTATTCACTAGCTGCACTCCAAAAATTAGAGTGCAAGCACTTTCCTAGCGCAAGTTATCCACTTAATTGAATGGGCTATGTGATGTGGGTTGTGGTTTGACCTGTAATCGTTCCGGGTTACAATCCGGCATACAATGTATCCGTGCTGGCTTTGATCGGTAACCGCAGACGCACTTCACCAATTCACATTAAGTGGATAACAAGACAGCTGGATACATTGTAGCTCTCAGGTACTTCAGCTAGACCACGGACCACTTATTCAATTGACTTTGCGGTTTCAACGTCTGTGGTCTAGAAAATGATACCCATCTTCAATGCAGCCACTTACTCGCAGGCACACTTATGCAATTAGCGCTTGGCACAGCGCTAGAAGCTCCCAATTTGGTGCAAATACAGTTTGCACATTCTCCATTCATTCATAATACGGCAGCTAACTTCTGGGCTGCAAAAAAGGGACAATAAAGATAGTGTAGGGGAAAACATGGCATTATGGTGACCATACAATTTAACCCCTTCAGTCCCAACAAGGTTTAGGGTTAACCAGTCAGGCATAATACCTTTATTATTGGCCTGGTTAACCCTTTCACCACCACATGGCCCCCCAACAATATCTATGTTGATGCCCACTCCCTCCCCATGTCCTTCCACCTCCACCAGTGCTGGAATGACCTCCTGCACCCGGGTGGACTAGTGGCCACTGAAATTGCAGCTGAGGGTATGTCCCCCTCCGGTGAAGCAATACTGGCTTCATGATTCTCCAAGTCCTCCTCAAGCAATGTCTTTGACCGACCAGCTGTAGATAAGCCATAGCTCTCAACCCGGGCAATAATCCTGGCTTTGTCCCATGACCAGTACTGACCTGACCGCTTGACGATGTTCGCCTGGTGGCACTAAACTAAGTGACAAATGAGAACCTGTGCTTTCTTTGCTTTCTAAAACATGTGTACGTTACCACTGATTTTGAGAGCTTGTAATCTACAAGTTTCTCTCTATGTTAGAAGACCCTGCCGGATTTTAAAACATAGGGCTCAATGATCCCACCACTAACACCAGCAAATAAGCCTGTAACGGGAGACCAGGTATTTACAACTTTATACCGGGATCATATCACTGAGCAAAACCAAATGGTAAAACAAATTGTGATTTATTACATTGAAACAGACGTACACACAGTGGATTACAAAATACAAGAGAAAGGCACACTTACTGGAGGTCTGGGGGGGAAAACTAGACTTTCCTAACTTCTACAGTCCATAAAACACAGTTTGAAGTTGACCGGGACTTAACCAGAAAAGTCCTGGAACTCAAATCAGCATGAAGTTCCTGCTGTATCCGCTCCGGAGAAACTGAAATCTCTTGACCAGGAGATACAGCAGCACCAAACGTCCTGATACTATTTGTGACTTGAAGTTACAGCCCTGACCACTACGTTCTCTTCTCAGAACTTGGCCCCCGAAAAGTGGGACTTTAAAAATTTCTTGCCTTGAAATTTCTGAAGCCGGCTCGTGTCTATTTCTCCAAGAACATCTTTTGGTGATTTCAAATTTGCCGCTGCTGTCTTGGCACTCAAACCTTAGAGAATCTCAACACCAGATTGGCTGCAGGGTTTCTAATACTATTTTGGAGTCCAATCCCAGCGTGGGAACTTTACAACCAGACAATCAGATGCCTGTCAGCCTTCTGAAGCCGGGCAAGCGGATCTTCTTAATGAAACAAGGCATGCGTGAGTTTGCCACCTTAGCCACTTGTCATGCAGAAGCGACCCGCTAGGTTAGGTGCCTCCAGGTCTGGGAAGTAGAATACTAGCAGTAACTGCTTGTATTGATCCCAGAACGTGGGAACTTCACCTAGCCATCCTGCCCAAATGTTCTTCACAACTCTGGCAGCATCTGTGGCTTTCAAGTCCGGCCCCCGATTAGACACAGTGGCACCACAGTTTGGTAGTCGTCTGGATCACTCAGAATACCAGCTTTGAAAGTCCTATCTTATTTTACAGTGCATAAGTATAATACATTTTAAACATGCCCGTTTATTAAAATATACTGTCACGGGAGACCAGGTATTTACACCTTTATACCGGGATCATATCACTGAGAAAAAACAAGAAGTAAAACAAATTGTCATTTATTCCATTGAAACAGACGTACACAGAGTGAATTACAATAACACACTTACTGGGGGTCTGGGCTACAAAACTAACCTCTCCTAGTTGCAATAGCACAGAAAACAAAGTCTTTACAAAGTCTTTCAGATGACCGGGACTAAGCCCGAAAAGTCCCGGAACCAAAATCGGCATGTAGTTCCTGACACCACCGCTGTTTCCACTCTGGAGTTGCTGAAATCCCTTGACCGGGAGCGAGTACCAAACGTCCTGGTACTTTTTACGGCATGCAGTTCCAGTCGCAACCGCTACGAAGTATTCTGAGAACTTGGCCCCGAAAAGTGGGACTTAGAAAAATTCTTGCCTTGAAATTTCTGAAGCCGTCTCACTGACATTTTACACAGAGCATCTTTGAATTTACCGCTGCTGTCTTGGCTCTTAGAATCTCCTGACCTGATTGGCTGCTAGGTTTCATATAGGATTTCAGTCCCATTCACAGAATACCTCAACCAATCAGAGCATGGAAATATTTCTACCATCCCATCTGAAAGTTGGCGGGCACAGATTTCTATTCTGCAAAGGGGCATGCGCCAACTTGGCACCTCTTCCACTGAGCATATTGAACCCACCCGCTGGGCCAGCCTCCTCAGAGTCTGGGGCCGGGCAAATGGTCGCCAGATAGCCCTTATTCATGCCAGGATGTGGGTACTCAAGTGTAACTCCGGTACTCCGCCCGCCCTAACACCTTGGCATCTCTGAGACTTTCAAGTTCGGGACCTAAGCAGGCTCAGTGGCACCAAGCCATGTGGCCACCTGGTCTCTCGGAACCAGGGACATGGAAATTCCCTAGCTCATATATGTCATATCCCACCGCTGCCACCAGTTTTTTAAAAGCTTGTCACGATGACATCAACTTTTATCAACACATTTATATTTCTGGGTACTTGACTGAACAGAACAAGTTGCAAAATAAATTGTGATTTATTTCCTTAATAGACAAACACACGACATCTGCAGAATACACTTAAAACCACACTCACTGGGATCAGGAACTAAATAAATTGTCCTTGGAATGAAATAAATGGTCCTTTGCTTGCCAGTGCAAGAAATGCAGCGTTGGTTTTAAAAGTCCTGTGGTTATATGGTTGTTAACCCCTTCACTCCTGGACTGGTTGTTGCTGTACTGGAACAAAGTCTTGCATCTTTACATCATGGATTAAAATTTAGGAATCACACTGGGAAATACCTGGGGAGCCACAGTTATAGACTGGCCAAAGCTATCTTTAACATGTGGATCAAATCCCCTCGTGGGAACAAAAAAACCCACGAATAGCCAAGTGACCCACAATTCATAAGACCGGTCAAAAGGGCTGTCCGGTGGGCATGGCGCATGGGTCAGGTTGACGCCCATGCCACTTAGCATACCTAGGCTATACCCATTTCTTGGGGCCACTGTGTCTGGTCTCTGTCTTAAAGGTGTCAATAGCCTGACATCTGCTGTGCATCAGTATGCCAGTATTGTATACATTATGGGCCTCTGGGTCTTGTCATATTTGACACTTTTTTAGACAGGGGGACTCTAAATCTGTGGGAGCCTTTTGAGGCTCCATCATAAAAATAATTACAACCCTTTCAGGCTTGGTCATAAAAATACCGAAGCTCATTCACCCATATCACAGCTGGAGGTCCAAGTAATTCCTGCGTGGACTTACAAAAAAATACATCCTGCCTTACATTTAAGATCTGCTATCATGTGTTGGTTAGAGGGTATGGCAAGCAATGCATCTTGTCTTTTACCCTCGCAGACAGGGAATGGCCTGCAAATGGGGAATAAAAATGGCGGGGACAGGGCAACAACAATAATGCATGGCAAATCAGGTATTAACCCTTTCCTAAATAATTGTAATTTATTTCCTTTTAAGACAAACACACAATTCTTCACAATTACACTTAATAAACACTTACTGGGATGGGGAAACGAAATAAAATGTCCACCGAACGAATGACTTGAAAACAAAGTCTCTGGGCACTCCTGCATGCATGCAAGTGGGTGCACTATTTGAGCTGTGCGACAATCCTTGCTAGGGGTGCATGTTGCCATCCCTTTATCTCCGCCGGAGGAAATCTTTTCTTTAAGTCCTTACAGGATTCGTTCGGGAATCCTGAGCTCAAATTAATTCTGGAAGAAGGTGCGATCCTTGGTTACGATGCAGTTAATACCTCACACTCCGGAACCGCTGATGCTGTAACTTGGACAGATCTTGGTGAATCTCAGATGAATCTAACTAGGACTGAGCTGCAGACATTTTTATAGAGTTAAGGGTCCTATCTCTAACATACCCAGCCAATCCTCCCGTGGGAAAACTTTTCCCACTTATCCCAGATTTGCCCGGAGTTCATATAACGGGCAAACGTTGCTTCCCGGTCTGCTAAGAGCATGCATTAACCTCACACCTGAGCTACTTAGCATACCGGGCCCAACTTCTTACCTGGCGACAGTAAGTCTGGGGTTTGGCTACCAAATGTGAAGTGCCCATACTTCACACCGGTATCTGGTACTAACAAATATCCCGGCCACCTTAACACCTCGGGTCTCTGAGGCTTTTCAACCCCGAACTTCTCTAGACACTGGGGCACCAATTTAGCAGGGTGCCCTTTGAAGTACGGAGATGAAAAATCCCTCAGATCATTCATCCATAACATATGGGCATGTTAATGGATTCATTGCCGGACCGGCAAAAAAGGGTTCCTGCCTTTGCATTTAAAACACCATTGGCATACAGTTTATTTATATACAAAAGTTCTGCAGGTGCAACAAATATAAAACTTATATGTATGTTCATGGTACGTTATTCACTAGCTGCACTCCAAAAATTAGAGTGCAAGCACTTTCCTAGCGCAAGTTATCCACTTAATTGAATGGGCTATGTGATGTGGGTTGTGGTTTGACCTGTAATCGTTCCGGGTTACAATCCGGCATACAATGTATCCGTGCTGGCTTTGATCGGTAACCGCAGACGCACTTCACCAATTCACATTAAGTGGATAACAAGACAGCTGGATACATTGTAGCTCTCAGGTACTTCAGCTAGACCACGGACCACTTATTCAATTGACTTTGCGGTTTCAACGTCTGTGGTCTAGAAAATGATACCCATCTTCAATGCAGCCACTTACTCGCAGGCACACTTATGCAATTAGCGCTTGGCACAGCGCTAGAAGCTCCCAATTTGGTGCAAATACAGTTTGCACATTCTCCATTCATTCATAATACGGCAGCTAACTTCTGGGCTGCAAAAAAGGGACAATAAAGATAGTGTAGGGGAAAACATGGCATTATGGTGACCATACAATTTAACCCCTTCAGTCCCAACAAGGTTTAGGGTTAACCAGTCAGGCATAATACCTTTATTATTGGCCTGGTTAACCCTTTCACCACCACATGGCCCCCCAACAATATCCATGTTGATGCCCACTCCCTCCCCATGTCCTTCCACCTCCACCAGTGCTGGAATGACCTCCTGCACCCGGGTGGACTAGTGGCCACTGAAATTGCAGCTGAGGGTATGTCCCCCTCCGGTGAAGCAATACTGGCTTCATGATTCTCCAAGTCCTCCTCAAGCAATGTCTTTGACCGACCAGCTGTAGATAAGCCATAGCTCTCAACCCGGGCAATAATCCTGGCTTTGTCCCATGACCAGTACTGACCTGACCGCTTGACGATGTTCGCCTGGTGGCACTAAACTAAGTGACAAATGAGAACCTGTGCTTTCTTTGCTTTCTAAAACATGTGTACGTTACCACTGATTTTGAGAGCTTGTAATCTACAAGTTTCTCTCTATGTTAGAAGACCCTGCCGGATTTTAAAACATAGGGCTCAATGATCCCACCACTAACACCAGCAAATAAGCCTGTAACGGGAGACCAGGTATTTACAACTTTATACCGGGATCATATCACTGAGCAAAACCAAATGGTAAAACAAATTGTGATTTATTACATTGAAACAGACGTACACACAGTGGATTACAAAATACAAGAGAAAGGCACACTTACTGGAGGTCTGGGGGGGAAAACTAGACTTTCCTAACTTCTACAGTCCATAAAACACAGTTTGAAGTTGACCGGGACTTAACCAGAAAAGTCCTGGAACTCAAATCAGCATGAAGTTCCTGCTGTATCCGCTCCGGAGAAACTGAAATCTCTTGACCAGGAGATACAGCAGCACCAAACGTCCTGATACTATTTGTGACTTGAAGTTACAGCCCTGACCACTACGTTCTCTTCTCAGAACTTGGCCCCCGAAAAGTGGGACTTTAAAAATTTCTTGCCTTGAAATTTCTGAAGCCGGCTCGTGTCTATTTCTCCAAGAACATCTTTTGGTGATTTCAAATTTGCCGCTGCTGTCTTGGCACTCAAACCTTAGAGAATCTCAACACCAGATTGGCTGCAGGGTTTCTAATACTATTTTGGAGTCCAATCCCAGCGTGGGAACTTTACAACCAGACAATCAGATGCCTGTCAGCCTTCTGAAGCCGGGCAAGCGGATCTTCTTAATGAAACAAGGCATGCGTGAGTTTGCCACCTTAGCCACTTGTCATGCAGAAGCGACCCGCTAGGTTAGGTGCCTCCAGGTCTGGGAAGTAGAATACTAGCAGTAACTGCTTGTATTGATCCCAGAACGTGGGAACTTCACCTAGCCATCCTGCCCAAATGTTCTTCACAACTCTGGCAGCATCTGTGGCTTTCAAGTCCGGCCCCCGATTAGACACAGTGGCACCACAGTTTGGTAGTCGTCTGGATCACTCAGAATACCAGCTTTGAAAGTCCTATCTTATTTTACAGTGCATAAGTATAATACATTTTAAACATGCCCGTTTATTAAAATATACTGTCACGGGAGACCAGGTATTTACACCTTTATACCGGGATCATATCACTGAGAAAAAACAAGAAGTAAAACAAATTGTCATTTATTCCATTGAAACAGACGTACACAGAGTGAATTACAATAACACACTTACTGGGGGTCTGGGCTACAAAACTAACCTCTCCTAGTTGCAATAGCACAGAAAACAAAGTCTTTACAAAGTCTTTCAGATGACCGGGACTAAGCCCGAAAAGTCCCGGAACCAAAATCGGCATGTAGTTCCTGACACCACCGCTGTTTCCACTCTGGAGTTGCTGAAATCCCTTGACCGGGAGCGAGTACCAAACGTCCTGGTACTTTTTACGGCATGCAGTTCCAGTCGCAACCGCTACGAAGTATTCTGAGAACTTGGCCCCGAAAAGTGGGACTTAGAAAAATTCTTGCCTTGAAATTTCTGAAGCCGTCTCACTGACATTTTACACAGAGCATCTTTGAATTTACCGCTGCTGTCTTGGCTCTTAGAATCTCCTGACCTGATTGGCTGCTAGGTTTCATATAGGATTTCAGTCCCATTCACAGAATACCTCAACCAATCAGAGCATGGAAATATTTCTACCATCCCATCTGAAAGTTGGCGGGCACAGATTTCTATTCTGCAAAGGGGCATGCGCCAACTTGGCACCTCTTCCACTGAGCATATTGAACCCACCCGCTGGGCCAGCCTCCTCAGAGTCTGGGGCCGGGCAAATGGTCGCCAGATAGCCCTTATTCATGCCAGGATGTGGGTACTCAAGTGTAACTCCGGTACTCCGCCCGCCCTAACACCTTGGCATCTCTGAGACTTTCAAGTTCGGGACCTAAGCAGGCTCAGTGGCACCAAGCCATGTGGCCACCTGGTCTCTCGGAACCAGGGACATGGAAATTCCCTAGCTCATATATGTCATATCCCACCGCTGCCACCAGTTTTTTAAAAGCTTGTCACGATGACATCAACTTTTATCAACACATTTATATTTCTGGGTACTTGACTGAACAGAACAAGTTGCAAAATAAATTGTGATTTATTTCCTTAATAGACAAACACACGACATCTGCAGAATACACTTAAAACCACACTCACTGGGATCAGGAACTAAATAAATTGTCCTTGGAATGAAATAAATGGTCCTTTGCTTGCCAGTGCAAGAAATGCAGCGTTGGTTTTAAAAGTCCTGTGGTTATATGGTTGTTAACCCCTTCACTCCTGGACTGGTTGTTGCTGTACTGGAACAAAGTCTTGCATCTTTACATCATGGATTAAAATTTAGGAATCACACTGGGAAATACCTGGGGAGCCACAGTTATAGACTGGCCAAAGCTATCTTTAACATGTGGATCAAATCCCCTCGTGGGAACAAAAAAACCCACGAATAGCCAAGTGACCCACAATTCATAAGACCGGTCAAAAGGGCTGTCCGGTGGGCATGGCGCATGGGTCAG
This sequence comes from Ascaphus truei, assembly GCF_040206685.1. Taxonomy (NCBI): domain Eukaryota; kingdom Metazoa; phylum Chordata; class Amphibia; order Anura; family Ascaphidae; genus Ascaphus; species Ascaphus truei. The sequence goes on along the minus strand of NC_134502.1, from coordinate 5,199,351 downwards.
GTTGACGCCCATGCCACTTAGCATACCTAGGCTATACCCATTTCTTGGGGCCACTGTGTCTGGTCTCTGTCTTAAAGGTGTCAATAGCCTGACATCTGCTGTGCATCAGTATGCCAGTATTGTATACATTATGGGCCTCTGGGTCTTGTCATATTTGACACTTTTTTAGACAGGGGGACTCTAAATCTGTGGGAGCCTTTTGAGGCTCCATCATAAAAATAATTACAACCCTTTCAGGCTTGGTCATAAAAATACCGAAGCTCATTCACCCATATCACAGCTGGAGGTCCAAGTAATTCCTGCGTGGACTTACAAAAAAATACATCCTGCCTTACATTTAAGATCTGCTATCATGTGTTGGTTAGAGGGTATGGCAAGCAATGCATCTTGTCTTTTACCCTCGCAGACAGGGAATGGCCTGCAAATGGGGAATAAAAATGGCGGGGACAGGGCAACAACAATAATGCATGGCAAATCAGGTATTAACCCTTTCCTAAATAATTGTAATTTATTTCCTTTTAAGACAAACACACAATTCTTCACAATTACACTTAATAAACACTTACTGGGATGGGGAAACGAAATAAAATGTCCACCGAACGAATGACTTGAAAACAAAGTCTCTGGGCACTCCTGCATGCATGCAAGTGGGTGCACTATTTGAGCTGTGCGACAATCCTTGCTAGGGGTGCATGTTGCCATCCCTTTATCTCCGCCGGAGGAAATCTTTTCTTTAAGTCCTTACAGGATTCGTTCGGGAATCCTGAGCTCAAATTAATTCTGGAAGAAGGTGCGATCCTTGGTTACGATGCAGTTAATACCTCACACTCCGGAACCGCTGATGCTGTAACTTGGACAGATCTTGGTGAATCTCAGATGAATCTAACTAGGACTGAGCTGCAGACATTTTTATAGAGTTAAGGGTCCTATCTCTAACATACCCAGCCAATCCTCCCGTGGGAAAACTTTTCCCACTTATCCCAGATTTGCCCGGAGTTCATATAACGGGCAAACGTTGCTTCCCGGTCTGCTAAGAGCATGCATTAACCTCACACCTGAGCTACTTAGCATACCGGGCCCAACTTCTTACCTGGCGACAGTAAGTCTGGGGTTTGGCTACCAAATGTGAAGTGCCCATACTTCACACCGGTATCTGGTACTAACAAATATCCCGGCCACCTTAACACCTCGGGTCTCTGAGGCTTTTCAACCCCGAACTTCTCTAGACACTGGGGCACCAATTTAGCAGGGTGCCCTTTGAAGTACGGAGATGAAAAATCCCTCAGATCATTCATCCATAACATATGGGCATGTTAATGGATTCATTGCCGGACCGGCAAAAAAGGGTTCCTGCCTTTGCATTTAAAACACCATTGGCATACAGTTTATTTATATACAAAAGTTCTGCAGGTGCAACAAATATAAAACTTATATGTATGTTCATGGTACGTTATTCACTAGCTGCACTCCAAAAATTAGAGTGCAAGCACTTTCCTAGCGCAAGTTATCCACTTAATTGAATGGGCTATGTGATGTGGGTTGTGGTTTGACCTGTAATCGTTCCGGGTTACAATCCGGCATACAATGTATCCGTGCTGGCTTTGATCGGTAACCGCAGACGCACTTCACCAATTCACATTAAGTGGATAACAAGACAGCTGGATACATTGTACTGTAGCTCTCAGGTACTTCAGCTAGACCACGGACCACTTATTCAATTGACTTTGCGGTTTCAACGTCTGTGGTCTAGAAAATGATACCCATCTTCAATGCAGCCACTTACTCGCAGGCACACTTATGCAATTAGCGCTTGGCACAGCGCTAGAAGCTCCCAATTTGGTGCAAATACAGTTTGCACATTCTCCATTCATTCATAATACGGCAGCTAACTTCTGGGCTGCAAAAAAGGGACAATAAAGATAGTGTAGGGGAAAACATGGCATTATGGTGACCATACAATTTAACCCCTTCAGTCCCAACAAGGTTTAGGGTTAACCAGTCAGGCATAATACCTTTATTATTGGCCTGGTTAACCCTTTCACCACCACATGGCCCCCCAACAATATCCATGTTGATGCCCACTCCCTCCCCATGTCCTTCCACCTCCACCAGTGCTGGAATGACCTCCTGCACCCGGGTGGACTAGTGGCCACTGAAATTGCAGCTGAGGGTATGTCCCCCTCCGGTGAAGCAATACTGGCTTCATGATTCTCCAAGTCCTCCTCAAGCAATGTCTTTGACCGACCAGCTGTAGATAAGCCATAGCTCTCAACCCGGGCAATAATCCTGGCTTTGTCCCATGACCAGTACTGACCTGACCGCTTGACGATGTTCGCCTGGTGGCACTAAACTAAGTGACAAATGAGAACCTGTGCTTTCTTTGCTTTCTAAAACATGTGTACGTTACCACTGATTTTGAGAGCTTGTAATCTACAAGTTTCTCTCTATGTTAGAAGACCCTGCCGGATTTTAAAACATAGGGCTCAATGATCCCACCACTAACACCAGCAAATAAGCCTGTAACGGGAGACCAGGTATTTACAACTTTATACCGGGATCATATCACTGAGCAAAACCAAATGGTAAAACAAATTGTGATTTATTACATTGAAACAGACGTACACACAGTGGATTACAAAATACAAGAGAAAGGCACACTTACTGGAGGTCTGGGGGGGAAAACTAGACTTTCCTAACTTCTACAGTCCATAAAACACAGTTTGAAGTTGACCGGGACTTAACCAGAAAAGTCCTGGAACTCAAATCAGCATGAAGTTCCTGCTGTATCCGCTCCGGAGAAACTGAAATCTCTTGACCAGGAGATACAGCAGCACCAAACGTCCTGATACTATTTGTGACTTGAAGTTACAGCCCTGACCACTACGTTCTCTTCTCAGAACTTGGCCCCCGAAAAGTGGGACTTTAAAAATTTCTTGCCTTGAAATTTCTGAAGCCGGCTCGTGTCTATTTCTCCAAGAACATCTTTTGGTGATTTCAAATTTGCCGCTGCTGTCTTGGCACTCAAACCTTAGAGAATCTCAACACCAGATTGGCTGCAGGGTTTCTAATACTATTTGGAGTCCAATCCCAGCGTGGGAACTTTACAACCAGACAATCAGATGCCTGTCAGCCTTCTGAAGCCGGGCAAGCAGATCTTCTTAATGAAACAAGGCATGCGTGAGTTTGCCACCTTAGCCACTTGTCATGCAGAAGCGACCCGCTAGGTTAGGTGCCTCCAGGTCTGGGAAGTAGAATACTAGCAGTAACTGCTTGTATTGATCCCAGAACGTGGGAACTTCACCTAGCCATCCTGCCCAAATGTTCTTCACAACTCTGGCAGCATCTGTGGCTTTCAAGTCCGGCCCCCGATTAGACACAGTGGCACCACAGTTTGGTAGTCGTCTGGATCACTCAGAATACCAGCTTTGAAAGTCCTATCTTATTTTACAGTGCATAAGTATAATACATTTTAAACATGCCCGTTTATTAAAATATACTGTCACGGGAGACCAGGTATTTACACCTTTATACCGGGATCATATCACTGAGAAAAAACAAGAAGTAAAACAAATTGTCATTTATTCCATTGAAACAGACGTACACAGAGTGAATTACAATAACACACTTACTGGGGGTCTGGGCTACAAAACTAACCTCTCCTAGTTGCAATAGCACAGAAAACAAAGTCTTTACAAAGTCTTTCAGATGACCGGGACTAAGCCCGAAAAGTCCCGGAACCAAAATCGGCATGTAGTTCCTGACACCACCGCTGTTTCCACTCTGGAGTTGCTGAAATCCCTTGACCGGGAGCGAGTACCAAACGTCCTGGTACTTTTTACGGCATGCAGTTCCAGTCGCAACCGCTACGAAGTATTCTGAGAACTTGGCCCCGAAAAGTGGGACTTAGAAAAATTCTTGCCTTGAAATTTCTGAAGCCGTCTCACTGACATTTTACACAGAGCATCTTTGAATTTACCGCTGCTGTCTTGGCTCTTAGAATCTCCTGACCTGATTGGCTGCTAGGTTTCATATAGGATTTCAGTCCCATTCACAGAATACCTCAACCAATCAGAGCATGGAAATATTTCTACCATCCCATCTGAAAGTTGGCGGGCACAGATTTCTATTCTGCAAAGGGGCATGCGCCAACTTGGCACCTCTTCCACTGAGCATATTGAACCCACCCGCTGGGCCAGCCTCCTCAGAGTCTGGGGCCGGGAAAATGGTCGCCATATAGCCCTTATTCATGCCAGGATGTGGGTACTCAAGTGTAACTCCGGTACTCCGCCCGCCCTAACACCTTGGCATCTCTGAGACTTTCAAGTTCGGGACCTAAGCAGGCTCAGTGGCACCAAGCCATGTGGCCACCTGGTCTCTCGGAACCAGGGACATGGAAATTCCCTAGCTCATATATGTCATATCCCACCGCTGCCACCAGTTTTTTAAAAGCTTGTCACGATGACATCAACTTTTATCAACACATTTATATTTCTGGGTACTTGACTGAACAGAACAAGTTGCAAAATAAATTGTGATTTATTTCCTTAATAGACAAACACACGACATCTGCAGAATACACTTAAAACCACACTCACTGGGATCAGGAACTAAATAAATTGTCCTTGGAATGAAATAAATGGTCCTTTGCTTGCCAGTGCAAGAAATGCAGCGTTGGTTTTAAAAGTCCTGTGGTTATATGGTTGTTAACCCCTTCACTCCTGGACTGGTTGTTGCTGTACTGGAACAAAGTCTTGCATCTTTACATCATGGATTAAAATTTAGGAATCACACTGGGAAATACCTGGGGAGCCACAGTTATAGACTGGCCAAAGCTATCTTTAACATGTGGATCAAATCCCCTCGTGGGAACAAAAAAACCCACGAATAGCCAAGTGACCTACAATTCATAAGACCGGTCAAAAGGGCTGTCCGGTGGGCATGGCGCATGGGTCAGGTTGACGCCCATGCCACTTAGCATACCTAGGCTATACCCATTTCTTGGGGCCACTGTGTCTGGTCTCTGTCTTAAAGGTGTCAATAGCCTGACATCTGCTGTGCATCAGTATGCCAGTATTGTATACATTATGGGCCTCTGGGTCTTGTCATATTTGACACTTTTTTAGACAGGGGGACTCTAAATCTGTGGGAGCCTTTTGAGGCTCCATCATAAAAATAATTACAACCCTTTCAGGCTTGGTCATAAAAATACCGAAGCTCATTCACCCATATCACAGCTGGAGGTCCAAGTAATTCCTGCGTGGACTTACAAAAAAATACATCCTGCCTTACATTTAAGATCTGCTATCATGTGTTGGTTAGAGGGTATGGCAAGCAATGCATCTTGTCTTTTACCCTCGCAGACAGGGAATGGCCTGCAAATGGGGAATAAAAATGGCGGGGACAGGGCAACAACAATAATGCATGGCAAATCAGGTATTAACCCTTTCCTCCCCGTCACAATATACAGTGCATAAAACATATATACCTTTATATACCATGTTAATAAAATTCTTCAAAGTCCCTCATCCTCTAGGATCTACTGAAAAGATGCGCACATTCATTTTCAGACCTCCTAAACCTTCCTATAAGAAGTTTACTAAAAAGTTGCTTCAAATAACGTTTAGGTTAAGTTTCAGAGTTGCTTCTTTTGTACAGAACCCTATACCGGGTTCAGGTGTTTGGGAATATACTGGGGGGGACTCCCCCTAAACCAAGGACCCTATACTATACCCGGGATACGCGTATCCCTATGCCCCCTTTTACCTTTCTGGTCTGTGCTGAAGCAGGGCATCATGGCGGTGTGCCGCGTAACTGCTTTCCAGGGAGGACTTTGTCCGGAGGTCTGTGTCTATAAGTACCCAGGAATCTGACTCGACTCCTGGATACATTTTTGGGGTGGCCAGCAACTCTGGACCCTGACTAGCTAGATACAATCTAACAACACTTTCACCTGCAAAGTCCACCCTGAAACTCGTAGCCTGAAAATCTCCACTGGTTAACTCCTGGAAAGGCAAAAGGCACATCAATTCTTTATTGCCATACAGTTACATTCATTGCAGGTACAATACACAGGTTGAAGAGCTGGCACTCTAAAACCTGAGATAGGACTCAGAGATAACCAGCCGGGCATAATACCTTTATTGATGGCCTGGTTACTTCACCGTCACATATACTTTACAGTTTTATCCTGTCAAAGTCTTTTGGCTATGAGGGGTAGAATGGGACTCTATACTTTTATTCCCATTAGCCAAATCGCTCACACAATGCAAATCTGACTTAGACTTCAAAACCGTCTGGGCTATTACACATTTATGAAACAAAATATTTTTCACCATATTTCTTCTAAGTCCCAAAGTTGAATGAAAAGACGCTTTGGTTCATTCCCAGAGCTGTAGCTCATTCCCTTAAGAAAAACCAAACTCGGTTAGAACTAAAAAAAATGCGTAGGTTCATTCTCAGAGCTGTATCTCCTTACTTTAGTGATAATGGGATTTAGGTTTCATAAAAACTCTCGCAACCTCATATTTGGTTGGAGTAACCCTCAGGCTCTCCGTACTTCGTTGATCTCTGCGGAGAGTCATATATCCTCCTCTGCAGGTTGCGTCATTCCGGACTCTTCCTTCAATTGGTGGACTGCCAAATATGCCAATAGTCCCATGATTATACTCCTCCTTCTCATAACCTCCCTAAATAGAGCAGAACTTAGCGCTTGCGTGGTGCATGATGGTAAAAATTGTTTAACTCTCCCACTGACAATGTAAGGGACTTATTTATTTGTCATTTACTTTAAATGTTGTGTGGCAGAGCACGGGGTCTCTGTAAGCGCCATGGCCCCCCCAAGTTTGCGCACCCCTGCATCACAGATTTGATCTATTATTGTTATGTTAGTGTTACACACAGGGTTACCACCTCTCCGGTTTTGACCCGGAGACTCCGGGCACTTACCTCCGGGCTATGGGTTGCCGTCGTTAATCTCCGAGTGGCGACGGGGAGCGGCGGCGTCTCCGGCATTCTCCTGCAATTTCCCCCTCAAACAGCAGTGAATATGGCTGCGCGACGTCAAATGATGCTGCGTAGCCATGGTAACCAGACGCTACGTGACGTCATGACGCTGCGCGGCGTCATATTACCATGGCAATGCGGCTGCATTTGGAGGAGGAATTGCAACAGGATGCGGGGAGACGCTGCCGCACCTCCACGCCACACAAAGGGATTTATTTATTTTTCCTCCAGGTTGGCCTTCAGTAGAAGGCGGCAACCCTGTTACACAGTAACTAAATATCCCCTCCTGCCATGGGGAGGGGGGAGGATAAACCTCTGCTCTGATTGGCTGATCACTCAAAGGATTCTGGGAGATGTGGTCCTCCTGCCTCAGCAGTTAGAGCTAGTGCAAGAAAGTGGTACTTTGGCGCTCCTTAATGAGGCAATTATAATGTGAATTAAATAAATTGTATTAAATAATAAAATGAATGTGCTCATTTAAATTAATAACCATGCAAATGTGTTTTTTTATAATGATATAGGTGATATAAAATCGCAGCTCAACCCTTTAAAGAGACGGTCCAATTCTCCTTAGGTAGATCTCCAAAGACAGATTTGGGGAGCGCAGATATCACCGTATGTGGAAAGAATACGACTCCTGCGGCTTTTTTGAAGCGAAACGCATAACGTCAAGACTGAGTAGGCCACGCAAGCTCCTGTGACCGTCCTGCACCCGCGGCACCAAAATCGTGATCGTCCGTGACCGGAAGAGACGCGGATGACCGCCGGAAGTGACGCGACGCAGTCAGGAAGCCTAGAGGAATCGGACCACCTTTACTTTCTACAGTATGTGTACACGCCACATTATTGAAATGTAAGTGCGCTATTATTCGTTATAATACAACATGTATTGAACATACAATGTTGCACTAAGAGTGAGATTTTTCTGGTTTGCATTGAGGGAAAACGCGCTGAGCCCACTTGAGCTGACAAACCATTTGGTCGTCCACTGCTGTATATTCACTGGGAAAGTGTGAGTCCCCATTTCTGTTTATACCCAAGATGTCTCCTATTTAAGAAACTACTAGACTATATATTGTTTATTCTTTCCACATACGGTGATATCTGCGCTCCCCAAATCTGTTTTAGCAGTTAGAGCACTGAATAGGAAGCAGTTTGCTTCAGGAATATACCTCACAGAAGCCAATGGGACAAGGAAAGAGATCACATGGCACACAGCAGCCAATGAATGCTGACACCCTGAGCCTCTGTGTGAATTGCCTGCTATCTGGCTTTTGATTCCTTTCCTTCTCAGCAGGGGCTTCTGGGAATTGTAGTCCTGCTTCTGATCCTATTTTGTAATTCTGAAAGCAGCAGGACCACAAATCCCATGATCCCTTGGGGGCGAATGACATCACCCAGACTTTAGCCAATCAGAGCACAGAGTCCCTCCCCCACATGCTGCAGCTGCCCCCAGGTAGGAGGTGATGTGTTTCTTATGTGTATGTAATATAGTTACACAGAGGCTCTGATTACATTAATCTCCTGTTACACTGTGTGCAGAGACCTGACTATTACATGGGGGCTTCATGCACCCACCTCACATGGGAAAGGCTGCTGCTAAATATTCTTACTGGGTGAGGGGCAGAGAAGGGGGGAAGCTGTGTGTGTAACATACATGGAAGGGGGTATGAGACCTGTTATTGCACCAATACACAGGGGACATGTTACAAGATTTTAAAGGTTTATAACAAATACAGAAACAGAAAATATTATATACAGAGTTGTGATATCTGATTGTAATGGATGTTGGCCCTCACACAGACTGCCCCCCTCACACAGACTGCCCCCCCTCACGCAGACTGCCCCCCCTCATACAGACTGCCCCCCCCTCACACAGACTGCCCCCCCCTCACGCAGACTGCCCTCCCCTCACGCAGACTGCCCCCCCTCACGCAGACTGCCCCCCCTCATGCAGACTGCCCCCCCTCACGCAGACTGCCCCCTCACACAGACTGCCCTCCCCCCACACAGACTGCCCTCCCCCCACACAGACTGCCCTCCCCCCACACAGACTGCCCTCCCCTCACACGCTGCCCTCCTCACACGCTGCCCTCCTCACACGCTGCCCCCCCCACACGCTGCCCACCCTAACACGCTGCCCCCCCACACGCTGCCCCCCCTCACACGCTGCCCCCCCTCACACGCTGCCCCCCCCCCTCACACGCTGCCCCCCCTCACACACGCTGCCCCCCTCACACACGCTGCCTCCCCTCACACACGCTGCCCCCCCCTCACAGACTGCCCCCCTCTCTCCTAACCCCCCCTTTACCCACACCCACCCTTTCCTCACCCCCTTTTCCTCCCATCACACCATGTCCCCACTCCCCCCCCCGCCTTGATGTGCTGGGCTCTGACGCACACACTCGCAGACACGCTTTGTCGGCTCTACTGGTTTTTATCACATCTCTCCCATCTCTCATTATTCCTATATAATGTAGCACATATTACAAGTTGGTGCAGGGGTGCACAATCATTTCTGGGGTGTGGGGGGTTACAGAGGCCCAGCTCTTCCCCGAAGGCATTTAAATGAAATGCCTGGGATTGCGTGAGGCCGCTGTAACTTCACTTATACTACCTTCCAGCGACACGTCGCCATGACAACCCGGCATCAAATGAAGCCGCGGGGTCGCGTTAACATGGCAACGTGACATCACATGTCCCGTGGCGTCATTTGGTGCTAGAGGTGAATGGAGAGGGGGGTGCAGGGAGAAAAGTTTGCGCTTCCCTGTGCTAGTGCATGATCCTGTCCTGTTTGAGGCTTCTAGCTTTCTCCATAGTCTCCCAAGCTGGTCTCTGTCTCTGCCTACCTCTCACTTCTTGATATTGCTGTAAGGACAAGTAAAGTCATATCACTAACTGCAGAGGTCACCACCATGTGCTGAAACGCTTCCACAGGATCCAGAAGCATTGTTAGAGTATCTGAATAACTTGTTGGTGATGAACAATGACAAGAAGCAGATCACATTCCTCACATCTGTATCTCCAACTGTAAAGTGTCACAGATCGAGAGGACCCATAGTCTTTCTCTTCTGTACCTCACAGTGACACAGACAGAAAAAGCCCTTATTGCTTGAGATCTGTAGATCTTACCCATTCTGTTTGCTTCCAGAGCCCTCCATGGAGCATCTGACTAACTCGATGATGATGGACAAGAAGCAGATAGCTCAGGGAATCTTGAATCACACCATGGACATCATCTACCTGCTGACTGGAGAGGTGAGGGCGTCTACAGAAGGTCATAATGGCACCCCTCGTATCTCCTTCTGTATATAAGGGCCCTGCAGTGCATCTGTGTGTTTCTTTGAGATTACATCTGTACCTCACACAGAATCCCCATGTTTGTTGAAAAGCACAAACATATCCGCAATAACTGTGAACAGCATCTTGTTAAAATCACCACAACAGTATTATCTTTTAAATAAAGTAGCACAGATTACATTTTAGTGCAGGATGGTGTCTTGTTTGAGGATTCCTGAAATATGGTCACTTTCCTCATAGTATTTCAGGTTGGTCTCTCTCCTATTATTGATGTGATAGGACAAGTACAGTCACTATTCCTAACTGCAGAGGTCACCAAGTGAAGAAACACTCCCACAAGGACCAGAGCTCATTCTTGGAGTTCCTAAGTAACTCACTGATGAACAAGTACAAGGAGCTGATGACTCCCTCATATCTCTGTGCCCAGGACATACTTGAAAACGAGAGGTAACTCTCAATGTATTACTTCCTGGTAAAATATTTTATAAATAAATAATAAATAAATATCTGTCCCTCCCACTGCAAAGAGACACAGATAGATATGCCCCACAGTCTTTCTTCTCTGTACTTCAAAATGCACAGTGACACAGACAGAAAATGCCTTTATTCCGTATATCTGTACTTCTGACAACTCCCATGTTATCTTTTGTCCCAGAGCCCATTATTGGAGCATCTGACTGACTCTCTGATGAATAATACAATTAATAATGAGAAGATGACTGAGAGGATCTTGAATCACACCCAGGAGATCATCTACCTGCTGTCTGGAGAGGTGAGAGCTGCTGTACAGATGCAGCGGCCGTTATTCGAACACATCAGGCGTTGTATACCTCGGAATACCCATGTCATGGCGCGGGATTTCTTTAACTGCCTTAGGACGCGAGTGCAGAAAATTGCATTTTAGTGTTAAACAGTGTTAAACACTGAAATTGACACAGTAGCCCAGTACTGTACATATTACATTTCATTGCACAAAAAGAAACAGAATCCATGCACAAACAAAGCAACTGCGATAAGCGTGTGTGCCTGGGGGGCGAATGGCCACGTTAATGCCGCGTGGAGTACAGCAGCGCACACGAAAACGGCTCCTTAATTTGTTCGAATAACGGCCGCTGCATCTGTATAATGTCATAGTGTCATAGCGTGTATGTGTGTTACTTTGAGAACCGATGTCCAGGGACAGATGCAGTTATTCAATGACAGAGCCTGGTACAGACAAGACAACTTAGCGCATAGGGAGAGCACAAGATAATAAAGGGACATGACTATGTAGAAGGAGAGAACAGATAAAGTTGATCAACCATGAGTTTGGACACAATAGAGGATTTTGCTAGTGTGCGTATAGTCCCATTGATTGGCTTTTGTCGGAGATGAAATTAAGGACTGACCAGCCACGTTACCAAATACTGTCAGAAACATATATCACCTACTTGACGAGAACCAATAATTGTGGAAAGCCTGCAAGAGGCGAGACCTACAAAAAACAATCGATCTGGAATGCGCCGGCCGCATGTAGAGTGCAATCACGGAAGCTAAAAGTCAGAGAAAGGACCTCACAGAGCTCCGGCGCATCCAGACATTCAAAGAGGTCTTTAAACAAGACAACACGGGCAAGGGCCAATTACTGTCGAAAAGAGCCATGAAATTTGAGAGAGCCCATATTGAAGACGAGGAGCAAAGGGACATGGCTGCATCCACCGCTGCCTCTGCACGTTGGAAAACCAATTTGGAAGCAAACTTAGAGTTTTACATGTAGAAAAGGAAGCAGTCGCTGCTGAAGCCCAAGGTGAGATCTTTGAAGAAGCCGGAAGACAAGATGGCGGGGAGCACTGGAGAAATCCAATAGCTTCAGAAGATCCAGCACGCCAGAGACTATTTAATAAGTCATGCCAGTTTGAATGCCAGTCCACCATCTCTACCCGATGAGGAGGGTATTTCAGATGCCAAAGCTATGGAGACTCACGTGAATTAGAGGAGCAGCATCTTCAAGCATAAGCTACATCTATCTCAGTGAACCACACACATGTTTACGGATGCAATCCAGGTACGTTAACACAGAGAACACCCTTTCTCATACTTACACACCGTCACATTACATCCACTGCACGTAAGAGACGACTGCAGGGTTCCCCTCAGCAAGGACTATTGCACATAACGCATACCCAACACACACACCAAAGGCATCCAATAAACCCTTCTCCACCTTACGGTTCAATGTTGTGAACCAATATGATGGACAGAGCAACATACCCAACTACAACAGCCCACATCTTCAGCCCTAGGTACACCCACCGTATCTAGTACAAGCTATTTAAAGAAATGAAAGACCAGTCACAAGATACAAAAATACTAGAGCACCTATCTCAGTCCATATGACACACGTGACGCCATCAGAGTAGTTTTTCCTGAAAATTGCCGGGTATCCGGTGGAGAAATAGAAAATTTGCAAGGCCGGGTACCAAGTACCCGGGCCAGACAGCTTTGAATTACCTGCAGCCGGCAGAAGAGTTTGAGGAGAACCACGGTAACATTGTGGGAGCAACGGCAGACATCCTGGTGGCGGTGGCAGCAGAGAACATCATTGTTGAACTAGTGGGAGCAGCGGAACACATTCTATCACAGCCAGTGCCGATGGGAGCCGGGGAACATTACCGGAGCAGGAGCATTAATATTGGTCAGCCAGTTCCTTATCCTTCGCAGCGGTCCTCATCACCCTCCACCTCTGGCTACAGGTAAGTCTCTTCTGCTGGTCTGCTCCTGCCGTTCTCCAAAATGAGGACCGAGGGAGCAGAGTAGAACGGAAATTACCGGACACCGGGTCACAGCCCCCTGGGTAATTTCTGGGTACCCGGTACATCACCGCCATAGAGGAACCCAGGAGCCTATTCAAGGAACTTGGAGTTTGCTTCAAATGCTGCGCTTCCACAAGTCACCTCTTCAGAGACTGTAAAGACGCTATCAAATATACAGAGTGTGACAGTGACATGTAGCAGCTTTATATCCAGAGACAATTAAACCTAACTGACTCAAGGCCCCCAACCCTGTTTCAAAGTATGGCGGAGAGGGAGAAGAGAAAATAACACCACCATCAGTCACATCCAAGTGCACCAAGGTTTGTGGAGAAGGAGGTGATGCGAGATCCTGCTCTAAAATATGTCTTGTAGTACCCCCCGAGTGACAACCTGAAAGGGCTGTAAGAGTGTTCATAATCATTGATGATCAAAGCAACTTATCTTTAGTTAGGTCAGAGTTCTTTGACTTGTACAATATATGAGACAATGCTTCCCCCCTACACAATCAGAACATGCGCAAGACTGATGGAGACAACAGGTAGTAGAGCAAATGGCTACATCACGTGTGCCATAGATGGTAGAATAAAGATACCACTCCCTACTCTATACGAGTGTAGTCAGATGCCAGATAATAGCGAAATTCCCACACCAGACATGGCACGTCATCACCCTCACCTCAGAAGAATAGCTGATCGCGTCCCACAGTTAGACCAAGAGACCCAGGTCTTACTACTGCTTGTCAGGTACATCTAGAGGGTATACAAAGTCCGCAAATAGTGCAATGGATCCCATAACACCCCGTATTCCCAAAGTCTTGACCTGGGATGGGTGATTGTGTGTGATGTATGCATTGCCAAAGTGCACAGACCTGACAACGTCGATGCCCTATAAACAAACATTGGATAATGGACGTGCATCTCTCTTCAAACCAAGGCCTTACCACTTCGACATAAAAGTAGGGCTTGGCAACAAGGAGAAACAAAGGCATTTCACTGAAAGTTACAGAGATATCTTTACATGAGAGAAGTGTGGAAATGATCTAGGATGTACAGCATTGCAGACAACAAAAGACAATGATAAACCAGCTCCATCAATGGAAGACAGATTTACTGAGGATGATGGATAAAGACCTCTTTATAGACGAATCAAACAATTTGGTGACCTGCTTACATATCGTTCACACAGAGGATTTCTCCCGAACAACAGGGAAAAGGCCCTCTCTAGACTTGCTTCACTGCGTTACAACTTGGAAAGGAAGCCAGAGACAAGCGTCACTTTATGGACTTCAGGCAGAAGATATTCGACAGTGGTTAGCAGAACCCACGCCTCCACTGAAGGAAGGTGAAGAATGCTGGTACCACCATTATTTGGCGTTTACCACCCCCATAAACCTGGTCAAATCCGGGTTGTATTTGATTCAACTGTTCAATTCCAAGGAGTCTCTTTAAACTATGTTCTCATTACTGGACCAGACTTAACGAATAGTCTTCTAGGAATGTTAATCTGCTTTAGGAAGGAGGGGGAAGGATCCAAACTGGAAAAAGACGGTGCACAGACAAAAAAAGGTAACGCTGGCCGTGATGACCAAGAACAATGTTTATTGATTAAAATCCAAAAACGTGGTGCTTGCAAGTTCTCTAACATGTTTCGTATGGATTAGGTGCTTTGTCAAGCCTTGTGATTTGAGCCGTCTGTGGAAATCCAGAACTGAGATACTCCATTGTCTCATTTCTGTTCATGTTCCTACAATAAAAACATCAAAAGTTCAAAGACTCCATTTTGTATGAAATAAGGAATCATCTGCCTGTCTCAATTTATTAAGCCTCAGTAATCCTGAGACAGAAATATAGATATATTCAGGCATACCCCGCTTTAAGGACACTCACTTTAAGTACACTCACGTGTAAGGACATATCGCCCAATAGGAAAACAGCAGCTCGCGCATGCGCCTGTCAGCACGTCCTGAACAGCAATACCAGCTCCTTACCTGTACCGAACCTGTGCGCAAGTGGGGAGACTATAAAGCCTGTTACAAATGCGTTATTTACATCAGTTATTCACATATATGATGATTGCAGTACAGTACATGCATCGATAAGTAGGGAAAAGGTAGTGCTTCACTTTAAGTACATTTTCGCTTTACATAAATGCTCCGGTCCCATTGCGTACGTTAATGTGGGGTATGCATCTATAAATATATAGATATAAATGAATAAACAGCGCCTGTTAAGGTGATTACCTGAATCGTAGTCCCCCAGAATCGCAACAAAACACCAAATATCCTAGACAGCACAGATGACCTATAATAACCACTAAATTGTGCAAATTTTGTGTGGTGGTGATGGCTCTGATGGTGGGTAAAATGTGAGATGTGACTAAATAATATATGGTAATCTATATCTATATAATCGAAAATCTTGTTTGTGAGTGTCTAGAGACCATTTGCTTGGTCCGTCGGTCTGCCCGCCCTCCCACGGCTCTCATTGGTCTGTGTATCTGCCCCCCCCCCTGTGTCCCGCCCCCCCCACGGCTCTCATTGGCCCCCAGACCACGCACTCTCCTGCTCTCTCCTCCCACAGGCCGCTCCCTTCCCCGGCTCTCACCCTTCCACGCCTCTCACCCTCCCCAAGGCTCTCACCTCCCCACAGCTCTCACCCTTTCCCAGCTCTCACATCCCCCCGACTCTCAGCCTCCCCACGGCTCTCACCCTTCCACGGCTCTCCCCCTCAACCCCCGGCTGTCACCTCCACACGGCTCTCACCCTCGCCATGGCTCTCACCCTTCCCCGGCTCTCACTGCCCCACGGCTCTCACCCTCCCCCGGCTCTCACCTCCCATAGGCCACTTCCTCCCCCCGGCTCTCAACCTTCCCCGGCGCTCTCCCTCACCCGGCGCTCTCCCTCACACACACCACACCCTTCCCCGGTGCTCTCCCTCACACGGCGCTCTCCCTCACACGGCGCTCTCACCCTTACCCGGTGCTCTCCCTTCCCCGGCGCTCTCACCCTTCCCACCCCCCCACACAGAGCACGCTCTCTGCGGCTCTCCC
Source organism: Ascaphus truei (assembly GCF_040206685.1). Classification (NCBI taxonomy): domain Eukaryota; kingdom Metazoa; phylum Chordata; class Amphibia; order Anura; family Ascaphidae; genus Ascaphus; species Ascaphus truei. The sequence continues at coordinate 5,183,209 of NC_134502.1, read as the reverse complement.
CTAACATAGGCCGCTCCCCCAGCTCCCCATCCCCGAGAGCGCTCCTCAGGCTTTCTCCGCCTCTCCCATGAAAGGCACAGCACCTCCTCACCGGAGCATCTCAGCCTCGCCGCTGAGGAGCCCGAGGTGCAGGAGGAGGGCGGCCGGTAACTGTAGGAAGAGGAGCGCGGCCGTGTGCAAGGTGAGTAAACGCAGGGGAATAAAGAGGGTTATTTAACGCGTCCCTGACTCCCCCTCCCCCTGCCCTTTGCCCGCTGCCCTCCCTCCCCCTGCCCTTTGCCCCATGCCCTCCCTCCCCCTGCCCTTTGCCCCCTCCCTCCCTCCCCCTGCCCTTTACTCCCCTCCCCTGCCCTTTGCCCCCCGCCCCTCCCTGCCCTTTGCCCCCGCCCCTTCCTGCCCCTCCCTGCCCTTTGCCCAATTTGCCCCTCCCTGCCCTTTGCCCCCTGCCCCTCCCTGCCCTTTGCCCCCCCGCCCCTCCCTGCCCTTTGCCCCCCCGCCCCTCCCTGCCCTTTGCCCCCCCTGCCCCTCCCTGCCCTTTGCCCCCCTGCCCCTCCCTCCCCTTTGCCCCCCCGCCCCTCTCTGCCCTTTGCCCCCCGCCCCTCCCTGCCCTTTGCCCCCCCGCCCCTTCCTGCCCTTTGCCCCCACTCGCCCCTCCCTGCCCTTTGCCCCCCCCCACCCCTCCCTGCCCTTTGCCCCCCGCCCCTCCCTGCCCTTTGCCCCCCGCCCCTCTCTGCCCTTTGCCCCCCGCCCCTCCCTGCCCTTTGCCCCCCGCCCCTCCCTGCCCTTTGCCCCCCCCGCCCCTCCCTGCCCTTTGCCCCCACTCGCCCCTCCCTGCCCTTTGCCCCCCCCCCACCCCTCCCTGCCTTTTGCCCCTGCCCCTCCCTGCCCTTTGCCCCCCGCCCCTCTCTGCCCTTTGCCCCCCGCCCCTCCCTGCCCTTTGCCCCCCTGCCCCTCCCTGCCCTTTGCCCCCACTCGCCCCTCCCTGCCCTTTGCCCCCCCCCCACCCCTCCCTGCCTTTTGCCCCTGCCACTCCCTGCCCTTTGCCCCCCGCCCCTCCCTGCCCTTTGCCCCCCCGCCCCTCCCTGCCCTTTGCCCCCCCGCCCCTCCCTGCCCTTTGCCCCCCCTGCCCCTCCCTGCCCTTTGCCCCCCTGCCCCTCCCTCCCCTTTGCCCCCCCGCCCCTCTCTGCCCTTTGCCCCCCCTGCCCCTCCCTGCCCTTTGCCCCCCTGCCCCTCCCTCCCCTTTGCCCCCCCGCCCCTCTCTGCCCTTTGCCCCCCGCCCCTCCCTGCCCTTTGCCCCCACTCGCCCCTCCCTGCCCTTTGCCCCCCCCCCCACCCCTCCCTGCCTTTTGCCCCTGCCCCTCCCTGCCCTTTGCCCCCCGCCCCTCCCTGCCCTTTGCCCCCCGCCCCTCCCTGCCCTTTGCCCCCCGCACCTCCCTGCCCTTTCAAATTCCAAGCGCCAAACCAACAGCGGCAAATTCAAAGATGCTCTGTACTGAATAGACGCAAGCCGGCTTCAAAGATTTTGAGTGAGAAAATGTTTCAAGTCCCACTTTTTGAGAACGTAGCGGTCGCGGCTGACATTGCATGCCGAAATCAGTTCCAGGAGTTTGTGAGTACCTCCCGGTCATTGGAAATGGCTCATACAGAGCTCATTTTTGTGAATTTCGTTTTAAGGACTATTTTATTCGTTAGCCCCGTTCCCAGTAAGTATGTTAACCCTGTAAATTGTGTTACATTGTGTGTATGTCTTTTCCTGAAATACATGACAATTTATTTTACCTCCTTGCTTTGCTCAATCAATGATCCCGATATAAAAGGTTTTGATTAACCTGGTCTCCCGTGACAGGTGAGCAAACTTTTACGCGCGAGCCCCCTTTTCATCTATGATATTAGTGTGGCCCACCCTGCCTGATTAAATCCAAATCCACAAGAGAAAAAACTTTATTAAATCGGTATCGATATACAATATAAATGTGAATACAAATACGGAAAAATACTTGCATAATTCAACATTTAAAATTTTATATGGGTTTTTAAAATAAATCATGGCTTCATTTCCTCTCATCCTGTCTTGTATCCCCTCTCCTCACCTCTCATCTCATACATAACTCTCTTTCATTCTGTAGGAATACATAACTGTGAAGAAGAATTCCCCCCACAGCAGCGTCCACCTGCTAACTGGAGAGGTGAGCACTGCTGGTGAATGTTACATTATACCAGATTCATGACTGTTCTGTCCCAAGCTCACTTTGGCAAGTGAGTAGAGGCAGGCAGCTTAACTCACTCCCTGTTGCTGCACACAGAGTCCTTATTTTCTTCTGTAATCTCTATTGTAGAACGACAGTAACAAAAAGGGGTGGAGACTGGGCAGGTAACAAATATAAGGGAGAGGTCAATTATATTAACTTTACCAGAGGAGATAGGTGAGGTGACGTCTCAAGATGGCTGCTGGCTGCAAGAGACAGTATGCTTGCCTGTTCAAGCAGGAAATATGTCAAGGAGAAACCATCAGCCAGGGGTCTTGGAACATACCAAATTAGAGCCAGTACAGTAGTTGCTAGGCAACAGGCAGACAGGGAGAGAAAGTAGTTACATTAGTAACAATAAACACTGGGGAGAGACAGCAGTCACATAACAGGGAGAAAATACAAATGGGACAGAATAATGACCCTTTACTGACCAATCTCTGGGAGTATGAAGACGGTCAGCACAAAACTCATGGACCTCACGATGTTGATGGAACAGGATGAAGTTGAATAAAGATTGAATAAAAAATGGAATAAAACACAGTATTAATGCATGACATCCACATGTGTGGGGGATGGGAGGGGGGGGGTGTGGGTGGAGGATATGATGGAATGGGTGATAGTGGATTTCCACTAAATATACAATCAAAGAAACATAAACATATAGTTTCAGTGACTCACACGGGCTTGTGTGAGACTTCGAACCTGACGAAGCTTACTGCGAAACGCGTTGTTCCCTGCCGGAGCTCATTGAGAGAGGGACCCAGCCGACCGCAGGACATCCGGTGTAGATCCTCTCTTCCGGTTCCACTGCCGGACGCGCCAGTGAGAGCAACAACGGAGGAGGAGATCTTGCAAGATCAAACCACGTGGCTGATGCTGGGCAACAAGAGTTGCAATTCAGTGTGAGTGTGCTTTTTGTTTATTAACCTTGTTTTATAACGTTTGTTTTTACAACGTTTATGCTTGTCTGTGTTTATGTTCATGTTTTAACTGTTACCAATAAAGACCTGTTATATTGCTAACCCTGGTTTTGCACACATTTTTTGGTCTATGGGCAACGGGGAGAGGAGCCACTCACACACTACACCTATTGGGGGATATTTTGCTGAGACGATTCCACATCACCTATACAGGCTGACATCACCCTCTGAGGGCAAGAACTCACATTAGGCCGTGTGAGTTTTATGTTTATTGTTACTCCACCATAGGAGTCTGCATTTACCAACTACAGTCTGCGTTGAGGGCGAAGTCTCACACAAGCCCGTGTGAGTCACTGAAACTATATGTTTATGTTTCTTTGATTGTATATTTAGTGGAAATCCACTATCACCCATTCCATCATATCCAAAAACCACCCCCCCCCCCATTCCCATCCCCCACACATGTGGATGTCATGCATTAATACTGTGTTTTATTCCATTTTTTATTCAACTTCATCCTGTTCCATCAACATCGTGAGGTCCATGAGTTTTGCGATGACCGTCTTCATACTCCCATTGCCACGTTAAGAAGGACACGGGGTTCCCTTCTTCAAGGTCAAGCAGCAGCCAAAAAAAAAAACCATCAAAAGGGCCAGTATATATTTTTATACTCTTTAACACCACAAACACAATTTTTACATTTTTGAATACTTCAATATATTACAGGCGTTGTATCATTTTCTAGCCACACATCCAAGGGAGCGCCCCAGTTCAAACATCCACTGACCAATCTCTGTCTGGACCTGTGTGTATTATTCTATTTTCTCTCTGTGATTCTCTGCATGTTCTTGTTTTACTGTCTCTTTATAAGTAATTACAGAATAAATTGGTCTATGTGAACGCTGAATGGCATTCTCTCTGTCTCAGGTACCTATAAGGTGTGAGGATGTTGCAGTCTATTTCTCTATGGAGGAGTGGGACTATATAGAAGGACACAAGGGACTTTACAAGGACGTAATGGTGGAGAATTACAAGTCCCCCAAATCTTTGGGAATCCCATTAAACAGGAGTTCAGGTAGAACTATGTTTTTAAAAAGTTCATAGCTTCCTGCTAGATTCAGTAGAAGTGACATACAGACAAAGTCACGTGTAACAAAAATGGTAGAGATGAAAATAAAAAAGGACGAGAATAAAAAAGAAACAATAGTGCAATTTGTTTCCAAAAGTTAATCAGTGTATTAACTAACATCCAATGGTTGCACTCACATTTGGGAAGATCTTTTAAGGATTTAGCATTTGAGGAGTCTATCATTTTAGCTCTCACCTCGATCACTCTCCTGCACAAATCCTCTAGGTTCACTCGGGCTGCAGACACAACTTCCCTATGGTGTAGTTCGGATTCCATCCTCAAACATAGTCTCCGAGATGCTCCGTCAGTGTGTGGTTTCACATGCACACTCAGTCATTATTGGGGATCGTAAAAAAAACGTCAATGGGGGTTGGGTAATTGTAGAGGGAGAAAGGGGGTGGCCCGGGATTAAAGGGGTTACACCCCATTTGGCCATCCCCTGACCTCACCCGGGAGTCAAAGGGTTAACTGGGCTACGACCCAGAACAGTGATTTAACCCCTGTAATGACATGTACATGTGTATTCCCCTGTTCCCCTGTTCCATTGTAATGTCTGGTTTACTCAGTGTCTGCATCACACACACACTAGAATCCTTCCGGGAGCACAAGGGTTAATAGTCCTTTAATGATTATAGCTCTTTGTGAAGTTTTCCCGCCTTTTCAGGCACCATTTTGCAGGTCCCCATTGGCCGCCATTAGGGCTCCATGCATTTTAATGGAGAATCTTGTTGTTTTAGTCCTGTTTCCTGTAAAGACCAGCAGGTGGCGTCCGAGAGGGAGAGCGGCGGTTTCCAATTGAAAGTCAATGGGCTCATCGACTTCAATGGAGGTTCCTCGAGGTAACTTTCGAAGAACAAGTTGGCTGCCGTCCAGACCGCAAACCGGATACATTTTCAATAGGAGAGCTTTGATCACTTACAAGTCAAGGTCAACGTCAAGTGGCGTGGGAATAAACAGTTCTAGGGCCCCTAGGAATAAAATTCTTTTTGCCCCTAGTCCCTAGGTGTCCCCCCACTCGACCACAACCGGGTCCCCACATCCTGCACCCCCGATAAGGGTCGAACCCAGAAGAACGGGTCGCGCCATAGGCTTTGCCGGCGGCGGCAGAAACGGCTCAGAAAAATGACTAAGTGTGAAATGCTGTATTTTGGTACTCCATATCTCCGGTTCCGGAGGGCCCAGCGGATCGAGGTTTGAGGTGTCTGTAGTCACTGCTCCGGCATCACTGCAGAACCATCCTTGACCCGCCGGGACCAACCCGACGGGGTGTGGACCCCCTTGAAGGTTTGGGACTTTTCCCATAGACTTCAATGGCGGCAATTCACCATTGAAAGTCTATGGCGGAGAAGCCTGTTGTTTTCAATGGGGATTTAGTGAAAAGCTGAGATTTCTTTGTTAGCGGAGATTTTTGTATTAAAATGAACAATGATTTAATGTGCATTTGTGTATCTCCGGCTCCATAGGTCATAGCAAGTCGCTTTTTGGATCATATGGTGTCCCAGTTCCGGCCATGAGAACTGGGAAGTTTGGTTCTGCTAGACCCAATGGAACCGGATATTTTAATACGTTTATGTTTTATGTTTAATACTGTGTTCCAAGGTATGGACAAAGACTTGGAGGAAATTCCTTTGTCCACCAGGATAGCAGATGGTCCAAGAGGTGCCCTAATGTCTAGGATTTAAGTGTTCAAAGGGTTTTGTCACCCTCCCTGATGATTTAAGGGCGGAGGAGGCTCAAACCAGAGCAGTCTCCAAGTGTCCCAGTTATCACCTTCCCACAAAGGTTATCTTGCTAAAAAGCCAGATGGGTAGACTGGCTGGCATTCCATTTGCCTATGGGGGGTTACAGAAATGAGACCCCAGAGTTCTACTGCGCATGTGCCAGCTAGCATGGGGGGCCTGTCCCAAAATGTGTTCCCCCATCAAAGATTGGCTGGAGATAATGGGAAACCAATCACAGGTGCTTCAGGTTAAGAATAGAGGGACAAAAGATATATAAACTGCTGTTCCCCATATTCCTTGGTTAATCATCATTTTGTTAATCTTCGTTTGCTGGTATGGTTACCTGATATCACCTGAATGATTACCTGATTGCTGAAGAGAAATGCTACATCTATCTTCTCATTCCCCAACCCTTCAGTAAGTGTACTTCTTGTCTGTTACTGTACTATTCATGTGTTCACCTATCCTAAGGAATAAACTCACTTTATTATATCTAAGCCTCGCTTCAGTTCAGACCCAGTGATAAATATATATCATCTGTTATATATATTTATGTGACCTTATACAGCCTGCCATAATCTCACCGTGACAGGCTTATAAGAATAACTGGTGGCAGCGGTGGGATTGAACTGGACCTGGATTACAGTATTCTGCGGGGTACTGTGATCTAGTGGGGACTCAATGGTAATTGCGAGTTCCTGGGTCTAAAGATATTGAACACACGTTAGTGCAACAAGTAACGCAAGTTGTCACACCACCTCACCTGCTGCGACCCAGAACCATGAGTGAAGCGGAGAGTGCCTATTACCTGAAAACTAGAAATCAGCTAAAAGACAAGTGCCGTGAATATGGACTGGAATATGTGGACCAGGATGTCGAGGACATGGTTGCCGCAATCACAGCACATGAAGCCGAGCTTGCAGGGTCTTAGGATACGACTCAGCTTGCCCTGGTACAGCCGCCCGGAGATCAGGGACTGAACCCAGTGCCGGAGCGACAGGACCCCGGGGAGGGGACAAGTGCACCTCCTGGGCCAAGTGCAACAAGAGGGGCACCGATGGCTACGGCCACCAGTCAGTTTACCCCTGAAATGTTGGCACTGATTACAACATGGGGAGACGAGGGACAGCGGAGGAGCGGCTAAAGTTTATCTCAATGGCAGTGAACAGACCCGCTTATTGCCCCCCGGTCCAAACCCGCAAAGATGAACTCCAACTGGACAAGCACAGTCTCACCAGGTACGTGGAAGGCACTGATCAGATAGACATGTTTTTGAGGAACTTCGAGACCAGTGCCGGCGGTACAAGGTGCTTCCCGAGCATAGGGTTGCACGCTTGGACCCGCTACTCTCCGGCTTGGCTAAGCAGACTTTGATGGCGCTTACAGAGGAGTATGCTGATGACTATGACCACCTGAAAGAACTTTTACTATTTCAGCACGGTTTTACCCCTGAAGCTTACCGGGGTAAGTTCCGGCTGGAGGAGAGGCACCCTCAGGAGACCTATGTCACTTATGTGACCCGCATGGCTTTGTACGTGTTACACTGGGTGGAGGGCTCTGAGGCCAGGACTTACCAACGCCTGCTGGACCTCATCTTTCAGGAGCAGCTCATGCAGCAGTGCCCGCCGGCAGTGAGGGCTTTTGTATATGATAAAAAGCCCAAGACCTATACCGAGGCGGCGAGGATGGCAGATGACTATGTGGTCAGCCGTTCCCAGATGACCACCAAGGCACCTGCCAAAGCGGCGAGCGCGCCGGTACCGGCCAAGAAAGCTGTGAGTACCCCCCAGTGGACCCAAAAGCCTCCTGCGGGCAGCGGGACACCAAAGGCGGGAGAACTCCGGCATGAGCGCCGGTGCTACAATTGCAACAGCACTGGTCACCTCAGACCAGATTGGCCAGAACCCCTGCGTTCCAACGGACCCTATCGAGGGCAACGCACCCCAGCTGTGAAGCCGGTAGCCCGCGTGCGGGTGGCTTCCACCAAAGAACCAGGACCGGTCATGGAAACAACTCCCAGCGAGACGTCCCATGTCACCCCTGTCCCGGTTTCATCGGTGCCTACAGCCAGGAGCGGAGGACATCTCAGCGCAGACCTGCAGCAGACGGACGGCCGGAGCAAACATCTTACCCCGGTCACAGTCGGTGACCGGCAAGCAGTCGGCTTGCTTGATTCGGGAGCCACAGTGACCCTGGTCCGACCTGATATGGTCCGGCCAGAGGAATTGATCCCAGGCCCTGGGATGCAGATCACTGTGGCCGACGGGGAGCCATGTTTCCTGCAGGTGGCCTGCATCTTTTTGGATTCGGGGGTGGGCAAGGGTGTGCGGGAGGTGGGGGTTTTACCCGGTTTGGATGCCGACATTCTTTTGGGCAACGATCTGGGACCGATGACCTGCACCTACGACCGTGTGCCCCAGCCCGCTGCAGTGGCGTCGGTTACCCGGAGCCAGACCGCGGCAATGCCGGCGGCGGCCGCTCCAGTCCCCCAGCCTTTGGGACCAACGTTAGCGGAGGGCACAGAGGAGCCCGGGGAGGTAAGCCAGGATCAGTTGCAACCACAGGCTGACTTACTGTTTCCCCTTACCTTGTCCCCTGACAATGACATGACTGGGGGGTTGCCAGACTTAGGAGCCCAGTTTAGGGAGGCAGTGAAGGCAGACCCTACCCTGGCCGGCGTGAGACTTCGGGCGTCCGAATCTCAGGCAGGGGAGGGCACTGAGCGCTGCCTATGGCATAAGGGACTCCTATACAGAGAAGAAGGGAACCCGGGGATAGAGAAGGGATTGACCGGTAAGCGACAGCTAGTAGTGCCCCAGGGGTACCGACAGCAACTGTTACGGGTAGCTCACTCTATTCCGTTAGCGGTACATCAGGGGGTCACCAGAACGCGAGCCCGGTTATTGCAGTGTTACTACTGGCCGGGGGCATCCCGAGATGCGAGCAATTTCTGCCGCTCTTGTGATGCCTGCCAGCGAGTAGGTAAGGCGGGCAACCGTGTGAAGGCACCCCTGAGACCCCTACCGATAATAGGGGAACCCTTCCAGAAGGTAGCGATGGACCTGATAGGACCCCTCATGATTCCTAGCAGGTCAGGGAAGTGCTACATCCTCACGGTGGTGGATTTTGCCACCCGGTACCCTGAGGCGGTAGCGCTTGGCACTATAAGTGCCAAAACAGTGGCAGCCGCTTTGCTGAACGTTTTTGCTAGGGTAGGTTTCCCTAGTGAGATCCTAACCGATCAGGGGTCGCAGTTCATGAGTGAACTGTTACATTGTCTCTGGGATGCCTGCGGTGTACAGCACTGGCGCACTACCCCTTACCATCCCCAGACAAACGGATTATGTGAGAGGTTTAACGGGACCCTGAAGCAGATGCTTCGGACCTTTATAGAGGCGGAGGGGAAAGACTGGGAGATTCACCTGCAGCACTTGCTGTTTGCATACCGAGAGGTACCGCAAGAATCTACAGGCTTCTCCCCTTCGAGCTACTATATGGCCGCAGAGTACGTGGACCTCTGGACCTATTTCGTGAGGGATGGGAAGGGGAGACTACCGCTACTGATGCTTCAGTGATCCAGTATGTGGTAGATCTCAGAGACCGGTTAGAGATGCTCATGGGGGTGGCCCAGGACCACCTCAGGGCTGCTCAGACCAAGCAAAAGCAATGGTATGACCAGCAGGCCCGTAGCAGAGACTTCATCCCAGGACAGCAGGTACTTGTTCTCAAACCCACTCGGGAGAACAAGCTGATAGCTGCCTGGTCGGGACCGTACTCGGTTATCCGAAAGGTGAATGAGTGCAACTATGTTGTACAGGTAGCGCCTGAGAGGCACAAAACATACCACATCAACATGTTGAAAGAGTACAGAGCACCGAGTATGGGAGCAGTGGTGGCCATTTGTAGCCCACTGCTGGAAGATCCGGCGAGCAATGCTCTGTCTGATCTCCTAGGGGAGGCAAGGCAGGGAAACACTGTAGAGCAGGTAGAGATTGGGGCACAGTTGAGTGCTAGGCAGAAGGGAGAAGCCAGGGACATGCTAGCTCAGTATAGCGCCCTCTTCACTGACATGCCAGGGACCACACATCTCACCAAACACCCAGTACACACAGGGGACCTGCAGCCTCTGCATAAGCACGCTTATAGAGTGTCAGCAGAGGTCAAGACCAGTATGGAGAGAGAGATTGAGGAGATGCTCAACCTAGGGGTAATTACTCTGTCCCAGAGCCCTTGAGCAAGTCCAGTAGTCCTAGTTCCTAAAAAGGACAAGACCACCAGGTTTTGCGTGGACTACCGGTTGCTCAACGCTGGGACGGTGTCAGATGCTTACCCCATGCCCCGCATGGATGAGTTACTAGATGAACTCGCGGGGTCAAAGTATCTGACCACCATGGATTTGAGCAAAGGCTATTGGCAAATCCCACTGACCCTGGAGGCTAGGGAGAAGTCAGCATTCATCACTCCAAGTGGCCTCTATGAGTACTTAGTGATGCTATTTGGGATGAAGAATGCCCCGACTACCTTTCAACGCCTGGTCAATAGGTTACTGGAAGGGATGCAGAGCTATGCCAGGGCTTACTTAGATGACATTGCTGTCTTTAGTAATTCCTGGGAATCCCACATAGGACATGTAGCTGCAGTGCTGGATATGATCAGGGAGGCTGGGCTTACCTTAAAACCCACTAAGTGTATGGTAGGGATGGCAGAAGTCCTGTACTTAGGGCACAGGGTGGGTGGAGGGCCTCTCAAGCCAGAGCCAGCCAAGGTAGAAGCCATAGTTGAGTGGCCTGTTCCAAAAACCAAGAAACAGGTCATGGCATTTTTGGGCACCGCAGGGTACTATAGGAAATTTGTCCCACAGTACAGCGCCCTGGCCAAACCCCTGACTGATCTGACCAAGAAGCAACTGCCTGTGCTTATTACCTGGTCTCCTGCCTGTGAAACTGCTTTCCAGGCCCTGAAAACTGCGCTTGCTGGAGCCCCTATCCTGGCTGCTCCAGACTATACCAAGCATTTTCTCATACAAACTGATGCCTCAGACTTTGGTGTGGGGGCTGTGTTGAGCCAGGTGGGGGACGACGGCCAAGAGAACCCTGTGGTGTATCTAAGTCGCAAACTGCTCCCCAGGGAAATGGCATATGCCACCATTGAGAAGGAGTGCTTGGCCATTGTGTGGGCACTCAAAAAGCTCCAGCCCTATGTCTATGGGAGGGCTTTCACGGTCATCACAGACCACAACCCCCTGAGTTGGCTACAGAGGGTATCAGGGGAAAATGCCAAACTGCTGAGATGGAGCTTGGCTTTGCAAGAATTTGAATTTACCATTCAACACAAGAAGGGCAGTGAAAACAGCAATGCTGACGGACTTTCACGCCAGGACTATCCCTCTGCGACTGAGTTCATTAATGGTGCCAGCAGTGCCCCACTCCCCGTTAGGGCCAGTGGGCCACAGGTCACCCATTAAGAAGGGGAGGTGTAGAGGGAGAAAGGGGGTGGCCCGGGATTAAAGGGGTTACACCCCATTTGGCCATCCCCTGACCTCACCCGGGAGTCAAAGGGTTAACTGGGTTACGACCCAGAACAGTGATTTAACCCCTGTAATGACATGTACAGGTGTATTCCCCTGTTCCCCTGTTCCATTGTAATGTCTGGTTTACTCAGTGTCTGCATCACACACACACTAGAATCCATCCGGGAGCACAAGGGTTAATAGTCCTTTAATGATTATAGCTCTTTGTGAAGTTTTCCCGCCTTTTCAGGCACCATTTTGCAGGTCCCCATTGGCCGCCATTAGGGCTCCATGCATTTTAATGGAGAATCTTGTTGTTTTAGTCCTGTTTCCTGTAAAGACCAGCAGGTGGCGTCCGAGAGGGAGAGCGGCGGTTTCCCATTGAAAGTCAATGGGCTCATCGACTTCAATGGAGGTTCCTCGAGGTAACTTTCGAAGAACAAGTTGGCTGCCGTCCAGACCGCAAACCGCAAAGCGGATACATTTTCAATAGGAGAGCTTTGATCACTTACAAGTCAAGGTCAACGTCAAGTGGCGTGGGAATAAACAGTTCTAGGGCCCCTAGGAATAAAATTCTTTTTGCCCCTAGTCCCTAGGTGTCCCCCCACTCGACCACAACCGGGTCCCCACATCCTGGACCCCCGATAAGGGTCGAACCCAGAAGAACGGGTCGCGCCATAGGCTTTGCCGGCGGTGGCAGAAACGGCTCAGAAAAATGACTAAGTGTGAAATGCTGTATTTTGGTACTCCATATCTCCGGTTCCGGAGGGCCCAGCGGATCGAGGTTTGAGGTGTCTGTAGTCACTGCTCCGGCATCACTGCAGAACCATCCTTGACCCGCCGGGACCAACCCGACGGGGTGTGGACCCCCTTGAAGGTTCGGGACTTTCCCCATAGACTTCAATGGCGGAGAAACCCCATTGACCTCAATGGCGGCAATTCACCATTGAAAGTCTATGGCGGAGAAGCCCGTTGTTTTCAATGGGGATTTAGTGAAAAGCTGAGATTTCTTTTTTAGCGGAGATTTTTGTATTAAAATGAACAATGATTTAATGTGCATTTGTGTATCTCCGGCTCCATGGGTCATAGCAAGTCGCTTTTTGGATCATATGGTGTCCCAGTTCCGGCCATGAGAACTGGGAAGTTTGGTTCTGCTAGACCCAATGGAACCGGATATTTTAATACGTTTATGTTTTATGTTTAATACTGTGTGCCAAGGTATGGACAAAGACTTGGAGGAAATTCCTTTGTCCACCAGGATAGCAGATGGCCCAAGAGGCGCCCTAATGTCTAGGATTTAAGTGTTGTTCAAAGGGTTTTGTCACCCTCCCTGATGATTTAAGGGCGGAGGAGGCTCAAACCAGAGCAGTCTCCAAGTGTCCCAGTTATCACCTTCCCACAAAGGTTATCTTGCTAAAAAGCCAGATGGGTAGACTGGCTGGCATTCCATTTGCCTATGGGGGGTTACAGAAATGAGATCCCAGAGTTCTACTGCGCATGTGCAAGCTAGCAGGGGGGCCTGTCCCAAAATGTGTTCCCCCATCAAAGATTGGCTGGAGATAATGGGAAACCAATCACAGGTGCTTCAGGTTAAGAATAGAGGGACAAAAGATATACAAACTGCTGTTCCCCATATTCCTTGGTTAATCATTTTTTTGTTAATCTTCGTTTGCTGGTATGGTTACCTGATATCACCTGAATGATTACCTGATTGCTGAAGAGAAATGCTATATCTATCTTCTCATTCCCCAACCCTTAAGTAAGTGTACTTCTTGTCTGTTACTGTACTATTCATGTGTTCACCTATCCTAAGGAATAAACTCACTTTATTATATCTAAGCCTCGCTTCAGTTCAGACCCAGTGATAAATATATATCATCTGTTATATATATTTATGTGACCTTATACAGCCTGCCATAATCTCACCGTGACAGTAATGTCCTCTGTTTACTCGGCTATCTCCATCCTACGCGTTTCGCTGGGGTATTAGGCTTCATCAGGGAAGCCACAGGGTTGCATTACTACTACTAAATCTAGCCGGAAGCTATGAGCTCTTATGAACTTTTTTGGACTTATTTGCTTACTCCCCAGTGGAGGATGGATATTGAGTTGCTACACCAGCTGATTTATTGCTTAAGAGCTATCAATTGTTGTTTTATTTAGTTGTGTTGTCTTAGAGTTTTTATAGATGTCTTACATACATTCACCAGCATAGTATATTTATATCATATATACTTTTTTTTCAATATTAATGCACTTGTTAATACAGATGTAGCCACGAGTATTAGAACACTTGTACCTGGGGAATTCTGGGGCAGTCTCACAGTAAAGTCCTCAACATTTCTGTGCGATTCTTGATGGGCCATAGGATTAAACACAGCGGGGGGGGTCCCTGCAGTCCCATTCAGTTTGAATGGGACTGCAGGGACCCCCCGCTATGTTAATCCTATGGGCCATTAAGAATCGCACAGAAATGTTGAGGCATTTACTGTGTGACTGCCCAAGAATTTCCAAGGCAAGAGTTCTAATACTCGTGGCTGCATCTGTAATGTAATATTTAGTTGAATAGTTATATATAGAACTATGTTTTGTTTGTTATGGACAAGGTTGATGCCAATTACGTAAAAGATATGATCAGCAGAGACACAAGTTTGCAGTCTGTCTCTGCTGTGTTAGCAGAACACCGTCCCAAGTGTATTAAAATGGCGATGTAACCCTTTTTGGTAAAAAAAACTCTCAATTAAAAGGTTTTTATATCTTAATTTATATGTGAATCCTATGTAGATAGGGTCAGTTAATTTTGAGATGGGACAAGTCCATAAAAGATTCTTAAGAAAGAATATACATTTTTACAATATCTTTAAACTGCTATAATGTATGGGGTACATGTATACACATCTGTGTAATCCTCTATTGGAACTAACAGGCCTCCACTATGAAAATCTAGATATTGTATCAATTAAAGAGCAGGGAGAGGATGAGAGAGGAGAACAGGACATTCAACAGGGGCAAATCCACCCAGACACCCGTGCAGGTGAGTAACATACAGGATAATAATCTCCATGGAACATGGGTCAGAATTAATAAATAGTCTCCCCGAGATCTTAAATGTTTAGTTCATGTGAATATGTTTGACTGTTTAAAACCCATTAATATTGTTAGTATTTATATTCCAATGTTAATTTCTAGTAAGGCCATTTTAATAAAAAATGTTTTAGGGAAAAAAAGAGAAAATGTATTCAGTTTACCGTTATTTTCTTTTCCGGGTCTCCTCTCTCTGCAGTGGGTACTAAATGGGATAGTTCCTCCCTTTCAGCCGTAGTAGGACAGGAAAGTCTTCTGCAGGTCCTATTATATAAGTCCCTCACCTTACCTGTAGGACAGACTTCGGTTTCTCCCATGGATGTAAAAATATATATAATATAGAGAGGATAGGAACATGAAGGAAGGCGGATACTTAATTTAAATGAAATGGGAAATTATTTTTGGAAGCAAATAGAAAACTGGTCTTAAAACTGCTTTATCCTGGTGAAACGTCAAAGCCTGGAGATCCCCCACTCTTCTCGCTGATGTGATTGTCATCCTGGTCAACAGAATTTGCTGCAATTGTTGAAATTGGTGACCCACCAGGAATTGTAAGACCAATGAAAGATCCCATGTTAGTACTGTGCTTCTTATTTTGGGTCTTAACTGTTGGACTGCTTGTAGAAATCTTGTAATAAGCCTGTACAGTATGTATATCTTTATTTATATAGGGCCATCCATGCACATAGTGCTTCACAGCAGTAATACACAAGGCATAATATAATACATAATAAAAATAAGCTCTTGAGACATAAAAGTAAGATTAGGAAAAGGAGTCCCTGCTCTGAAAAGCTTACAATCGAAGTGGTAAGTAGGGGGAATTTACAGAGACAGTAAGAGGGTGTTCTGTTAAGTGCATCAGCAAGGGGTTGAGGTCAATGAATAAGAAGTATAGTATCAGCCATTGAGCAACCCATATGGTTTTTTAAAGAGGTTTGTTTTAAGATTGGTCTTAATGGTGGAGAGCTAGGGTGCCAGTCGGACATTGAGGGGAAGGGCATTCCAGAGGCGTGGGTCAGTGAGGGAGAGAGAGGTTTTATATGGGAGATGACTTTAGATGCAAAAGGGACAGACAGAAAACGTCCTTGAGCAGAACGCAAGAGTTGGACATGTGCATAATGAGATATTAGTACTGAGAGGTAAGGAGGGTCAGAGGAGTGAATTGCCTTAAAAGAGGGAAGGAACATTTTGTAAGTAATACAGGATTGAATAGGAAGCTTGGAGAGGGATT
The DNA here is from genome assembly GCF_040206685.1 of Ascaphus truei. NCBI lineage: Eukaryota > Metazoa > Chordata > Amphibia > Anura > Ascaphidae > Ascaphus > Ascaphus truei. The sequence goes on along the minus strand of NC_134502.1, from coordinate 5,167,366 downwards.
TTGGAAGGAGAGTCACTGAAACTAATTTAGGAAAGAGTAAAATGATTCTAGCACCATTTAAGGTAGATTGTAGGGGAGACAGGTGAGAACCGGGAAGGCTGGACAGTAGAAGGTTACAATAGATGAGATGTGAGAGGATAAGGGCCTGCATTCGAGTTTTAGCAGTCGAGCAACAGAGGAAAGGGTGTACAGTATCTTGGCAAATGGAGGAAAAAAGCAAGAGTCGGGAAGGTGTCTGATGCTAAATTCCTCTATAGTAGTGCAGATAATGCCGAAACCTGGCCCTTTAAGTAACGTAGACTGAAACCCTTGTCAAAACCATCTTGCAAAAATTCTATCAATGACTAAAAAGAGAGATCAGAAAAATCTTAATTTTTCTTCTGACACCAGTCTTGAAGTCAACGGTATATTAATGAAATTGAGGTGTTCCTGGCTGGCATTAGTGTTGCAATTGCCTTATCTGAACATCCGTTCTTTTTCAGTATGTGCCACCTAATCTCCATGTCCCCTGAAAGACTGGGAGATGCCATGTGGGATCTATTGCCATATTCACCAGATGGGCAAACCATGTTCTTCTTGTCTTATTCGAGTGATCATATGAAAGCCTTGAGCAGAAGCAGTCAACTTTTTTTGTTTTTGAGATAGACCTCATGGAGCCTTCTCTGGGGCTGACCCTGGGGATACATCAGCTGGTAAAATATCCCAACATCTAATTCCCATTTATCTGGACAGATTCTTGTTCGGCTCAAAAAGTGAGCTGCAGCATTTTCTTTTGCATCTGGTAATATGAACTGCTGTGATGTTGTTCGTGTGGTCTTCCTAAGACATGATGTGAGTCTCCCGCTTCTGGTTCCTTCTTCTTTTGCAATGTATTTTACCATGGCAATATTGTCAGATTCTACTCGTATATTATTGTCTTTAATACAAGCGTGACATTTTTTGATCATGTTCTTCACTGCGTGCATTTTTAGCATGTTTGCTGGAAGCTCTTTGTATGACCTTGGCCAACTTCCTTGTGCCAACCATCTTCCCATCTGCACTGCCTATCCAGAACTGATTGTTGGTTATTGTTTTTCAATCACATTCCTGGAGAGATCGTGCATTTTTTAGATTTTGTGGGATTTCCCACCATCTTAGATCCAGTCCTGTTCTGGGATATATGTAAATATTTTGCTCTAGATATTTTGGAGCTGTGTTCCCTTGATCTAAGAATGTTTTCTGCAGTGGTTTCATATGGAATCTTGCCCATCACCCATGATATTCCAAGATTGTGATTACTGTGTGTGTGTTTGACAGTAACACCTTTTGTCTTGAGATGTTAACAATAATTCTTCCTGTTCATCCAGTCATTGATATATCTGGATAGCCCTCTTTCTCAACTTAACCACCAATGGAACTACTACCTTGGTAAAGGTGCTAATCCAAAAGGGATGGCAGTGTATATATAATGCTTTCCCCTTACTGGAATTATGAAGAATCTCTGATGGCTCTGTGTGATGGGTATGTTCAGATATGCATCCTTCAGGTCTATTGAAACCAACCAGTTCTTTGGCTTGACTTCGTGAATAATTGTGTTTAATGATACCATCTTGAATTTTCTTAGTTGGAGGAAAGTATTGAACCTCCTGAGATACAGTACTGCTCTGAATTCTCCATGTACTTTTCTGACCAGAAATATTCTGGAGTAGTCCTGTTCTTTTTTTGAGAACGAGGGACTTCCCTTATCACTCGATTCAGTGTTAGGTTTATTAGGTTCGAATTCTTCGATTTCTATGCGCCAGGTACTGCTGGAAATCAAAAATTATATTCCTCTTGTTTCTGAGTGAACTCCAGATGGTAACGTTATTGGATGACTTAAAGACGTGCGGATCTCAATTGATATTCTTCTACTCTGGCTATCCCGTTCCTTGGAGGAGCAGAGATGTGAGGGTGAACAATTTTGGCATCTGTGGCCATATCGTAGCCTTTAAAGGAAGACATGGTGCCTTCTGTGGATCCTGTGCAGCAGTCGTGGAGCGCCTTATCCATTACTGGTTTTTCTACTGTGACAAAAGTAGCCTTTTGCTATGTACCTTTCATCCAGGGATCACCACTTTCAGGTAGCGGAGACAGTCTTCTGACACAGAGGTGAAAATAAAGCTTTGGCCTGTTTATTTTACCATTAAGATGTTACAGCAGATAACATGAATAAATCAAAACAAACAAAAGTCTTTGCTCCACTGAGCACAAAACACCGCTCTCTTAGTACAAGCTTCTCTGAAAACAAATTGGTCTGCTCACAGGCAGGCTTTAACAGCTGCTCCTCTTCATTAGCAGTTGCAGCTGTGTGAGACCAGTGAGAGCTAGAAGTCCTGGTCTGGATTCTACCTGGTAAATCTCCAGAACATGGAGTGGAGCACTGGCCCACCCTACTCTCCAAGTGCACCACCCTAGGGGCCCAATAGGAGGCGCAATAATCCAAAATTACACACTGCATCTTCCTGGGGCTTAATTTTGGCAGAAACTCTGCAATAATTGAGGGGCAACATATACACTTTCCACTACCATCCCATTATATCTGTCACAATACGTACATGCCTATATAGTATTTCTATTCTGCACATGCATATTTTACCTTCCATATACAAATTCTATTTTTACATACTACACTATGAGGGTCTTGCGCTTTCTTCTTTTTCTCTTTATCTAGCTGGCGTTATCTTGACCTCAGCCTTTCCAGTACAGGTGCCGACCCTCTACTTGTAAAGAGATGTTTATTATTATATATATATTTGCACTGTGGTGTTATTTGTCTAGGTCACATACACAGTATTTTACTCACTAATATATGTTAAACTTCAGCTGCTTATCTGTGGTTTCATATAGTTTTCACATTTTTGCAGTATAGGTCTAGTATGTCCATTTAATTATAATTAATGTTTACACATTTTTGGTGTGCTTGGACATATTTTCTATATACCCAATGTCTCAGCCACAATGGTGCCCTTCTCACTGCCATTGAAAGTGCCATGGATCTTGCTGATCTGTTGTCAAATTAATTTCTCTGAGAGCACTCAGGATCAATCCTCTCATTGTATCCTGCTTGAGTGTTTCTTCCATGTAAGCTGCTCCGATGTGCATGGCTCTGGATAGGGATGCTATTGCTACTGTTGGTTTGCATACTGAAAAATACTTTCCTATAACACACTCCATTTTTCAGTCCATAGCATCTTTGAAGGATACAGCTCCTCGACATGCAACTTCATTTTTCTAGCAATCCTTGTGATTGCAGCGTAAACTTTAGGAGGGCTTCCCAAAAACCTGACCTATTTTTCTCAATAGAAATCATCCAGGCAAATCTTTTAAGAGCAAGCAATTTCTTGTCTGGCTGTGTCCACTCAGCCTCCATCACCCCCTTTATAACCTTGTGCAGGGGAAAATATCTCATCTTCCTTTGTGAGCCCATGAATAATTTCTTACTTCATGCGTTATTCTTCTGTGTCTTGTAACTCCAGTATTTACCTCATTGCCTTAATTAAGGGCTCTACAAGGTCTAAATTAAAATCCAAATCTTCATCTAACCCCCACCTGTTTGGATGAATCCCAATATTCGCCCCCGAATGTTGCTGAAATACATCTGACCCCTCTGAAAAAGAGTCTTCTTGTCTAGACTTGTTTGTGACTGTGACCTTTTGGGAGACTGCTTGCTTGCTTGCTTGCATGCTCAATCTGCACTCTTTTCCTGGTTTTCTAAGTGCCTCTGCATAACACAAGCATAATAGAGGAATTCCGTCACTGTCGAGCCTATGATGTCATCGCACATGCTGCTTGTAGACATGGTGACTACTTCCGATCCTCAGCACTCACGTGGGATGCCATTACCAGCCCTATAAGGCCTACCCTGGCCTTGTGTTTCACTGATTGTGTTCCAGAACACAGACACCGGCAGGTGTTTCAGGGGGGAGAGGCTGACGACTCCTGAATATAACTGCACGATGAATCCTATTTCAAAATATCAAATCCTACTGCTACGCGGTAGGAAAGAGAAAATGCTGGTCTTGCATGTAATGTGTGGGCCTTATATACAGTACTAGTACATACAGAAGAGTTTTCTGTCCTACAGCGGTTACAGGTGAGGAGCTATCCAACTTGGTACACACTGCCATGTGGAAAACAGTAAAACACATTAAGTAGAATATGTATTAAATATGAGAAAGTCAATGCAATAAGAAAATGTAATTGGTATTGAATGATTTGAGCAGGTGAAGTTAAAGATGAAATTGTACCAAGGGCTGAGCAAACAGAGGATCCGAGTGTGAAGAGTCACCTGGAAGCTCAGGAGATAGAAAGCCTTGAAGTTACCAGCACAGGTGAGTAGAACATGTGTGAAGAAAGCAGTTCAGAGCCCATATTTCCCCTATGTGCAGAAAAAATGATTACAATTCAAATTTATGTGTAGGTATGTTCTCAGGGAAATTATGTTGTGCACCAGTATTAAAAGTAATTAGAAAATTCCTTGAGCATCCTTATTTTAACCTTCAGATTACTCTAATAATGTACCTGCTATGGCCCAGGGCCTGGCATGCCATACTGTAGGTCCTTGTGTCATTCCAGGTAAATCATCATAAAATGCTAGTTTTCTATGGCTTGATCAGAATCCCAAGATCAGAATTCTGTTTGTCACCCTGGGGGAGATCCCCGAACATGTGATTGCTACCAATGGGGATCGCGACCCTGTGAAATCCCGTGGCCCATCTTTAGGAGCATCACCTTTACCTTACAGGGTGGTGATATTATATAGGCAGCATGGAGATGCGCCTTGTTTTTTCTATTTTGTTTGTTTTCATATTCAAGTTCTGAATTGTCTTTGTAATGATTACATATAGAGAGATGACAGGCAACACATAATGTGGCATAGAACATATAACCAAACTCGAAAGTGTTACCACCAAAAAGCCAATACCCCTCATTGTCAAATGATGCTCATAGTGAATGAAATGTTAGATTATACTGTTATGATACACTCACTGTGAATTTCCTTCCAACAGATGGATCCATGAGCTGGATCCACACTGCAGCCTGTTCAACAGATAGGACAATGGAAAATATCAATTTCCCCTCAGAGTGGAAGTGTCATAAATGCAATGAATGTGGGAAACACTTCACTCGCAAATCTAATCTTATTGTACGTCAGAAAACACACACAGGAGAGAAGCCTCATAAATGCAATGAATGTGGGAAACACTTCACTCGCAAATCTTATCTTAATGTACATCAGAAAACACACACAGGAGAGAAGCCTCATAA